>NC_134700.1:299543108-299868465 GCF_043290135.1 Rhipicephalus microplus | reverse complement strand
AAACGAAGGATGGACAAAGTCCGTGGTTGCCGCTGAGTCTCTAAGTGCTCGGCACGTTTTCTCATTCACACTAATTTTTGGAGATAGGTTCTGACAACCACATGCTCATTTCCGGTTCTCGGATTATTGCAAAAGGAAACTTTTGTTTACAGTTTACCGCAATGTGCCCTTCCTTTTTGCAGTTGTGGCAGATTAGCGGCTTCGATGATTCAAATGCCGGTGTGGTGTCCGTTTGTTGTTTAGGATCCTCACTCAATTTCTCCGCTTCCATTTGCCCTTCCCCTACAGTGTCATTCGTAAAAGACGGGTCCTTCCTGAAATTACGGTGCGCAGTGGGTTTCTGTTGATCAGGTTCCATTGAAAATCTCTCTTTCATTAATTTCAACGCACACTGCTTTGCTATGCAACTTTCCTCGAGTGTAATACTCCTTAGCTAACTCTGCTGCCTTGTTAAGCTGCACTTCGCCAAGTTTGTCCTGAAGCCAAAGCTTGACATCAACCCCGATGCAGCGGTAAAATTGCTCCAATGCAATGCATTCTACCGCTTTATCGCAATCGCTATAAACACCTTTGCCCATGAGCCATTCAAATAAATTGGCTTTAAACCGGAAGAAATATATGTAGCGCGAGGCGAAAAAACGAACAATGGAAAGAATAGAATGAGAGGACAGAGCGCTGCTAGCAACATGTTTATTTTCGACCTCCAAGCCGTTTTTAAGCCATAATCGTCAGGCGATCAAGCAGATAAGCACGTGTATTCAGATAAATGCATGACAATGTCATCTACCTACAAGAAAAAACGATAAATAGGACAACGAAAAACCACACCGATAAAATCACGTATCACTGCGTACGCAGGAACGCCAGTTCCTTGGCTGACAGTGCAATTGAAAGCTTGCTAATACATACATCTCCAAGAGCATCAATAAGCTCGGCTTCTATGATCAACCGAGTCATCTCATCCTTATGCCGACCAAAAATGATTGTACTCTGGAACAAAGCCCGGCACCCACACGCGTGAATGTGGAGAGCGAGAAAACCTTCTGGCGGCAGTTCATCCGTTTTGTAATTGTGTTCTCTCAATCGCTCATTCACACACCTACTGGTTTGGCCGACATATTTTTTCCCACATGTGAACAGAATAAGGTAAATGACGAACGAAATGCACTCCACAAATTTGCGTGTATGCCTTTTTGTGCACAACACCCTTTCCCCGCGTGACAGATTCGTCAGCCCACACAACTTCCCAAGTTTATCACGTACTGAAAATAGCACCCTAATATTGTCCCGAAGTGCCACTTTCTTAAGGTTATGTGACAGCTGGTGAACATAGGGAATTATGGCCGTGCGTCTTGATTTTGCCGGTGAATCGACATGAACATCAGATTGGCTTGACCTTGCACGAATCCTTTTCAACTCTTTTTCCGTAACTGAAACAAAACCATGATCCGGATAGCCCGATTCTTGTAAACGTGTGATCTGATTATGGAAGCTCTGCTTCATAAGGTGCGCACATGACTTGTTCGATGCGTTTTTGAGGGAAGTCGTCGCCATGGCTCTCTTAGTTAGTTTGGAATGACTGGAATGAAATGGGAGTAAAGCTTTCTGTGCACGCGGATCATAGCACCAGCATAGCTGGTTGTCAGAATACTGAACACTTAAATCTAAAAACCTCATTCTTCCGTCGCTAGGCCAATCTACTGTCACTTCAAGGGGCTAGGACCATCACGAAATACATTCAACACACTAGTACTCTCACTTTGGGAACTTTCCCTGGAGCTGTCAATGAAAATAATAAAATCATCTACATATCGGAATACTTTCTTAGCCGTCGTCTCGTCGAGACGATATGCCACAATTCTATCAAGTTCTGCCAGAAACAGATTGCTCAAGACAGGCGCGATGCAAGAGCCAATACATATACCCTGCTTTTGCGAAATAATATTATTCTTCCATTTAATAAACGTCAAAGTAAGATAAAATTCCAACAGAGTAAGAAAATTATCAGCGGATATACCGGACTCAGAAGAAACCTTAACAGCACCAAATGCTATGATGCGCGTGCTCAGAAAGCTTTATTCCCATTTCATTCCGGTCATTCTAAACTAACTAAGAGAGCCATCGCGACGACTTGCCTCAAAAACGCATTGAACAATTCATGTGCGCACCTTATGAAGCAGAGCTTCCATAATCATATCACACGTTTGCAAGGATCGGGCTATCCGGATTATGTTTTAGTTTCAGTTGCCGAAAAAGAGTTGAAAAGGATTCGTGCAAGGTCAAGCCAATCTAATGTTCATGTCGATTCACCGGTACAATCAAGACGCATGGCCATAATTCCATATGTTCACCAGCTGTCACATAATCTTAAGAAAGTGGCACTTCGGGACAATATTAGGGTGCTATTTTCAGTACGTGATAAACTTGGGAAGTTGTGTGTGCTGAAGAATACGTCACGTGGGGAAAGGGTTTTGGGCACAAAAAGACATACACACAAATTTGTGGAGTGTATTTCGTTCGTCATTTATCTTATTCTGTTCACATGTGGGAAAAAATATGTCGGCCAAACCAGTAGGCGTGTGAATGAGCGATTGAGAAAACACAATTACAAGGCGGATAAACTGCCGCCAGAAGGTTTTCTCGCTCTCCACATTCACACGTGTGGGTGCCGGCCTTTGTTCCAGAGTACAATAATTTTTGGTCGGCATAAGGATGAGATGACTCGGTTGATCATAGAAGCCGAACTTATTGATGCTCTTGGAGATGTATGTATTAGCAAGCCTTCAATTGCCTTGTCACCCAAGGAACTGGCGTTCCTGCGTACGCAGTGATACGTGATTTCATCTGTGTGGCTTTTCGTTATCCTACTTGTCGTTTTTTCTTGTAGGTAGATGACATTGTCGTGCATTTATCTGAATACACGTGCTTATCGGCTTGCTCACCTGATGATTATGGCTTAAAAACGGCTTGGAGGTCGAAAATAAACATGTTGGGGCTAGTAGCGCTCTGTCCTCTCAGTCTATTATTTGCGTTCGTTTTTTCGCCTCGCGCTACATCAATTTCTTTCAAATGTTTCACCAACAAGCCCACATCGCCACTCTTATTTAAACCGGAACCTTTGCTGGAGAGACTCGGGTGACAACTCATAACATCTCAAGAGCATTCCTTAACATCATCATAGCCTTCAAACGCTTCCCTTGACAAGCACGTTATCACGTCGGACACTTCGCCGGGAAGAAGAGCCAACAGGTTCTGCGCCCAAAGAGACCACTCCAAGGCATCTTGCTCACAGATGTGTTCGAACTTCACGAGATACTTCACCATGTCCTCGCCAACTACGAACGGTGGCAGTTGTTCCCGAATTGTATGACCGCGGACCTGAACTGTCCAAGAAGCTACGCTAGGCACCTGCGAACAGGATTGCCAATTCTATTCTTTTCAACTCAAGGCGCTCCTGTCTCTCGGCCTCCTCACGGTGTACTCGCCTTTCAACTTCTTCGCGTTCGGGACGCCTTTCAGCCTCCTCGCGGCGTGCTTTGATATCCGCCCATGCCTCATCGACTTCCTAAGTCGTCACTCATTCATTTTCATGATTTTGAGGATCGCTCGTTTTCGTTTCGCATGGCCCAGTGTAAAGCCAAGGTCCTCACAAATTTCGACGAGTTTCTTGACTTTAAGGTTCTCCATCATTCACACAAGGCTTTTGCTCTTTGCCCCTATTAAGAATTCACTTGCCACGCCTGCTCTATAAGTCGACTAGCAAGACGCTCAAGCAATTTTGAACACTGCCGTGTTTACACCCTCCGCATTAACTTTGGTTTTAAAGCGCTCCGGCTTGGCTTGAAACGATCAAAGGTCTCACAAATGCTTCACACAGCCCTTCTCCAAATACTATTACCTACTATAACCTGTGCTAGAGTAGTCTGGTGAATTGAGGGGAAAACATAAGGTACTCACCGCATCGTTGTCACTGACGCCGGCCGATCCCGCAGCTACCATCCACTGTTATGAGGCGTGACGCCAACACGGTCCCGAAGGCGCCACTGCTCCGAAACTTGCCGCTGCTAAGGTCACTGGCTATTTGGTAGCGTGTTTTTCTCAACTCGCGACTGCTTTTGCACAGAGCTTATATACGAGCGGACAAGACGACGGTGAGTTAAGGCAAGGCTTATGTACAGCATAGAAATAGAGGCGTTACATATTCGGCACAGGGACCGACAGCTTAGGGACTCGAAGAGCCGAGATGTCTTCTCTCTGACGCATAGGTCAGCTGCTTGGCGAAACGCCGCGTGGTTCTGTATACGCACTAGGTGATCCTTTGCATCAACAACGTCCAATCAGAGCTGCTGCCGGGTCACGTCAGAATCCTCTAATGGGGAGCCGCTCCTGGGTTGCGTCATGATCCTCAAATACGGAGCGCCTGCACTGGGCAGCACCCAAGGACGAATGATGTTGCCACGCATTGCGTAATACTCGCCAGACAGGATGGCGCCGATATCTTCATCGGGCTGCTACCGGGCTGCTACCGGGCTCGTGGGCTGAGGGAACTTACCGTTAATTGCATAAGACAGACCGGCGCCACCGCTTGATGGCGTCGTTGATTTGATGACGTCAGACGGGCTCGCTCGCCGGCCTTGACACAGATTGCCTTTGCAGAGGCAATGACGTTCGGTGGGGACTCCCAGGCGTAACAACGTGGAGGTAAACTTTAGCCTTGACACGTCTTGGAGTGAGCACATTAAACCCATCATCATCCATCTGGATGAAGATCACACTGATGGAAACGATGACGACTACGCGCTCTCTCGCATTGAACCATTTAATGAAGCAAAACGGCTTCGTAATAATGAAAAAACAGCCCTTCTTAGGGCTACCAAAGTTTTGCCTGGTAGGTTTGCAAGAGCTAACCATCCCTTCCGTAATCTCTCAAACAAATAAGCAGTTCTATTTATGGTGTATTGCTTTCATAGAAGCTTAATTTCGATAAACAACGCCCCTCACACATCATGCTCGATTAGAGAAGTGGCTTAGAAACACATCTCGATGCTGGCATATCTGAATTGAAACACTGTTAATAACCCTGATCATCGCTGGCGAGCTCGAAATGCCCAATCAGGTGGCCACCGTCGAGCATGACACGCTTTATTGCTCCGTTAGCAGTCTGCACCTAAAATTGAAGTGTCATCACAGACAGTGTTGGTGAAATAGCAGCAGTCAACATGAACCTGACAGCCACTGTTGGCAGATTGCATGCCAAAGCACATTCATGTAGCTGCATTGCTTACTTTGATTATCTGGCTCACACAAGTAACCCAAAAAAAGGTAACATTTATAAAACGTCATTCATTACCTTAGTGAGGCCTAAAATGCTCGTTCAGACAGCCACAGTAGAATGTGACGTGCCCCGTAGTGAAATAGCAGTAGTCGAAGCACACTTTATGATTCTGTTACCAGTCTGCACTCAGAATTGAAGTGTTGTCATCAGGGGCGGATTTCCAGGGTTTGAAAGGGTTCGAATGAACCTGGACTTCCAGTTTTAGAGGGCCCTCCAATGGCCAGAAAGAATTCCCGGCTTCATTGTTCTGTTCTAAAAAGTTAAACCTTCGTGATGGAACCGCAGAAAAGATGTCTACAATGAATCTGCTTTTTTCTCCTATAGCCATGCGAGTGAATATTGCCTGCAAAAATTTAACCCTATTACATATTTAAAAGTCAGTGACTTGTGCATAAATTAAAATATCTGTGGTTGTTTTTGAGTGTTATGCAAAACGTTTCTGTGACCATGGATCTCATTTTCTAAAGGCGCCAACTTTCCCGGGAGATTTGGCCCACCCCCTTCCCATATTGAACATATTTTAGTTTTAAATCATCTGTATTACTTGTTCTGATGAGTAGGCATATACGACATGAATAACAGCACTGTAACGAAAAGCGCCTAAATGTTTGTTGTGTGAAATCAAAAGTAACTAGACGATTGGTGGCGTGTTTACTGTAAGCACGTGCGAACAGTTTCTGAAAAAAGCCCACCTGTCAACTTCAGCAGTGCTCGCACGCAGACAACCAAAGCATGCGCTACCCCATCAGTGAAGCTGAAGCAGATAGAAGCTATTTTTCACAAAGGCTCTTCCTGATTTTTGAGGGAACATATTCTCTTTTGAAATAAGAGTAAACAGTGCCACAGGTCAACACGAATGGAAGAAACGCGCACGGTGCTTGGACTGCACTTAGAAGTACCACACGCATTCCTTCTTTAGTCTTAACTTTTCGGACAGTTTGGTCTTCTTTCAGTATGATCCAACGAACCGCACAAATCTTAATGCTGTCCATATGTCTTCGCCTCCTGATACAGTTAATTATTACGACGACAATATATCCACGTTCTCCGCAAGAAATAGAACACCAAGGTAATAACAAACACTCCGCAGAGGCTTAGAATATATACGGTTTGTGTTCTTTGCAGCTAAATCTAAAAAACCGTCTAGTCTAAAGCCTGAACCGATGAGAAAGTGGGAAAGAAAGTATGTGAACGAGGGGGGAGGGGCCCCACTTATTTTTTCGAACCGGGCCCTCCGCATTGTTCATCCGGCCCTGGTTGTCATAACCAGTGATGGTGAAATAGCAGCAGTCAACATAAAATTGACAGCCACTGTTAGCAGCTTGCATGCCAAGGGTGTTGTGTAATATAGGGACGCAGTGGCGTCGGTGAAGTGCGGTGGCACCGTGGTGTAGCGTACAACGTGCTCTGAGGCGACGGCAGCGGTGCTTCTCGATTGAGCGGCGGAGGGACGACGCTGAAGTCGGCGTGAATCGTTACGTGTGATACGGCGGCCCGTCAAAAAGAAGAGAAAGTTTGCGCGAAATGTTGCGACGGCAAGGCCCCGACGAACACGAACGAAAAAGCACGAGGGAGAAAAACAGGAGGACACTCGAAGACGAGCCGAGGACAGACCGAGATCGAGCAGGCTGGAGTGAAGATCCTGGGTGTCACGCGACTACGGTGTCGGGTTTAGGACTTGAACGCGTGAAGTCAGGCAAGGCCAGGACGCTCCAGCTGCCCATGGTGTACTCGGCCCATGGCGGCCTTCCGGAGTTCTAGCCATGACTGTTCAAGGTCACGTCCCAGGTATCCAGGTATCGACTCCGGTCCCCAACCACCCGTGGAGGGCGGAACCTTCTGGGTGGTGATCACTTCCTCGAGATGAGCCAGTGTCGGTAAGCAGGCGCAGTTCTTGCGAGGGCAAGGGCTACCTCGTCTTCCGCCAAGCGTCGACGTGCTGATCAGTGCGTGACTCCAGCTGTGGAGACATCGCCAGCGTACGCCATCTCAAACCACCAAGCCACCACCACCGTCAACGCCACCGGCCACTGTTAATTCTCACAAACATTATAGCTGGACAACTTAAAGGACGTGTTTTAGTTTGTCAGCTTAGACTCGGTGTAAGTATATTGCAACATTCTCATATGCGAAGCATTTCTTGGCGAACTTCAGCGACCTTAAGCGTATCTATCTATCTATCTATCTATCTATCTATCTATCTATCTATCTATCTATCTATCTATCTATCTATCTATCTATCTATCTATCTATCTATCTATCTATCTGTCTATCTGTCTATCTGTCTATCTATCTATCTATCTATCTATCTATCTATCTATCTATCTCTATCTATATCTATCTATCTATATCTGTCTATATCTATCTATATCTATCTATCTATATCTGTCTATATCTATCTATATCTATCTATCTATATCTGTCTATATCTGTCTATATCTATCTCTATCTCTATCTGTCTATATCTATCTCTATCTATATCTCTATCTATATCTATATCTCTATCTATATCTATATCTATCTCTATCTATATCTATATCTGTCTATATCTATATCTGTCTATCTCTGTCTGTCTATATCTATATCTGTCTATCTCTGTCTGTCTATATCTATATCTCTATCTATATCTATATCTGTCTATCTCTGTCTATCTCTATCTCTATCTCTATCTGTCTATCTCTGTCTGTCTATATCTATATCTCTATCTATATCTATCTCTATCTGTCTATCTCTGTCTGTCTATATCTATATCTATCTCTATCTCTATCTCTATCTGTCTATCTATCTATCTGTCTATATCTATATCTATCTCTATCTCTATCTGTCTATCTATCTATCTGTCTATATCTATATCTATCTCTATCTCTATCTGTCTATCTATCTATCTATTTGTCTATCTATCTATTTGTCTATCTCTATCTGTCTATCTATCTATCTATTTGTCTATCTATCTATTTGTCTATCTATCTATTTGTCTATCTATCTATTTGTCTATCTATCTATCTATCTATCTATCTATTTGTCTATCTATCTATTTGTCTATCTATCTATCTATCTATCTATCTATCTATCTATCTATTTGTCTAGCCGCCTATGACTTTTAGCTCTCCAGGCCGTGGGATAATGGTATCAATACAAAATTTGGTATGATAGAACACAACGGTATAACAAGCATAACAGAGTAGTCATAACATGAAAATCATGACATGTATGTCGTAAATGTCATGATATACATGTAATCAACTTGCTGCCCTTGCGGTGGTTTCATTTACAAGATATGTTGCAAAACTGGTATGGTATGGCATGACTGCATGGCGAACACAAGCGACTGACCCTAACATCAAAATCATGACATGCTTGTCATGTAACAACATGACTACATGCCACACTCATGATGTGCTCGTGGCCGTTTTGCTAGCTTTCAATATATCGAATTTGGTATTACGGGACGTGAATAGATGACGAAGTTATGTGACTGGTGCAAACATGATAATAATGGGATGCATGTCATGTAACAACATGACTACATGCCATGCTCGTGATGTGCTCGCGGCCGTTTCGCTAGCTTCTCATGAACCAAATTTGGTATTACGGGACGTGAATGGATCACTAAGGTATGTGAGTGGTGCAAACATGATAACCATGATATGCGTGTCATGTAAAAACATGACTACATGTGACGCTCCTGATGCGCTCGTGGCCGTTTCGATAGCTTGACACGTACCAAATTCGGTATTACGTGATGCGAACGGACGACATAGGTAAATGACACGTCCAGACATGATGATCATGACGTGCGTGTCTTGTAACAACATGACTACGTCCCATACTCATGATGTGCTCGCGGCCGTTTCAGTACCTTCACATATGCCAAAATTTGGTATTAAGTCAATTAAATGGATGATGAAAGTATGTGACTGGTGCAAACATAATTATCATGAGATGCGCGTCATGTAACAACATGACTACATGCGAAGAGAGGCAAACAAAAACGTCGTGCGCACCTCGTGACCTTGAGCACTTTTTTTTTACTTCGAATACGTGGCTTCCCCAGTGCGATCGCGTGCGCATGCGTGGACAAGTGAACACCTTCAGCGGCGATCTCTGTAACGACCGAGCGCGCCATGTTCAAATCGGCCAATGGCTGATAGATGTTCTTACTACGAGTTATTTTTGGCTCATTCCGTGATTCATTGAGAGAAGAGAAAACAATCTTAGCTGACTGATAGTTTGTTTAATGGGAGTTTTAGGCCCACGTGCTGCGATATAATATTTGGCTCGTCTGTTGTCAGGAGCCTCTACTACCGATCGGCAGCGTTTTCTGACCATGCTCAAAAAGTTTGGAAAGGGCCCCTTTAAAGAACCTCAGCTGGTCAAAATTTTTGGAGCTCTCCACTATATATGGCGTCTCTCACAGTTGTATGGTGGATGTGGGACGTAAAACCCCACACATCAATTAATCGACCTTTCTGCTTCGCTCACTACTGTCGTGGACTTATCGTGGTCCTCGGCCACTGCGTGATTCCCAGTGCCGCTTACTGGAACCTTGCTGCCTCCAAACTGTTAACAGAAATGAGTCTAAAGGGGAGTTAACGACTTGTCCTCTAGGGCATGCTCCGATGGAGGTTTCATAAACACCGTCCAAAGGGAGTAAAAATTACTCTCCTATAAGAGGGGTTTTTTCATGGAATAAGGCGAGTTCTTATTTACATCCATCGGGGAACTCTTGCAGGTATGAGAGTAAATATGTACATCCACTGAGGAAAAAAAATTAACGCCCGCAGCCGTACTATGCGCAAACGTAACTTTATTCTAGTTACCTTCGAAGCACGCAATATTGATCACAGTACACATACATACACAAAACTTTCATGTAATATTACAACACTCACACTCACCTCAGCTTTCCGCTCGTGCTGCTCACCCACGCTTCAGTTGGCGGGTATCTATAGCCACCATATTTTGACCTCCCATGCAGCTCTGGCGGGACCCTTTTGTACTAATAAACACTACACAAACTTCGGGTAAGTATATATTTGCGGTATCCTGATGTAAGTGCTTCAGCACACATGCTTTTTATCCTAAACAAGCATAATATATATTGCTTTTTTAACTATGGCGAAATTGTTCTATTTTTATTTATTTATAATACTGTCAACCTTCGCTTGAGGGTCATAACAGGGAGGGAGTAGAATAGTAAGTACAAACAGAAAACCAAAACAACTGGCACTCAAATAGCAGTGCACACAAGAAACCAAAATTGGCAGTAGTTCAATTCAACCATGACCAAGATAAGCATAAATTTCTCTGTCAACAGATTTCACATCGGTACTATTAACAACATGATGGAGTGAACAATTCCATTGTTCTATAGCATCCGGAAAAAATGACCTTCGAAAGGTGTCAGTGCGAGCGTTGAAAGGTTTAATGGGGGCATCATGATTCAATCTGGCGCTACGTTTTCCGGGAAGGCGTATGTACTCGTATTTAGATATCTTTAATATTCCTTGCATTATACGATATAACGTTTTAAGTTTTTGTTTTTGTCTTCAAATGTCCGGTGGTTCTAAATTGCATGAATTGAGCATGTCAGTTACTGAATCCCGCCTTCTATATCTAGATCACACAAACCGTACTGCACGTCTCTGAATAGGTTCTAACTTGGTAACTAAGTGTTTTTAGTGAGGGCTCCAAACCACAGAGGCGTACTCCAGTCTGTGTTTAATATATGTTTGGTATGCAAGCAGCTTAACGTGTTTTGGTGTTTTATGCAACTTCGCTTGAAGATAACAAAGTTTTTTAAAATGGCTCAGACCAAACGGATTCAATATGACGGGACCAAGTTAAGTTGTTCGTAATTGTCACCCCTAAGTATTTAAAATATGTTGTTTCACATAGGGTGTCCCTCCCGATGCTGCACTGAAATTTGAAAACATTTTTCTCATTGGTAATATGTACATAAGCTGTTTTTTTTAGGTTAACTTGCACATCCCATTCGCGACACCACAATTCCAAAAGTTCAAGGCACTTGTTCAACTCAAGCTGATTATCAGTACAGCTTACAGGCGTATAAATGAAACAATCATCAGCCTAAAGTTTCATCTTAACAGGTGGCTTTACAATACTACTTATATCGTTGATGTACAATAAAAACAACAATGGGCTAAGAACGGACTTTTGAGGCACACCTGAAAACACATTTAGCGTAGCTGAAATACAACCATCAATCCTCACCGCTTGCTTGCGGTTACTCAGGTATGCACCAATCCAATTTATAATTTCAAAACTGAAGCCCCGCCGCGGTGGTCTAGTGGCTAAGGTACTCGGCTGCTGACCCACAGGTCGCGGGCTTGAATCCCGGCTGCGGTGGCTGCATTTCCGATGGAGGCGGAAATGTTGTAGGCCGGTGTGCTCAGATTCGGGTGCACGTTAAAGAACCCCAGAGGGTCGATATTTCCGGAGCCCTCCACTACTGCGTCTCTCATAATCTTATGGTGGTTTCGGGACGTTAAACCGCACATATCATCATAAATTTCATCACTGAATCCCATTTTTCTCAGTTTAAAAAGCAGCTTAGTTTGGTTGAAAACATCAAAAGCCTAAATTTAACAAAATCAATGCAAATTACATCAACCGGTTTGCGTTCGTCTATAGCCAAACTGAAATCATGAATCGTTTGAATCAACTGTGTCACTGTGGACTTGCCGCTTCTAAATCCATGCTGACAATCATTAGGTAATTGATTGACCTCCAAGTGAACCATGATATGCTTTGCTATAATATGCTCTATACCTTTGCAGTAAACCAACGTGAGTGACATATGATGATAGTTGCTAACAACCATTTGATTGCCGGCTTTAAACAAAGGTATAATAATTGCGCAGAGCCAATCCTGTGGAAGAGAGTGAGTTTCTAAATATTTTTCGAAGATAATAACAAGAAAGAGCGATACCCATTCTAGGTATCTTTCCAGAAAGGCAGTTGGTATTTTGTCCGGGCCGCTAGCGTTTATCGCATACAGATTTAGTAACCAATAAAGTACACTTTTTTGATCAAATAACAAGGGTTCCATTTGACATGCGCATGGAGAATGCACGTTGCTATCACCGCTCACATCTGATGGCATCGTGAACACCGACTGAAAAAACCTGTTGAACTCGTCTGCTATCTCAATCTTTTGCGTCACTGTTCTCGATCCGGCCGTGATCTGTTCAATATTTTTCTTTTCTGCCACTCATATAAAGCCAGAATTTTTTAAGCGCACTCTTAACGAATTCAGCGAGGGTGTGTTGGGAAAAGTTGCTCTTTGATTTGGGCAAGGCTTCTTTTAGAGAATTAAGAGCTTGAGATAGTTTGGTAGTGTTCCTGCGTTTTTTCCGTAGTCTTTTAATTTTTTATTTTCATGTGAATTATATTCCTGGTTATCCATAAGCTGCGCTGTTTTACCTTTTTAAGACGAGACGGGAAGAATCCATGTACACAGGTATCCACGATTGTCTTAAATTGATTCCATAATGTCTCAACAGATTTATATTTTGAGGTGGACTGAAATTCGTCGAAGGCAACTTCTAAGAAATCTAAAATAGAAGTGTCATCCGCTTCCGCGAAATTCTTAATTTTTACACGGGATACGGACTTTGAGCGAGCACTTTTCTCTGTGGTAATATTGGTAGCAACTAGCCGGTGGTCAGTTATGCCCTCTTCCATTGACACCATGTAGTCTTCCAGCTGGCTTGATACGAACACAAGGTCGAGCATTGACTTGGTTTCAGTAGTTATTCTAGTGGTTTCCTTCACGATTTGCGTAAGGTCGTGCGAAAACAACATATATTTAATAACTTATCTCCGCTTGCAGTTTCGATGTTACCAGGCGTCAAGGTTTCCCTGTTAATATCAGGCAGGTTAAAATCACCAGTCATTATCAACCGTGTGCTATCATTTATATTGTTACAGAGAAGATTTTTAGGTCATCTAAAAATTCGGGCGATGTATCAGGGGGTCTATAAACGGCTCCAATAAGGTATACCAAGTTCTCGTGAGATATCTTACACCATACGGACTCCTGTAAGGTTTAATCAATTAGTGCTGCACAAATTGAAGTTTTCCCGACATTCGCAACGCCGCCCCCTCGGGAATCTCGATCCCATCTGAACATGGTGTATCCAACCGGAACGATGCAGTCGTTTGATACGGGGCTGCTGAGCCACGTATCAAACGGTTAATGCTTGGCGTATGAGCTGGATTTGTGTTAGGAGCACTGTGTGTGAATCCGCGAATCGCACTGAATCATACTGAAAGTCCGAGCGGCCGTGCATGAACACTTCAACAACACACATTCAGCAGCTCCAGCGATGAACCGAAATACACCGCCGCTACCGCGTTCGACGACTAGGCTTCACTCAGGAGCACGGCACGGTTATACGATGAATGAGAGCTGGCGATCGCAAAATGCTTGCTGCCGTGCACTTTCCGTCTTGTTATTTTTCCACTGCTCAGAAATAGGTGTCCGCTTTCCACGCAGTTTAAAGTACGCAGCGACAGACTTAAACTAACGAGATGGTTCGCAGTCGTGGTTCCTGTTGCTCACATGCGTTGCATGGGCATGCATGCCGTAAATCATTTCTGTGTGTCTCCGCCCCGTTCGGTGCTCGCCTTCGCGTTAGTCATTTGACAGCTGTGGTCGCAAGGTGCAAAAGACTGGTGTTAATTCCAGTAGCCTTTATTTTTTGAAAAACACAAATTTGTCTCGCCGGTGGTCGGTTCAAGCTCGTAGAGCTTGCCACGGTGGCTGGCGCCCTATGCAACCTCGCTATACGACGCCGGCTTGATACCGACGGCATAGTGAGGCCTTACTAAGGTTTAGATTATAGTGAACTAGAATATGATCTAGTAACGTAACCGGCTGGGCTTCGGCGTCAGCTCTCACGCGGATGCCACCAGGCGGCGCCACTGCTACTTTTCATGCCAGCTGCGGCTGCGTTGTCGGACCGTCACGGGCTCCTGCAAAGCTGCAGCGGTGGTTACTTGGAACGCGCGTCTGCTCCCTGATTCAAGGAGGTGTATACTACAAAATTAGTTTGTGGACAACCTGAACAGAGCGTTGGCATTGGAGATCCAAACAGAACGACGCCTTCAGAGAGCCTCGGTTGCCGCTTCAGCAACCTGGGGCGAAACAGTGACAATCTGTTCTCTGCTTTGACATGTCACAAGCTACATGTTTGTTGGTGCGGGATATCTCACCAGATACAGACTCCACCACGGTACTTGTGCAGCAGAGTGCAGTAGGGTAGCTCATTAGAACTGAAAAAAGCACTAATCTGGCCTGCAAAAAACGCACATCAGCTTCACTCTCTTACGCGGCTTACAAGAGCATGGTACGCATCCCGCAAGAACACTTGTTGAGAAGAGCGCACGCGGAGAGAGAGAGAGAAAAAAAAACTTTATTTGCGGATAACGCGGAGCATTCCAAATGGTCGGGCCCTTATTCCTGGGCTCCGCTGGTCCTAACCATCATCTCTACTCGTTGGACCACCCAGCGCTGATCAGCAATGGCCGAGCTGGACAGAAGTGCCTCCCATTGTTCCTTTGTGTTATTCATGTTGTGGACTTGGACAATAAAAAAGCGCGTCTCTTGTACCCTATAGGACCTCCCTCTGACCGTTGCTGGACCTTTTGTCTAAATCACTTGGGCTAAAAATGAATTCGAACATTTGCTAATGACAAGAAAGTGACAGAATATGCTTCCCGTTTATGGTACTGGCTCTAACGCTTACTTCAAAACTCACGCATCGGATAAAATTGACACGAAAAAAACACGGAACAGGATGTAACACAATACACGAAAAAAAGAAAAGCAGCATATTTACTCTTTCATGATTTATTGAGCTGACACTATCCCATAAGATAGCCCGCTTATACCCGTATCCATGCCTTCCACGCACCTTGGTCAGTCAAAAATTCAAATACATACACTCGTGGCCCAGATCAATGGTTGCCACAGAAATGTGGACACCGCAGCTGTTCGCAATCTGGTGCCTCACCAACAAACACGAGCACACCCACAAGCAGCACACATCACAACTCCGAAGAGCCCGATGGCCCGAAGACAAACAGAGAACGATGCAACATTCGTTGTTTCTCGCCGAAGCGCAATAAGGCTGCAGGGACTGCAACGCCGATGCGAACGCGCCGCCGAATGCCGGCGTCGGCTGCATTGTGTGCCACCACAGCGCACAACGCAAACAGTGTCGTCAGCTCGTTGACATATGCGGTAAAGCTTCCATGCCCTGACGAAGTTGCAGGTGGCGGTGGTTCAACGCACCAAACACACTTATATACTCACGCACACGCACTGATTGACTCCCGCGCTATCCGGAACAGGGGCGCTGCGAGCGCGCGACCGTATTGGATGTGCAGCACACCGGTTCCGACAATTTTTGTTCTACACCCTGGATTACCTTATCGAACCACCGAGAACGTCTCACCACCGTCACCGGAATGTGATCCGGTACATCTGAATACCAAATTTTTGCAGATAGGCCCCTTCTACGTCTCCTACGGGCGATTTACGTCTCGACCACGCCAGCGGCGTCGCCTGGCTTAGTGACAATGGCAACTCCCGGTAGAACGGATGGCCGGCTTCACACCACAGCCGCAATCATGGCGGACACCCAAACTGGATATGATCCTCACAGCATGGTGCGGACTAGCGTCCCGTCTTCGGACAGTCGACATGAGCTGCCCGAATTCTTCAAAAGCACCGCACTTGCTGCCACGGTTGCTCGCCGAGAGCAGGCGAGCAACGCACCCATGGCGGCCTCCGCCGACGTGGCATCCCTGGCCGCAGCTGCCGACGTGAACGCAAGCGCCTGCTCCCCAAAACTCTCGTTGCCTGCGACGCGCTCTGTGGGCCCTGAGCGGGGGCACTTAAAGCCTTCGTGGCGACCTCAACTCCTGCCGAAGGCGAAAGCAATGGACTTCGTCATCGTTCTCAAACCTGGCACTCAGCTGTCCCTCGCCGACGCGTTCCCCTAGAACGGAGCCGGACGCATGCTCCTCGCCCACCTCGGAGCGACTGCCACACGGCTAATCACTGTTGTGACGGTGCAGGAACAAAATATGATCCTATAGTCTACACCTCAAACCCACACATAGCGGACAGACCTATAGGCGAGTTTGTGGTTCTCTTACCGGCCGGACTAGTGCCCCTGTTTGGGTACTTTCGCGCGGACACTCAAGACTCCTGTTATGGTGTAGTGACAGTGCGAAACTCCGACACTGATGACGCTCTTTGTGAGACGCTTTATTGGCCCGAAGGCGACATTCTACACGTGCGGTGACTGGACACCTCGAATAAGGTGCGCCTCACCTTTTCCGGCAAGGTGAAGCCGGAGTACGTGGCTTACGACGCCCTGCTCGTCCCAGTGCAGCCGTCCAAAAAAAAAAAACTGTTCTATCCTGCGGTCAGTGCGGCTCCATTGGACATTGACCAGACGCCTGTCCCGGCCCCAAACCAGACTTTTGTGGCATCTGTGGAAAAGCTATGCCGCTCACGCACGGATAGCACCCGTCCGTCTCATGAGTGTACGCCCCATTGGGCTCTGTGTGGGTCCCACATCATTGGGGACCGGTGCTGTGAAGAACGCTACAGGGTGCCACCATTCAAGCCGCCCTCTCCTTCATCATTAGGTCAAACCGGCCGTAAGAAGAGAAGACATCGGCGTCGACGGAAATCGGGTTCTCGGTCGTCGTCGCAGGTGGCTCAACCCACTGCCATCAACCCTGCCCTGCCCCCACTCCCTGGCGCAGTGGCTCTGGGGGCTCCACGACAAGGCATAACTACGGACGGACCTCCAGCCAGGACGTCTACAGTGGGGCAGCCTTGCCCGCCTCACCCAAACTGAAACCGTCGTTGCATGGACTGAAACCCGCAGCCAAGGGAGATCTTTCGTGGGCCGATTGCGTCCGACAAGGATCTTAGGTGAGTAGCTCAGTTGGGGGAGCCCCTCCACCTACACCCTCGGGGATCTCCCAACCTAAACCGTCAACCCCTTCTGCTACCGCGTGGGACCAAATTGAATTCCGCAGGTTAGAGGCCCAAGTTGCCTGTTTAACGCAGGTGGTGGAGGCGCTTGCAAACCGCTAGTCCTCACCTAATCTGACAAACATTGGGCAGGTACCATATGCGATGGATAATGCCCCGTCTGAGCGCATGGACACCGCGGTGCACCTCGCCATGTTTGAGGCACGCCTTGACAGCTTAGAGGCCCAGTTGATGTCCATAGAGACCACGATCGAGGATCGATTGGCTGCCACCCTACAAACCGTTTTCGACCGAATTCCGGGCATGATAGTTGCTCAGATGACTCTACTTTTGGTTGGGACTCGCCATTCTAAGCTTAAGTGGGTGTCTCAATCCCAAGCGCGCGGACCTCTTTCCCGTGTATTCGAGGTAGACGCGCGCTCTGGCAGTTCGACTGTGACCTCGCAAGCGAGCATGGGATCGAGCAGTGACTCTTCTATGGCCCACTTGACTCTTCCGGAGGCCGCCCAAACGTTTAGTTCTCGTGATGGTGGGCAACGGCTCTAGATCGCACCACTTCCGCGCAAATTCGGACCCCTTCACAATCCTACAGTAGAATTGTCTGGGATTTAAGACACGCACTAAGCGGGCTGCTCTGCGGCTCCACATAGAAATCAATATGCATTTGCCCGTGGTAGTGATCCTTCAGAAGTCGGACGAGCACGCTGTTCTCAATAATTATACCAATAGCAAAGGGATGCGCAAAGAGCACTTGGCGTGCACAGAAATTACACCACCAACCTGGTGGATCTCGACTGCAATCTGCTTTACTCCTAGGTTATGGCGACTCTCTTCCCTCTTCGTAAGCAGGAGCCGTTAGTACATACTCTAAACATCTGCAGTTCGCCGCAATTGCCTAATGTAACTTACGCTGATGTATTTAGCAAAGCCCTTACAGTGGCCCGCAGAGAGCCGCTAGTCATTGTTGACGACTTTAATGATCCTAGTTCCTACTGGGATTACCGTAAGGAAGATCGGCAGGGAAGAAAGTTATCGTAACTTATTTTCACCTTGGGCCTCACTATCCTTACGGACATTGCACACCCGACCCGTATTGGTAACTCTGTAACTCGAGACACATGTCCTGATCTCACACTTACCAAGCACATCATGTATGCAGAACGGTTAAACACTGAGGAAACCCTCAGCAGTGACCACTGCATTCTTCTAACTACAATTCGGACATATCCCCTTACCCGTCCCCACCACCAAGCGGAACTTCCGAACTGAGACAAGTTCCGTTCGGAGTACACGACCCTGGCACCCATAGCTCAACATGGCTAGGCCTCTTGTTGACGTCACTTCGCCAAACAGAGCACACTATTCTGCTCTCAGAAGCAACTCCTGCGGTGGATAACCATCTCCTGCGGATTTGGGAGGCTCGGCATAGCCTAGTCCGCCGATGGCGCCGACAAAAGCGTAATAGTCAGCTCAAAATCCGCATAGCATCGCTCACTCAGGAAGCAGCCGAATACGCGGCCCAGCTCTCTGACTCCAATTGGGTTGAACGCTGCAACGATGTCACCAAGCATATGTCAAACCGCAACACGTGGCGTTTCTTCAGAGCCCTCATCGACCCTAGCCAAACGTGCACAGAAACGCAGAAACATCTTCAACGCGCACTTCACGCATACGCGAGTGACGCGGATAAATTGGCACAGGCCTTTAGGGATAAATATCTTCGTAACCGGCAGGACCCCATCGCACCAGCGTTTTCATTTGCAGGCTTGGAGAACGCAGGCTTGGATCGTTGCTTTCAATTCTATGATCTGAAGGTCGCCCTGGCGAAAATGAAGCGAGGAACGGCGCCGGATAGGGATCGAGTGACGGTTAGGCTTCTAACCAACCTCCCAGACGCGGCATATCATCAGCTCCTCGACTACTTCAATCAAATTTGGGAGGAGCATGAACCACTGCTGATTGATTGGAAAATGGCTTTGGTAATGTTTATTCCCAAACCAGGCAAGTCTATAAACATCAAAAATCTACGACTCATTTTCTTAACCTCGTTTGTGGGGTAGCTTATAGAAACGATGGTTAGGGATGGGCTCTCCGATTACGTCGAGGCCTGGCACACCTTTGACGACACAATGTACGGTTTTCAACCACATTGCTTTGCTGAGGGCATACTCCTTCTCTATCGTGACGTCATTGAACCGATCGAGCATCCCAACAATGATGTAGTAGTCCTCGCCTTCGATATCAAAGGGGCTTTTGATAACGTCACCCACGAAATCATTCTTACCCACCTGTTTCAGTCTGTGGGCATTATTCTTTCAGATACATCTGTCAGTTCCTGACGGAACGGCAGACGTACCTCCACATCAAAGACAGGGTGCATGGCCCATATTTTCTGACGATTACTCGAATAACACCACAGGAAGCGCTCTTCTCTCCCCTTCTGTTTAACCTCGCCATGGCTCACCTCCCCTCACTGCTGAGGATATTCCCAGTGTACGCCATGCTATCTACGCTGATGATATCACATTTTGGGCAACCCAGGATTCCCTTGAGAGCATTGAGGCCAGCCTGCAACAAGCAGCGTTGGTCGTGGAGGACTACGCCCGTCGCTGCGTCCTTGAATGCTCTCCAACGAACTCTAAGTTTGTACACCTTCGCTCCAAACCCAAAGACACGACAGAAATTGTGATTTTGTTGCGCACCGGCCCAACCCCGGAACGTGAAGAAATACGCGTCTTGGGGTTTAATACACAATAGCAGAAACGCTAACACAACCCTGTGCAAGCTACGTACGGTCGGAGATCAGGTAGGCCGCATGGTGCGTCGGATCTCGAACAGGTGAGGGGGTCTCAGAAGCCGCGACACTCTGCGCCTTGCCAACGCTTTCATGACCAGTCAGATTCTGTATTCGACATCCCACCTACGTTTGCGTCAATGTGATGTAAATGCACTCGAATGCATTCTCCGCAAGTTATACAAGCGCGCCCTATACCTCCCGATCTCGACGTCTAACCAATGCCTTGCACGTTTGGGCATGACCAACACGTACGGGAACTCAAAGAGGCCCATCTCAACAACCAGTACCTGCGGCTTACCATATCGTCCGCTGGTGGATGTCTCTCACACCACCTCCATGTATCCTACACCTATCAGGCAGAAGAGTGGACCACGATCCCCGAGGACTAGCGTAGTACGTTTGGTATTCATCCTCTTCCCTAAAACATGGCTAGGGGTCCTAACGAAGGCAGGCGAACTGCGCGAGTTGTTACAGCCTTGCAAGAACGCTATGGGTCCCGTTTTAGAGTATTCTACACGAACGTGTCTGGCCCTCACTATGGGGGGTGGTACACGGCAGCTGTAGACCATCAAAACATTCCTGTTGGAGGACTCACTTTTCGACCCCCAGACATTATTCAGGTGGAGGAAGTCCCTAAAGCTCTCGCCGCAGTGGACCCCGCGTTTAAGATCATCATCACCGATTTGTGGAGTGCATGTCAAAATCTTACAAAAGGTCGCATCACCAGTCATGCCACTGAAATCCTGAAAGGCTGTTATTATCTAGACCACCCAAACACACGTTTAGTGATCTGGACAAGAGCTCACGCAGGACTAGTTGGTAACCAGGCTGCCGGTGCCTCAGTCCACGCACTTGATTACCGGGAACCTCCTCGTCCTCCATCACCTGACGATTAAGAACCTAATCTGGTCACCTCCTTTCGCGAAATTATAGTCATGCAAAGATCAAACAGGCTCCGATTTCTGCCTCCGGCGACGGGCCTAATTAAGGCGGACGAGCGCTGACTGTTACGCCTTTACACCAACACAGTATTGTGCCCGGCAATACTTAAGCATTTCAATCCGGCATTTCTCAGGATAATGCACACATCGTGATCGTCCGCTTGAGGATACTTTTCACATGGTGTGGGCATGCCCTTCTAACCCGGCGGTCCCCCCAATCACTTCCCCTTCACACCCTACCCGAGAGAGCTGGGAGGCGGCCCTGCTCGGCTGCTCGGCTTTGGAGGGTCAAAGAGCTTTCGTGGCCAGGGCGCGTGCAGCCGCAGAAGCCACAGGTGTCGCGAACTAGGGACTCCTGCTAGAGTTAATAGTGGGTCGGGTTTTAAGGCTGCCCCTATCTCTCTTACTTGTAAATAGTATGAATAAATGTTCTTCACCAACGCCACCTATCCAGAGCAGACGCCGCCGGCGCACGCTCGCCTCGCACATGACATGAAAAGGCGCAGTGGCACCACGAGAAATCCTAGCGGCCGTCAGTGTCGTTTTGGACCGCCGAGACAGCAGCCGTGCCCTGCCTGTCGCACCACTAGATTATATTCTAGTTCACTATAGTTCTGATGTTGCAGCCGGTGAAATACCGGTGACACTCCGACGAGCCCCCGTCGGTGGAGTCGGGGTGAGCGCGTCGCCGACGCAACTGTCACACCGGTTGTCGGCCAGCCTGCCGTAATCGAGCGAGCCTACTTCGGACTGCTTCGCACTTTAGGGGCGAAGCTCCTTAAAGCTGCACCCGTGCGTCCCTCGTCGTAGTCTGTAACCAGTCTTACGTTTTGACCTGCAAGGTGGTGCCGGTGGGAGATTTCTCCTGTGCGTTGTTGAGCAATATGAAATTCGCAGCGTACGCGTTAACAAAAAGCTGAATTTCTGTCTCTCATTCCCCATTAGCAGCCATTCGCATGTACATTGAGCACTATTTGATAAGAAAGGGTAGCTACGATATACCCGCTAGGCGTAACCTCCTTGGTTTTAGAAAGGTTTAGTGAGCGTTAGGCCGCAGTGCCATCCATACAGTGAACAAGTATATACCATAAACACGAGGTGGTCAAAGGTGGGAAGCAGACACGAAGCGCAAGCCGTAAGAAAATGTGCGTGTGTCACCTCTCGTTTAGTTCTTGGAATGTCCACTAGATGGTGGCGCTTCTATATGCGCAATATACCAACAGATGAGGTTGAAAGAAAATGGGAAACCTTTCTAAGCTTTAGAAGGGATGCATCCCTTCTGATCAATGAAAAGATTAGAAGAAAGGGAGCTCAGTGGCTGGCAGAAGTACATAAAAAAGATAGAAAGGCAGCTGCGAAATTTTGGAACCATCTAAACTCCCTAAGAAATGAGACGAGCCTAGAGCAGAGTTTTATAACTACGGTGCAGGGTGCTAGGCTAGAAGGGGACGAAGCTATTGAATATATAAAAACAAGGGTGACAGAAAAATTCCAACAAAGAAGTACTTTATGCACCACAATATACAAGGACGAATTAAGTGGTGCAATGGCTCCATTTTCACAACAAGAGTGGGAAAGGGCTGAGAAAAGGGTTCCTAGTAGTACATCAACAGGCCCAGATGGCATTCCAATTATGCTAATAAAGACATTAGGTCCGAAGTTTAAGCAGGCTTTGAGAGAGGCAGTGAGCAAAATAATAATCGATGGTGAAGTTCCCGATGGATGGAAACTTAGCAGGATGAGCATGATTTATAAAGGAAAGGGGGACAAAGCTGACATAAACAACTACCGTCCTATAACAGTGACATCAGTGGTCTACAGGCTGGCGATGCAGATTATAAAGGAAAGACTGCAGGCATGGATAGAGGATGAGGGGGTGCTGGGGGAACTGCAGAATGGGTTTCGGAAACACAGGAGGTTGAAAGACAATCTTTTCTCACTGACGCAGTGCATCGAAATAGCAGAAAAGGAACACAGACTCCTGTGGCTAGCATTTTTGGATATCAAGGAAGCGTACGATAGCGTGGTTCAAGAGGAATTGTGGGGAATACTGGACACACTAGGCATGGAACATGTAGTCACTAATCTTTTAAAGGATATCTATAAAGGTAACAATTAAGGTAGTTATAAAGTGGGAAAAACAGGTATCCAAGTCTGCAGAGGTATCACGGGGGCTTAGGCAGGGGTGTCCACTGTCAGCCTTATTATTCGTGATGTACCTACAAGGATTAGAGGCCAAATTAGAGGGAAATGGACTGGGCTTCAACCTCTTTTTAGTCAAACAAGGAAAACTGATTGATCAGGCACTACCAGCATTAATGTACGCAGATGATATAGTGCTAATGGCCAACAACAAGGAAGATTTGCAGAGATTGATGGACATCTGCGGTAATGAGGGAGATAGGTTAGATTTTAGATTCAGTAAGGAAAAATCAGCAGTCATGATTTTCAATGACAACGAAGGTAGTGAGCTTAGAATACAGCAGGTCACGCTAGAGATAACAGATAAATACAAATATCCATGCGTATGGATAAGCAATGGGACTGAGTGCTTGAGGGAACACGAAATGTACGTCACGACTAAAGGTAACAGGAATGCAGCAGTGATGAAAAATAGGGCACTCTGGAATTACAATAGGTATGATGTTGTGAGAGGAATATGGAAAGAGGTCATGGTTCCTGGGCTGACGTTCGGCAATGCCGTCTTGTGCATGAGATCAGAAGTTCAGGCAAGATTAGAAATTAAGCAACGTGGAATAGGTAGGCTTGCTTTGGGAGCTCACGGGAATACACCAAATCAGGGAGTACAAGGTGATATGGGATTGACATCATTTGAGGGCAGGGAAGCTAGCAGCAAGATAAAATTTTAGAAGCGATTGAGAGAAATGGGGGAGGAGCGTTGGGCTAGGAAGGTTTTCAGCTACTTGTACATGAAGAATGTCGATACAAAATGGAGGAAGTGAACCAGGAAATTGACTGGTAAATACTCAGAAAACAGCAGGTGGCCAAACCGAAAAGAACTATCGGTTAAGAAGAAAGTGAAGGAAACGGAAACTGACATGTGGAGAATGGGCATGATTAAGAAGTCCTCACTAGAGATCTATCGAACTCTCGAGCAGGAAATTGCCAAGGAAAGGGTCTATGATAATACTTGGGGTAGTTCTCTACTGTTTGAGGCCAGGACGGGAGTACTGCGAACCAAGACATATCGGGTCAAATACGAAGGGGTAGACACAGTATGCAGTGCGTGTGGAGAGGAAGAAGAAACTGCCGAACACTTGATAATGTTCTGTAAAGGGCTTCACCCTATAGTTCAGGATGATGGCGCAGAGTTTTTCAAAGCACTGGGGTTTAGGGACCGGGAGGGCAAAATAGACTTTAAGCGGGTAGACTTAACTAGAAGGAGGTTATCTGATTGGTGGCTAAAGTCAAGGCACGAGTGAAAATTAAATTTTTCACTGCAAAGCACGAATCTTCAAACTCACTTTAAAAAAAAATAAATGTAGTTTTTGGCTCATTAAGTATTACGGCTTGGTGGCGCTAGCCACCGCCTGATTTAAAGGGTACAGCCATATCCATACATCCATCCATCCATTCAATATATGATGAAAAAATGCGAGATGGTGGTACTTGGAGTGTTCACTAGATTGACGAACGGACGCACAGGCAGAGTCATGGACGGACGCATAGATGGCTGCACGGATGGATGGACGCATGAACGGATGCAGGGGCGGATGCATAGACGAACGCAGGGATGGATGCAAGGATGGACGTGTGGACGCGCGAACAGTTGCGCGCGCGGACGCACGTATGGTCACACATACGAACGCATGGACGGACGGATGGACCCACTATCCATTATTCAACCTGTGGATATGCCGCCATTTTTTTTAACTTCCACGGGGAGTTTGTGAGCATGTGACTTGAAACTCTGTGGGGAGTTTAACGAGATCATTAACTCCGTCATTAAGCGGGGGTGTTTTACGACGACATGTACCGAGTTCACTTCCTATCAGGGAGAGTAAATAATTGAGGCAGGGGGCGTTGGGGGCTCATAAGCTGTAGAAACTCCCATTTCGGCAAATTTCTGCTGATAGTGGCAAGTGCATATTTCCCAGTAGACATTCTAGACACAGCCGAAAATGTTTATATCTTCTTCATTCATCTTTTACATTGCTTTTATATCACGCAATACGCAACGCTAGGGGCGTCGCAGGAGGAACAGACCACGAGCACCGGTGGGTCATGGCGTGAGGCATTTGGAAAGTTCCGCTGCTTTTTAGAGCGTTCCGCTGTTTTGTAGCTCTCTCGAATGGTCACTCTGGCAGATTTCTCTGTAACCATTCTGCGCGTTCCGTGCAGGCCTGCCATTTTCTATGAAAATGCAGTCTCTTTTATAAGAAGCAAAGTCAGCTCACCTGTCTGAGTAATACTGCAGTTGTATCACGCAACAAATAAAAAAAATGGGCCCCCGCAGTGCACTTGCACGCCCAGGCTGTGCGATATTGCTAGAACACAGTACCGCAAAAAGTGACCTTCTCTCGTTAACGCGATGTCAACGACTGTGAACGCTTCTTGGTTGTTGTAAATCATTTTGGAACATTCAATGAGTAGCGCCAGCAATTCCTGCCGAGAAAGTTTTGTTCAACTTCAATGGTGGTTCGTAAGTGCGTGACTTCGAATTACGTTCTATGTTCACTCGGGCTCACAATTTGTGGGGTTTAAGAAGCCGTTGACTGCGTTAGTTTTCTTTATAACACCCTTCATCGACGATGTGCGTCATTTCCAGAACTATGTTGACCACGAGAACTTGCTTCGGAGCGAATAAGTACGAAAAATGACGCTTTTTAACGTCATTCGTTAGGCTTATTACTGTTTTCACATTGAGGAATCGGTGAAGTTGCAGTCGCTGCAAGGCGAGAGTGACCGTAAATGAAATTGCCCATTTTCTGAAACCCTCATTTCTTAATACAACTTTAATTTTTTTTGTTCACTAGGCATTCGCCCTTTCATTGGGACAAACGATTACCGATGGCATTTCGATTCATTTGAATTGGTCAAGCAACGGAAGACGTGGAAGTAGCAAACTTCGAGATATTTGAACGTGACAAATAACCAATCCAGAAGTCGCCATCGGAAGCATCGTTGTTGAGAGATTGAAGGAGAGATAAACGAGGTAAATGCCAGACAATATTACGAAGGAAAGAAGAAAAGGATGATGCTTTCTTGGAAGCAGTGAGGAACTTGTTTTCTGCACCAAAGAACAACTCTCATTCGTCATAAGGGTGAAAAAAGGACAGGGGGATAGGGCGGAAAGCGAATATGGAGTCGCAAGCAAAGAAAAAGAAAAACTGAATAAAGAAGAGAGATTCGGATATTCCTTCTGGAACAAAATGGAGTTTACGCGAGGTGAACGCAGAGGGAAGAAGGAAAGTGACAGAGGAGGAAAGCCGGAACTAAGACCTCGGAGAACGGGATCTGTTGAAGCGAGTGGTCAGCGCAAGGGAATGAAAGGGAGCGTCGGCAAAACGAGAAACCCAAGTAAGATTTCACCACTTCGTTGACTTTTTGCGGTGAAGCCACGAATTAGAAGGGAAGTGCAAAATCCTTTTGGGGCTTTTCTGCTCGCTCCCTTTTTTTTCTTTTCTTGCAACGACTACGAAGAAGTGCCACGAGGAAAACGAAATAGAAAATGTGCAGAGCGCAACAGTTTTGCAAGTCTTTCATTCCTCTTTCGTCAGGGTCGCGTTTTTCGCTGGTACAGCGGCGTACACTCTCCACGCTGTATGACAGTTTGTTTATGTGTGTTCTGCTTCGCCTTCTGGGACTGAGATGCGATGCCAACGACGTGTGCTCTGTCCTTTCACCTCAGTCTACTTCTTTTTGCTCTCTTTTTTTTTCTCCACTTGGTAAGCGATTCTTGGCAGCGATTTTTATTTTCTTTTTTTTTTCTCTCCGTCTCCAAGATTTTTGAAATGCTGAGGTGTGAAATTGAGTTATAAATAAGTACCCGAACTGAGAACCAGTTCGTCATGCAGTTCAGTTCTAGTATCTAGGTTTCCTGTTTCTCAGTTTCCCCTCAAAACTTGGTCGTACTTTTTTGGTGTTTGGTCTTGTGGGCTCTCAGAAAAAATGGTGGTGGCAAAAACAAAACAGCGTTGTTTTTTATTATGGCAACAAGGATTTTTTTCCACTGACTAAATTGTTTCTAACCTTTTTTAGACACTTTGGCCATTAGCTTCAAAAGTATAATGGCACGGAAAGTTTAAGAAATATTGTGGATTATCTTTGTGAACACGTATACTCTTGCAGAAAGTTATGTCATTGCATGAAGTAAAAATGACCGTGTGTGGCGATTCTAAATCATCCTTCTGAAAACCACCATTTACTGCATAAAAGTGGCGTCACAAACACCATAATAGAACAGAAAATATTTTATTGGAAAGCTGGAAAGCGTTTGCACTAGTACTACAGCAAAAAAAAATAAATAAATGATCTCGTGGTGCCCTGGCACCCAGGACATGTTGGGGGACAACTAAATTTCAGCACATTTGGCACTTGGGGGGGGGGGGGGGGGGTTCTATTTGGGTCCCGTTGGAAGCGTGCCACCATTCAACCCAAAAAAGACAACAAGGCTGAGAACTTGATCGTCCCTTTCTGCTCGCGCTACAACTGTTGGTGAGAGGAGTAATGGATATGACTCCTTCAACATCAAAACTTAAGCAGGGTGGGAGATTGCAGTGCTATCATTTGGCAGTGGCAGCCTACTAAGATCACAAGTATAACGTAGATTTTGCCCGGTTTGTAGACACGTTAGTAATCGAAATCAGGGAGTTTCCAAGCTTATTGGACTACTCTTGGTGAAGCTTGCACAGGAACAGGCTTGTTGGCATTGTCTTGGTGCTGGTGTTAGTGAGCCGATGTCTCACTAACACGAGCCAACACAAGCCTCGCTGACGCACATACTGATAGAGTTTGTTAAAATCTACTAGAGGGGACTCTGGCGCTACAATCGTTAAGCGGCCATGGGAATTATTAGTAGTACACGGATTTGCGTAGTCTTCATACTTGCGAGTGGCGAACCACACTTGTGGATTCGTTTGTTGCTGTGTTTTGGTTTTGTTTCGAAGAAAAGAACGAACCCTTCTGAACTTGATGACCCGGTTTTAAATGCTAAGCCTAAAACTATAAGGCGGTGAAGCGCAACCGCTAAACATTCACTGATTTTTGTTTCGTGACAGAACAAGCCACGCCCCGCCGCGGTGGTCTAGTGGCTAAGGTACTCGGCTGCTGACCCGCAGGTCGCGGGTTCGATTCCCGGCTGCGGCGGCTGCATTTCCGATGGAGGCGGAAATGTTGTAGGCCCGTGTGCTCACATTTGGGCGCACGTTAAAGAACCCCAGGTGGTCGAAATTTCCGGAGCCCTCCACTACGGCGTCTCTCATAATCATATGGTGGTTTTGGGACGTTAAACCCCACAAATCAATCAATCAATCAGAACAAGCCACACAAACACACGGAGCCAAAAGTACGAAGAATAGACAAATCCGTGTGCTACCCATCATTCTCATGCTCGCTGAGGCGCCGTGCGTTGCAGCTACCTTAAATACTGGCGCCAGAGTTCTCTATAGTGTATATTCAGGAAACGCTATGCATGTACCGTCACTCCCTACGCTCGAACGGTGCCCTTTGATTAATTCATATAGATGGTAGCGCCAGATCTCCCTCTTGGTTTTTTGTGAGATAATATATGCTGCATGGACGTTGTGGCAGTGCCCAGTCTCATTCGCACCACATATAAAAATATTGTCGAAATGCATATGGCAGGCCTAGAGCCATCTAGCCTTAAATTTTAGTTGGAGTGAAAGAGACCTCAAAAAGCTAGCGGGTGTATTGAAACAACCCTATGCGCGTCGAAATCATAACATGTTCTCTTGAGGCGTCATTCAGAACTAATTGCAGGTATGCGTCACGCAAGTCTAGCTTTGTACATTTCTCACCTCCAGCCCGCAGAGTCCACAAGTCCTGAATTTTTGGAACGGGGTAGCGTCCCATCGTTGCGACTGCGTTAATAGTGACACCAAAGCCCCCTTATCCCTCAGCGTAAGGTGGTGAACCCAAATTTTTTCTGGTTTACCTCCCTGCCTTCTTTTTGTTTGCTTCCTCTGATGTGTGTTTCTAGAAAATATTTTTTGACTACAGACAACGTCCAGAAGTCTTCTATACAAAATTCAGTTGCAGTATTTTGAGCAATATCTCTCACATCATGTAGTGTCACGGTTAGTTAGTTTTGTTAGAGCATATTTGAACTACAGGCAGTGCCCAAAAGCATTCTACGCAGTGCTTGGTTCCTATCTTACGTCAATGTCTGTTGCATCATTGGGAGCCAGGTGTGCTTTCTTGCATTAGAGGATATATCTAAAACACACATCA
Source organism: Rhipicephalus microplus (assembly GCF_043290135.1). Taxonomy (NCBI): domain Eukaryota; kingdom Metazoa; phylum Arthropoda; class Arachnida; order Ixodida; family Ixodidae; genus Rhipicephalus; species Rhipicephalus microplus. The sequence goes on along the minus strand of NC_134700.1, from coordinate 299,838,916 downwards.
TCAAAAGCCTTCTATACAGGGTTCAGTTGCAATCTTATTATGATTGATATCTGTGACATCGCGAAGTATTGGGTGCGGTTTGTTGCTTTACAGAATATATTGACTACAGACAACGTCCAGAAGTTTTCCGTACAGGATTCAGTTAGTACAGCATTATTACCAGTATCTGTCACATCATGAAGTGTCAGGCACAGTTATCTGTGTCAAAGCGTATTTCACCTACAAAAAAAAAATGCCCAGAAGCGTTCTCCGCAGTTCCTATCTTATGACCAATATCTGTTACATCATTAAGAACGTGGTGTGGTTCGATGCATTAGAGGATACTTCTATCGCAGACAACATCCGAAAGCCCTTTACAGAAGGCTCTATTGTAGTGTTATGATCTAAATATGACACATCATGAAGTTTTGGGAGTGATTATTTATTTGATGAGAGCTGTGTGTTACGAAATGTAAATGTACTGAATGTACCAGGATATTCACAATATTAATGAGTTTGGTAGTGTAGGTATAACAACCTGGTGACTAATACATCCTGGTTTTTATAAACCTGATTTATAAACATAATTAGGGGGCGACCACCCCTTAGTCACCAAAGAGATGGGGTTGGCGCATAGTCAGCTCCATAGATTATTATATCAGGGATGTGGGTGTTACGGCAGCCCCTACATTGACATAATAGGGAGGGGGGTACTGCAGCGAACACTCCCCCTCCCCTAAAGGAGAACTCTGCACACGCCTATGACAGACGTAAAGTATCCTAGACTTCAATTTTCGCTCAAGGGAGTGGTACACACAGCGCTGTTGATTTCCGGTGCATACCGATGTAGTTACTTTGCTCGCTGCGATGTCAATTACTTCCAACATAGTCAAAACTGTGGCGTGCGAAGCACTATCAATATTTTAACACGCTGTCATATCTTCGGCGTCCTACGAACCCGCTCCAGTTCAGAACGCGCCGTCCTGTACTGAACTAGGACATTTTTAAACCAAAAGATCAAGCAACATTGTGCATCGGCCTTGGACGCGTGGGCGTCAACGCGTTTGAGGCGTGCCAGTGGTTGCGCGTCCTTTTACTCTACAGGGGCAACTAGACGCTTTTGAGGCGTAGGTGCGTGCGTACACGTTCCAGAGTTTGGCACTTTAGGCATGCTTTCACATTCGCGCAGTGCCACTGTGAGGGTTTATTTTTGACGTATTCCATACATCGTCAATTTTGTATTGTGTGGAATGGCTAATATAAACCTAAGTGAACTTTTCTAGTGTCAATTGAAACTTACTACGCTTTCTGTCTTTTAGGGGTGAAGCTCTTTGAGCCGTGGGTCGTGCGTCCGTGATGTATGTAGTGGTAGTAGTAGTAGCAGTTGTCGTAGTCCTAGTGGTAGTATTAGTAGAAGGTAGCCACCTCCATGACCAGACTAGTGGAACAGCACGCACGCACTCTTTTGAATTGCGGAGGAAACCCGCGCATGCTAATCATAAATAGAAAGATAGTTACTCCTGATAACCTACAGAGATGAGTATCCATCTCAAATAAAATTTTCCTTGATTTTGATGCTTACTAAAGAATTGGCAGATCCAACGTACAGTGCGAATCGACGATATGAGAAGCACGAATGAGAAATGTTGATATGTCACTTCAAAATCAGCACAACGTTACGAGGTAGAAGTAAATGATGCCGTACATGACTTCCGTGTCATCATTATAATGTTTGGATGATTTCTTTACTTGCGTCATCTATTCATGTCACGTGATACTAAACTTAGTATATGTCAAGCTAGAGCAACGGCCACGAGCACGCTATGAGCGTGGTATGTTGTCAAGTTCTTGCAGGGCACGCGCGTCAGGATTATAATATTTGCGTTAGCCATATATTTTGTCATCCACTGACGTCACGTAACACCAAATTCAGTATATGCGGAGCTTGAAAAACGGCCGCGAGCGCATCGTGAAGGACCCAACATGCTCTAATGTAGCGTTGGCGCGCGCGTACACTGGGCACAGTGACGCAACGTTAGCAAAACGCAAGCACTCTATAGTCTGACGCCTGGCACGACCAGCGTACGTTGGCGCGGCCCGACGACAACCGGTGTGAAATGCGACATGCTGCATTTCCCGCCGATGCGTTACCCAGACAACACTGGGTCTCCCTTTTTTTCGTGATGGAGGGACACTGGACGCGCCGAACCGCCCATGCGTCAAACGAACGCGGCACCGCGCGTGCCCGCGAGTATATGTCAGGACCAGTGCCAGGCGTGAAAAAGCCAGCGTGACGCGACGAAATGAACGCCGGCGAGCACGCGCACCGCGTTACGTCGAAATGTATTGGCGCCTTGACTGTGGCATGTAGTCATTTTCTCATACGACACGCATCTCATGATTATCATGTTTGTGCCAGTCACAAATTTTTGTCATCTATTGGCATCACGTAATACCAAATTTGGCATATGTGAAGCTAGTGAAACGGCCGCGAGTGCATGATCAGTGTGGAATGTAGTCATGTTGTTACGTGACACGCATGTCGTGATTACCATGTTTGGATGTGTCATTTACCTATGTCGTCCGTTCGCGTTGCGTAATACCGAGTTTGGTACGTGTGAAGCTAGCGAAACAGCCATGAGCGTATCTTGAGCGTAGCATGTAGTCATTTTGTTATATGACACGCATCTCATTTGCACCAGTATCATACTTTCGTCTTCCATTCACGTCCGCTAATACAAAATTCGGCATATGCGACGCTAGCGAGATGATCGCGGGCGCATCATGAGGTGGAATCATGTTACATGACATGCATGTCATTATTTTCGTCTTAGGGCCTGTCGCTTTAGTTCGGCATGTAAGTATGTCATACCATACCAGATTTGCATCATGCCATGTGAACGAGCAGCGATGGCGTAGTGGTTAGAGCATCCGCCTCGCATGCAAGAGGTCCGTGGCTCAAATACCGGTGCCGCGCAGTTACCAACCGGATAAAAAAAATCCGCGTGGTGATGGAACTGCTATACGAGGCCTGGGGTGCGGTCTCATCGGTAACCACCGTCGGGAACGCACTCCCTCACCAGAGAAGGATTGGCCACCCTGGTGCAGTATCTGGACACTACCTCCCACATGCATACGTCAAATAACTCACGGCCCTCAGTCCCCAGCAGCTGCGAAGCAAGTGACCACGGCGGCGGTCAGATCTGCAACGCAGCAGAGGGTGCTAAGAATCTCTGGATCCGGACAGGCCGCCATTGGAACATGAACTTGGCAACGTTTAACGCTAGGACCTTATTTAGTGAGGGAAGTCTAGCTGTACTATTCGAGGAGCTAGAAGGTGTTAAATGGGATATAATAGGACTCAGTGAGGTTAGGAGGACAGATGAGGCCTATACAGTGCTACAGAATGGGCACGTCCTTTGCTATCGGGGCTTAGCTGACAGAAGGGAACTCGGAGTGGGGTTTCTAATTCACAGAAACATAGCTGGAAACATAGAGAAATACTATAGCATTAATGAAAGGGTGGTAGGTATCGTAATTAAAAAGAATAAGAGATACAAAATGAAGGTGGTACAGGCTTACGCGCCTACATCGAGCCATGATGACACTTCAGTTGAAAGCTTCTATGAAGACGTGGAATCGGCAATGAGTAAGGTAAAAACACAGTATACCATACTGATGGGAGACTTTAATTCAAAGGTAGGGAAGAAGCAGGCTGGAGACCAGGCAATAAGTGATTATGGCATCGGTACTAGAAACGCCAGAGGAGAGCTACTAGAATTCGCAGAACGCAATAATTTACGAGTTTTGAATACCTTCTACCGAAAACGAGGAAACCGCAAGTGGACATGGAGGAGCCCTAATGGCGAAAATAAGAACGAAATAGACCTTACAATGAGTGCACACCCAGGCATTGTGCAGCATGTGGAAGTGGTTGGCAAGGCACCATGCAGTTACAATAGAATGGTACGGTCTCGAATTCGCCTAGACTTGAGGAAGGAACGACAGAAACTTATACGCAAGAAACCAATCAATGAGCTAGCACTGAGAGGGAAAGTGCAGGGATTCAGAGTCTCGCTTCAGAACAAGTACTCGGCTCTTAGTGAGGAAACCAACCTTAGCATAGATACAGTGAATGATAATCTGACGAGTATCACTAAGGAGTGTGCAGTGGAAGTTGGAGGCAGGGTAGTTAGACAGGACACTGGCAAGCTTTCCCGGGAAATGAAGAATCTCATTAAAAAGCGTCAAATCATGAAAGTCTCAAGTGCAACAGACAAAATAGAACTGGAAGAGCTTTCGAAGTTGATTAATAGGCATAACGTATCCGATGTAAGAAGGTATAACATGGATTGAATTGAACACGCTCTAAAAAACGGAGGAAGCGTCAAAGCAGTGAATAGCAAACTTGGGATAGGCAAAAATCGGATATATGCACTAAGGGACAAAGAAGGCAAAGTAACTACCAATATGGATAAGATAGTTAAAATAGCGGAGGAGTTTTACAGAGATCTCTACAGTAGCCAGGACAACCACAACTTTAATAGTATAAGAACCAGCAGTAACCCAGATGACACCCCACCAGTAATGATAGAAGAAGTCAGAAAAGCTTTGGAAAGCATGCAAAGAGGCAAAGCTGCTGGTGAGTATCAGGTAACATCAGATCTGCTGAAGGAGGACAGATTGTGTTAGAAAAACTAGCCACCCTGTTTACGAGGTGTCTCCTGACGGGAAGAGTACCAGAGTGTTGGAGGAACGCTAACATCATCTTAATACATAAGAAAGGAGATGACAAGGACTTGAAGAATTACACGCTGATTAGCTTGTTCTTAGTAGTATACAAGCTATTTACAAAGGTAATTGCTAACAGAGTAAAGAAAACACTAGAATTCAATCAACCAAAAGAACAAGCAGGATTTCGAACAGGCTACTCAAAAATCGACCACAGTCATACTATCAATCAGGTAATAGAGAAATGCTCAGAATATAACCAACCACTATACATAGCCTTCATAGATTACGAGAAGGCGTTTGATTCAGTAGAAATATCAGCCGTCCTGCAGACACTGCGGAATCAGGGCGTCGATGAAGTATATATAAACATCCTGGAAGAAATCTACAGGGGATCAACTGCTACCATAGTGCTTCATAAAGAAAGCAACAGAATACGAATGAAGAAGGGTGTAAGGCAGGGGGACACAATCTCCCCAATGCTATTTGCTGCATGCTTGCAGGAGGTTTTCAGAAGCCTAGAATGGGAACAGTTAGGTATAAGAGTTAATGGAGAGTACCTTAGTAACATGCGCTTCGCGATGATATTGCATTGCTGAGTAACTCAGGAGACGAATTGCAACTCATGACTACGGAGTTCGGCAAGGAGAGCACAAAGGTCTTAAAATGAATCAGCAGAAAACAAAAGTAATGTAGAACAACCTCGGAAAAGAGCAGCGCTTCGAGATAGGTAATAGTGCGCTTCAAGTTGTAAAAGACTATGTCTACTTAGGGCAGGTAATAACCGTGGAGCCGAACCACGAGATTGAAGTAACTAGAAGAATAAGAATGGGGTGGAGCACATTTGGCAAGCACTCTCAATTTATGACAGGTAGATTGCCACTATCCCTCAAGAGGAAGGTATATAACAGCTGTATCTTGCCGGCATTTAGCTACGGAGCAGAAACCTGGAGACTTACATAGAGGGTTCAGCTTAAATTGAGGACGACGCAGCGAGCAATGGAAAGAAAAATGGTAGGTGTAACCTTAAGAAACAAGAAGAGAGCAGAGTGGATTGGGGAACAAACGGGGATTAAGGATATCATAGCTAAAATGAAGAAGAAGAAATGGACATGGGCCGGGCATGTAGCGCGTAGACAGAATAACCACTGGTCGTTGTGGGTAACTAACTGGATTCCCAGATAGGCAAGTGAGTTAGGGGGAGACAGAAGGTTAGGTGGGCAGATGAGATTAAGAAGTTTGCGGGTATAAATTGGCAGCAGCAAGCACAGGACCGGCTTAACTGGCGGAACATAGGAGAAGCCTTTGTCCTGCAGTGGATGTAGTCATGCTGCTGCTGCTGATGATGATGATGATGTAGATGATGATGTGAACGAAACCATGGCAAGAGCTGCAGGACCGTGATATGTAAATCATGGCATTCATGACATACATATCATGATTTCTATATGTCTAGTTAAATATCTTCTTCATATAGTCATGCTATGCCATACCAAGTTTGGTACCGATACCATTATCGAAACCGCCAGGAGAGCTAAAAGTCGTAGGCAGCTAGATAGATATATATAAATAGATAGACACGCTCAATGTCGCCGAAGTTCCCTAAAAATGGTTCGCAAATTTTCACCACAGTCTGACCAGAAAAGGTTGCCACTTTAAACTCACCGGGAATAACCTGCTTCGTTTTGGCTGCGGACGTCCCTGTGCGTTCTACGTCAAGGGCATCCGTCAGTAGGAGTCATGGTGCCCGTCGCATCTTGGATGCGTTCGAAGGCGCTTGTCTTCGTCGTTGTTGTCCTTGCGGGGACTAGTTTGCCTCTCAGAGGTACTGCGTGCACCATCAGGGATCTCAAAACTTCGAAGTCACCGTGAAGAGCATGGCCTCCGTGTCTCTAATCGTCAATACTGGCTGCTTGGTGATTGGCGACGAGCGCATTTAAGTCGTCGCCGTTGGTCCACAAGTGATCAACGTCGCCTGCCTATGCCTGCCATCGTTCGTCTCAAACGAAGCTCTCGTCCAAGGGTTATTCTCATAAGCACCGTTGAGTCGACGGATGGATGATAAAACTTTATTTCTTCAAAAAGCAACTGCGGACGATTCCGTGTTAGATGGCCATAACTCAAGGTTGGCGGCGACCTGTCTGGCCCGCTCCACGACAGCTTCAGTCAAGTTTTCCAGTCTAACTACAGCGCCAGAATACATAGCCTAGCAAAAAAAAAAAAAAAAAAAAAACTTGAGACGGCATTGGTGAGAAATGAACGTGGCGCGCGTCACGCACCTTTCATTTGTCAGCGGATTGTGCCCGGGATACATTGGGGACGCGAGGTCGCGTCTCTTTTAGATGCGGAAGCATCTTATACTCGCGCCTTGTAGTGTGCCGTCCGCGCCGTCCGCGCCGTCCGCACCGCTTCTCAAACATTCGACAGCTGACGCGCGCGCATGCGCCGTCGCGCCGTCGCCCACTCTTCCACCATCTGTGCATCCCTTCCTCCTCTACACACCGCGCGCGCTTCACTCCTCCACCATCTGTGCACCCTTCCTCCTCTACACACCGCGTTCGACATCTACAATTCTCCTGATTCTCCAGTGGACGCGCATGTGGCGTCGCGCTTCGAGAACATTCAACAGCTGACAGTGCATGCGCCGTCGTGCTGTATATATACTCAAGGTCGGCGCTCGCTCGCTCAGTTGCCGCTCGTCGGTTGGTTTGTACGGCGCGTCGACGTCCAAGGTCGCGGTGAAATGAATTCCAACGAATCCACAAACACAATGATCGACGTCCTTTCGACCAGCGCCGCCCTTTCGCATACGTGTGTACGTGTTCACTCATTTAACACCCCCTCCTACAACCACGTTAACCAATTTAGCCATCGACCCAAGTAAGTCGCCATTTAACACCCCATTTCACAACCACGTTAACCAATTTAGCCATCGACCCAAGTAAGTCGCACTTTAACACCCCGTTAACCAATTATATGGTCCGCATCCTCCTCAGTGTTCCCCCGAGGGAAGCTGCGGGCAATTTTTTTTGCGTGCCGCTAACAGTGAATGTCAGAAACTTTGAGGCGGGTCAGTGTGAGCAACGAAGCTCCATCTGGTCAGTGTGCGGTGCCTATATGGCAACGTGCTCACTGTCACCGGCGGTTTGATGAGTGGGCGACGCGGCGTCCTCACTGGAACGCGGTTTGTTCGAATGGAGATGAACACCTCTAATCCTCTGGCGAACTTCCTGGGCATCTCCGGTCACCGTGCCACGTTGGACTACCGTGGTCTCCAGCGTGTATGTCGAAGATGTGGCTCACGGGACCATTTACGAGCCCAGTGCACAACACCGTATTGGGGTCGCTGCGGTGTGCACGGTCACGTTGGTGAAGGATGTGACCACCCGTGTCGACGCTGCGCGGACGGCCACCGAACTGTGATTTGTCCTATCCGCCGCTCTTACTCAGACGCTCCCGCTGATGCCTTTCCACCACTGACACCGGCAACGGAACCAACTACTGACTCGGGGAACGTGGAGGAGGCCTTTCCACCGGTGCAGGAACTGTGCGCTTCGAAATATGCAACGCACTGCCCTGCAAACGGCGTCGGCGTCTCTTCTCAGACGCCACTTGATGTTCAGTGCACAAATGACCCCAGTTCTCAGGCTGTTGTCGTTGGAGTTGAACCTACAAACCCTGTTATACCGGAAAACAGTGCCAAAAAAGTTTGGCAGATCCCACGTGCAGTGGGAATCGATAATATGCGAAGCACAAATGAGGAAGGTTGATATGTCACTTTCAAATCACCACAACGTTACAAGGTGGAGCTAAATTATGTCGTACACGACTTCCGTGTCATGATTATCATGTTTGAATGTGTCGTTTACCTTCGTCATCTATTCACGTCACGTGATGCCAAATTTATTATATGTGGAGCTAGCAAAACGGCCACGACTACGCTATGAGCGTGGCTTGTTGTCATGTTCTTACATGACACACGTGTCAGGATTACCATGTTTGCACCAGTAATTTATTCCGCCATCCATCTACATCACGTAACACCAAACTTCGTATATGTGGAGCAAGCGAAACGGCCACGAGTGCATCATGAAGCGCTCAATATACTTTCATGTTACCTTGACCCGTGAGCACGCTGGGCACAGCGACACTATACGTTAGCAAAACGTGAGAACTCTATAGTCTAACGCCAGGCGTGACCAGCGTCCATCTGCGCGTCCCGATGTAAACCAGTGCAAAATGCGACATACTGCATTTCGCGCCGATGCGTTACCCGGACAGCACTACGTCTGCCTCTTTTCGTGACGGAGGGACGCCGGATGCGCTGATACGCGCAGGCGTCAAAGCAACGCAGCGCGGTACGCGCCTGTGTGTATATGGCAGGACCGGCGCCTGGCATGGCCACGCCGGTGTGCACGCGCGCCCTGTCAGGTAGAAGTGTATTGGCGCTTTGACTGTGGCATGCGGTCATGTTGTCACATCACACGCACCTCATGAGTGTCATCTTTTCACCAGTCAGATACCTTCGTCATTCATTGACGTTACGTAATACCAAATTTGGCATATGTGAAGCTAGTGAAGCAGCCTCGAGCGCATCATGAGTGTCGCATGTAGTGAAGTTGTTACATGACATGCACGTCGGGATTATCATGTTTGGATGTGTCATTTACCTATGTCGTCCGTTCGCGTCACGTAATACAAAATTTTGTACATGTGAAGCTAGCAGAACTGCCGCGAGGGCATCATGAGCGTAACACGTAGTCATGTTGTTACATGACAGGCATATCATTTTTGTCATGTTTGCGCCAATCTCATACCTTTGTCAGTCCTTCTGGTCCCGTAATGCCAAATATGGTATAAGTGAACCTACCGAAACGGCCACCAGCACATCATGAGCGTGGCATGTAGTCATGTTGTTACATAACACACATCTCATAATTTTCGCGTTTGAACCAGTCACATACCTTCGTCATCCTTCACGTACCATAATACCAAATTTTGTACATGTGACGCTAGCGAAATGGCCGCGAACGCCTCATGAGCGTGGCATGTAGCCATGTTGTTACATGACGCGCATTTCATAATTTTTATATTAGGGTCTGTAGCTTGTTGATTGCCATACAATCGTGTCATATCATACCAGTCTTGCAACATGTTATGTGAACGAACCACCGCAAGAGCAGCAAGACCATGAAATGTAAATCATGACATTCATGACATACCTTCCATGATTTTCATGTTACCACTACTCAAATATGCCCGTCATAGAGTGATGTTATGCCATACCAAGTTTCGTATCGATACCATTTCCAAACGGCCAGGAGAACTAAAAGGCGTGGGTGGCTAGATAGATAGATAGATAGATAGATAGATAGATAGATAGATAGATAGATAGATAGATAGATAGATAGATAGATAGATAGATAGATAGATAGATAGATAGATAGATAGATAGATAGATAGATAGATAGATAGATAGATAGATAGATAGATAGATAGGCTTGGTGGTTTGAGACGGCGTACGCTGGCGATGTCTCCACAGCTGGAGTCACGCACTGATCAGCACGTCGACGCTTGGCGGAAGACGAGGTAGCCCTAGCTCTAGCCCTAGATGCAGAATGGGGCGAAGAATTCGTCCGTCCATACGTTTTTGCTTCCGTCCATTCGTTTTTGCTTCCGTCCATTCGTTTTTGCTGAATGAGAGACATGTTCATGTCTCTCATTCAGCCGAATGAGAGACATGAACATTCGGCTTTTAGTCAACGCGCACGCTGCGATCCCCATTAGCAGCCATTGGCATGTACATTGGGCACTATCGGACAAGAAAGGGATGCTACATTATACTCGCTGGGTGTAACCTCCTTAGCTTTAGAAAGGTTTAGCGAGCGTTGAGCCGCAGTGCCATGAATACAATGAACTTGTATATACCATGAATGAACTCAAGGTGGTTAAAAATGAGAAGTAGATACGAAGCGCAAGCCGTAAGAAAGTAAAAGCCGAATTCTCCTGTCTCTCATTTCTCATTAGCAGCCATTGGCATGTAAATTGAGCCCTATCTGACAGGGAAAGGTTGCTACGTTATACTCGCTGGGCGTAACCTCCTTGGTTTTCGAAAGGTTTAGCGAGCGTTTGGTCGCAGTGCCATGAATACAGTGAACTAGAATATACCATGAACTCGAGGTGGTTAAAGGTGGGAAGTGGACCCAAAGCGCAGGCCGTAAGAAAGTGTGCGTGTGCCACCTCTCGTTTAGTCCTTGGAATGTCCGCTGGATGGCGGTGCTTCTATATGGGGAATATATGATAAAAAGATGCGAGGTGGTGGGACTTGGAGTGTTGAATAGATGAACGAACGGACACACAAACAGATGCATGCATGGACGCATGAACGGACGCAGGGGCGGATGCACGAAAGAACGCTGGGACGGGCGCACAAACAGACGCATGGACGGTCACACAGACGGACGCATGGACGGACGAATGCTTCGCACCACTCTCCATCATTCACTCCGTGGATATGCTGCCATTTTTTGTTGATGGTCGTAATGTCATTCTAATTGGCGACTTCAACTGCGTTCTAAATACGTGAACCGATGTACAAGGTCCTGGCTTGGGCCGGTCTGCTTAAAATTCACGCGAGCTGCGACGCCTTGTCCACCACTTTTCATTACTGGATGCTCACAATTTAGTGCACAGAAATACCTTCGTTTGGAGATGGCGACGCAGACGATCCTCCAGCAGGCTCGACCGCGCTTATATCCCGCTTGCGTTAGAGGCGTTTGTCTCCGATTTATGTATCCCGCCCTTCCCACCTTCTCCTGTGTACGCATCTGATCATCGGCCTATTGTCTTGAAGCACGAAGTTTCATTTTCTTTTAGAAGCAAAGCTCAGTAAAGCGACATCCGTTCGTCCCACGTAGTTGTCGTAGTCGTAGTCGTAGTCATAGTGTGTAACTAGTCTTACGTATTTACCTGCAAGGTGGTACCGGTGGGAGAATTGTCCTGTGCGTTGTTGAACAATAAAAAACTCGCAGCGTGCGCGTGAACTAAAAGCCGAATTCTCCTGTCTCTCATTCCCCATTAGCAACCGTTCGCATGTACATTGAGCACTATCTGACAAGAAAGGGTTGCTACGTTATACTCGCTGGTTGTAGCCTCCTTGGTTTTAGAAAAGTTTAACGAGCGTCGGGCTACAGTGCCATGAAAACAGTGAACTAGTATAGACCATGAACTCGAGGTGGTTAAAGGTGGGAAGTAGGCACGAAGCACATGCCGTAAGAAAGTGTGTGTGTGCCACCTCTCGTTTAGTCCTTGGAATGTCCGCTGAATGGCGGTACTTCTATATGCGGAATATATGATGAAAAGATGCAAGATGATGGTACTTGCAGTGTTGACTAGACGGGCGAACGGACACACAGACAGATGCATGGAGAGACGCACGGATGGTTGCATGAACGGATGGACACATGGACGGACGCAGGGGTGGATGCATGGACGAACGCAGGGATGGACGCATGAATGGACGTGTGGACACACGAACGGACACACGCACGGATCGGCGGATGGACGCATGGACGGTCCCACACATGGACGCATGAACGGACGGAAGCAGGACCGAGTGGATGGACGGATGCTTCACCCCACTCTCCATCATTCATTCCATGAATATGCTACAATTTTTTTGTGTGTGTGGGGGGGGGGGGGGCAATCGCAGCCATCTGTCTCTATGGCAGCACAAATACGACTCGCACAGCCGCTTCTTACGCGTGATCGATCTGTTTTCTTGACGCATTTTGAAACAATGTCGTGTTCGACCACGCGAACTATAACTGTGATGAAACACCGCCAAGGCCTAGAAGTTTGCCCCGTATTCCTGAAAAAGCTGCGGATTGCCTAGACATCCGTCCGTCGGCTGAAGAGGTAAAGGCGCTACTGAAATCTACGAAACGTGGAATGGCCCGTGGGCTAGACGGTTTTCCTGTTGAGTTTTACTTGACATTATGGAATGAGATTGGTGCGACCTTTACTGCAGTTATCCGGCTATGTTACGAGGACGGTGTCTTTCCCTCCAGTTTTCGAGATGGAAGCATTGTGGTTATTCCAAAAAGGTAATGCTTCTTCGGTTAATCTCCAAGATTGTTGAACTATCAAGCTCCTCAACGTTGGCTATAAGATATTCACGGTGGTAGTCGTTCAACGTTTGAGGAGTCTGTTGAATGCTCTCGTAGGTCATCACCAGACTTCCTCAGTGCTTCGAAGCAAAATACACAGCTTGTCATTTACCACACGTGATATCATAGCCTATACACTATCGCAGTCTGCGCGTGGTATCCTTGTGTCTTTAGATCAAGAAAAACCATTTGACCGACTAGAGCACACGCATATCTTTAATGTGCTCACAGCCTTTGGCTTTCCTCATTTGTTCGGTGAAATGACTAGAAATACCTACACTGCTCTGAAAAGCACACTAGTTCTAGATGGCTGGGAAAGTGCTGCGTTTTTCATTACACGTTGGGTCCGTCAGGGATGTCCATTGTCTCCTGTGCTGTTTGTCCTCAGCCTTGAGCCATATTTGCGTGCTGTTGACGTGGTTTCACACGTCCGGGTTTCACGCGTTCGTGGTTTCAGGCTTCCTGGTAGCAGTGTCGTGAACGTCACAGCTTTCGCTGACGACATAACCTTGTACCTTTCAGATGAAGGTAGGCTTTCAAGCATACTGCGCGTATTTTTCCAGTATGGCGACATTTCAGGTGCAGCGTTGAACATCTCCAAATGCCAGCATTTCTTCATTGGCTCTCCAAACTCCGATCTAAGCGCTGATTTTCCTATTCAGCTGGTCGCGTCCCTTCGCATCTTAGGTATTTTATCCAACCACTACGGCATTCGCGAATTCGTTTCGTTATACGCTCTCGAAGAAGTAAGACTAAAAATTCAGGATTCACGGGATTTTGACTCCGCTTCTTGAGCGGAGGTACCTTGCGCAGACTTTATTGTGCGGTCGCATTCGCTACCTTTCTCACGTCGTGCAACCGTCTTTACGTATACATCTTGCAATCACTGCAGTCTGCTTTGTGTTCCTTTTTCTGGTCAGGCGGCACTGAGTTGGTCTCTCGTGCAGTACTGGAACAGTAGCGTTCTCGGGGAGGCTTTGCTTTCCCTTCAGTGTCCATACGCTGTCGGCTGCTGTCACTGCGCTTGCTTTTGCGGCTAGCGCAAGGGGAGAGACAGAGAAACTTTTTATTTCAAGCATAGAAAAATGTCGGGTGGGGCTCTCAGTCCAGAGCTACAACAGCCGCTGCTGCGTCCCGCGCCCGCAGAACCAGTGCCCGCTGGCCACTCGGGCTTTCATCACGCAGCATGGCCTCCCAGTCTTGTAGGGTAGGAATAGGAGAGAAGTTGGCAGAGCACCTGGCTGGCGGACGCTGACATTTCAGCGTTACGTGAAATAACGTCGGTACCGCTCCACAGCCAGGGCATTTGTCAGGGTAAGAAGTGGGATGGAGGATGTGGAGGCAATAGGGGTTCGGAAACGTGTTCGCCTGCAGTTGACGCACCGCAGTTGCATCTTCACGTGTGAGCGTGTGGCGTGGTGGAGGGTACCGAATGCGTTCTCGTCTATAGTAATCGAGAGTGTCTCCATATCCAAGAAGTTCCGTGTTTGTGTCCTCCTCATCTGGGTTGGACAGCTCTTCCTCCGGATCCCGGGTAAGTGAGTGCTCGGGTAGCAGACATTCCAAGGACTAAACGAGAGCTAGCACACGCACACTTTCTTACGGCTTGCGCTTCGTATCTACTTCCCACCTTTACTCACCTCGAGTTCATGGTATATACTAGTTCATTCATGATGAACTAGTATATAGCGCAGTCATGACCGGGGAGAGAGGCGTGCCCAGGGGACCAGACAAGTCGGAACTTGTGTGGCGTGTGGAATGTGGTGTTCAAAATTTGGTGTGTGCGTGCTGTGAGACAATACCTCGTGTGAAGGTACGGCAGATATCCATTGAGTCTGTAAAGATTAGAATAACATTTGCGTGAGGAAGGTTTATGGCAGCGTGGGAAAGCACCAGTGCGACAGCACACTCTTCTCCTTCAGATATGTTCTTTGTAGGTACGCTGATTGAGGCTACTACGTCGTGATCATTGTTCACCACTGCTCCAACTGTAAAACTGCGGGAGTGGTGTCTAGCGGCGTCGCAGTATAAGAGAGTGTTTGGAGGAGACTGATTGATGAGGCGCATGAGGTTTTTCACCCTTGCCCACCGGCACTGAGCGTTGCGCTCAGGGTGCATATTGCGTGGAAGTGGCGCGACTGTAATTCTTGCTCGGAAGTCAGTTGGTAGCTGTTTCCCTGGTGTGCTGTATCCACATCGATTTGGAGAGTACCCTAGCCTGACGAGTAGTCGCTCTCCCACTTGGGTGCTGCGGAGTCTTCGTAGCTGACTATTACGTTGTGCCTCGGTTAGTTCCCTCAGGTTGTTGTGTACACCCATGGCTAGTAGACGGTTGGTGGATGCGCACGTAGGAAGTCCTAGCGCCGCCTTGACGACTCTACGGAGGAGAATTTCCAGTCTTCTTTTTTGTGCAAACGTTAGGGTTTGATAAGGCACGTGGTAGGTGATGCGACTTACTATGCAGGCATTTATTATACGTAAAATGTCTTGTTCCTGAAGTCCATGCCTTCGGTTGGTCATGCGGCGGATCATATGCGTGATTTGAGAAACTTGCTGTTCTAATATATGAAGGCCAAGGACGCGGAGTTTCTGTACGCAGGAAATTACATGGTCCTCTAAGGTGACTGTGATTTGCGGGCTGTTATCAGGCTTTCGCTGGGGACGACGAATGAGAAGTTCCAACTTATTTGCACAGCACGTTAGACCACCTGCTCGTGCGTATGCTTGAACTGTATTTACTGCTTCTTGGAGGGCATCTTGTATTTGTCCGTCTGAGCCTTTGGTCACCCATATAGTGACGTCGTCCATGTATAAAGCATGTCGCAGACTTGGAATGGTGGCGAGTAGAGGTGGTAGCTTAGCCACGGCGATGTTGAAGAGTGTCGGGGATAACACCGATCCTTGTGGCGTGCCTTTACCCGCGAGCTTAATGATGCCACTGCGAAGAGAGCCTAATCCTATGGTTGCCGTCCTGTTTGTTAGGAATGCTTTCACATAGTCGTGAGCTCGTCGTTCGCAGCGTGTTGACGCGAGATTCTCCAGTATTAGGTCATGCGAGAGGTTGTCAAACGCACCGCGGATGTCCAAGGCAAACAGAGCTCTAGTTTGCGTAGAACTGAGCCTGTCCATTACTTCCTCTTTTAGTTGGAGAAGTACGTCTTGCGTGGAAAGATGGGCCTGGTATCCAAACAGTGTGTCCGGAAAAAATCCCCTTGCCTCAAGATATGGTTGCAGTCTTTGGAGGATGACATGCTCCATTAATTTACCGAGGCAAGACGTCAACGGGATTGGTCGCAGGTTTCCAAGCTCTAGGGGTTTGCCGGACTTGGGATTTAGTGTTATTTCGGCATGTCTCCATTCCTGGTGTAACGTTCCGGAATTACAGTGAGTGTTGTAAAAATCCGTGAGCTGTTCTAGATCTTCGTCGTTGAGGTTTCGTATGAGAGAGTATTGGATGTCGTATTTTCCTGGCGCTGTGTTGCGCTTGATATTCAGAAGGGCCGCTTGAACTTCGTGCACAGTGATATCAGCATCCAGCGGTGTTGACTCTGCATATGGGCAGTTTTTGTATTTTGGCTGAGGGCCTGCAGCGATGAACTTTTCTTGAAGCGTCTGCAAGATGCTGTTGTCGTCCACATCCTGCTTGTGAAGAAGTGTTTGAATGGTACTGCTCGTGTAGGACCTGGTACTTTTCGGGTCAACAAGGGCTCTTAGTATGGCCCACGTGAGCGCAGTGCTTAGTGTTCCATTAAGTGACTTACAAAAGTTGTGCCCATTGTTCCTCGTGAGCTCTGTGGCGTATTGTTCAGCTTGCAACGTGAGTTGAGCAATGTGAAGCTTAAGCGTGCGATTGTGCCTCTGCCTACGCCAGCGTTTTATGAGGCTTCTGCGTGCTTCCCACAGGTGTAGAAGATGCTGGTCGACATCTGGAATTGCGGTTGTAGTGCTTATCCTCTTGGTAGCTTTAGCAAGGTCAGCTTGCAGGCATTGTAGCCATTCATTTAAAGGTCTACCGTTGTTGTCAGTCTGAGCGCATTGCTTTCTAAATGTATCCCAATTAGTGAGACGGACTTTCTGCTCTGGAGCTCGGGGGTTAGAGATGTGCAGTGTAGTGGAAATGATGCAATTATCGCTACCTAGCGTTTCATGTAGATTTGACCTGTTATAATCGCTTAGTCCCCTTACAAAAGTTAGGTCATGGCACGTATCTTTGGTTGCGCTGGTTCCGATTCTGGTTGGCTCTTGCGGATCTGTGAGCAGGGTGAATCTGTGATTGCAGATGAGGTGTTCTAATTTGGTACCTTTACGGGTGGCCGATAGGTATCCCCATGACGTGTGTGGGGCGTTAAAATCCCCAACCACTACAACTTGTTCCCCTAGCTTGCACGTTTCCGCTACAAGGTACCCGAAGTCGTCCCTCCTATATTTAGGGGAGCTGTAGAGGTTTAGTATAAACAAGCTCTGCTGACTGCGTTTCTGAGGAATAATTTCAACAAGCACATGTGGAATGGATGACGTCAGTGTGTGTTCTATAGTTGTCAAGTGTTTGGATACCAGTATTGCGACAAGTGATGGTTTTGTTGATTTATGTATCAAGCCCGAGAGAGTAAGTGTGCAGTGTGTCTCCTGCAGAGCCACGATATCCGGAGGGTGCGCGAAAGTGGCAGCGTACTGTTGCAGGGAGCTCCTTTTTCGTCGAAACCCCCTGTCGTTCCACTGCGGCACTGCCACATGGTGAAGGCAGGACTAGGGGAGCAGATCTTGCTCTTTTTGAACTCTGTCCTGAGTTAAGAGTGATGGGCGGATGTAAGGGTGGGGTCGTTTCGCCAGACTTTTGGTGTTTGTAGCTAGTGGCAATGAGTCTTGGGGCCCTGTACTAAATGACGCGAAGCTTTCTTGTATGTGCTGCTTTAACTCTGTTACAAGTGCTTGGGTATGGGCCTTTAACATATCCTCAAGTTCTGCACAAAAATCATTAATTGCCTGGGTGATCATGCTGGTTACTTCAGCCTTAAGCGAGTCCCTAAGTTTTGTGAAGGTATCTTGCAGCTCTTGCTTAGCGCAGTTATTTGCGTTAGATGTGAGAAGTACGTTGGGGTGGTTGTGTGATGAGGGCGGATGGGAGGAATTAGGTAAAGAAGATTTCAGGCTGGGAGGCCCCACTGCCCAACTCACCTTAGCTGGAGGCGTCTGTCCAGCGGGCGTTGGCTTCTTGGCTGGTGGTGATACTGGTCTCTCCGCACTCGCGGCTCTGTTCTTTCAATTCAATTCAATTTCAATTTTCAAAATTTGTTTTATTGTTTTCTTGTACAAGACACAAGAAACAAAAGGATGTTGGGGCTAAAGGCATATAGCCTCACAGAGGACCCAACACCCTTGTGCACAGTTCATACATCAAAAAAATAAAAATAAAAAACAGCTTTCGCGGCATCCAGACCTTCATGAACAAGAGAAGCAACAGAGCAAAGAATAGCTGACAAAAATATCATGTTACATTGAATCTGACTGATTATACAAATCTTGTAACATACTTGCTACATAACATACTTAAATAACAATCACTCAGGAAGGAATCAGACTAGAACATTAGAGACATGGGATACATACCATTATATTTTATAGTTAATAAAATACATGCAGTACAAGATTGGGGGATCAGTCCCAGGGTGGTGGTGCTGGTTTTGGATGCGGTTCCTGGCGTGTTGTTTAAGGATTCCAAGGCCCTGTCCTGAGACTTCCCTCTGCTCTTGGATTGGCTGCGCCTCGTTCTGGACCTGGGCTGGCGTCGTTCGAGTGGTGATGTAGGTGGTGGTGCTAACGCGTTCGCCTCCAGTACTTTCTTGACGTAATGCTTGTTTGGAGGTTTCTGTTCTCTCACAGGACATTTGGGGTGCGTAGCTCGGAGGTCACCCTTGCAGTGGAAGCATTGAGTTGTACAGTCGTGCTCCGGCGCTGGTGTCTTAACTCCGTATGCTTGGCATCGGTGTTTGTCGGGGTTGGACACACGTCTGCCCGATGTCCAAGTGCAAGGTAGATTGTGCAAACTTCTTTGCGAGGTCGGTGAATGTAGCATCGGTATTCCGCGCGGTAGTAGTAAACATAACGTGGAACTTGAAGGCTTGCAAAAGTTATCAACGCCGTGTTTGTGGATCCCATCATTTGGGCGTGCAAGACTTCGGCGTCGGGTGCGTAGATGTTGTCGAGGAGTTCGGTGGGTGAAGTATTCTTCTCAGGGCCGATGATGACTCCCTTACAAGAATTGTCTGGAGTGGCTACATAAGCTTGCATTTCATATCTCTGTGATCCTAGATTTAGTGCAATGACGGCTTGCAACTTTGTAGCAATCGTTTCGTCTGGTGTGCTTGCGATGGCTATATTGCGTTCCACTTGAATGCAAAAAAGGAGCTTGTTGACTGTTTCTCCTGGCAGCCCGGCAGTCATGCAGATGGCGCATGCCACCACGTGATGTGCCCAATCACTGAAGCGAAAGCCTCCTCGTGGTCGGAAGATCACCTTGAAGTCATCCACAGGTAGGGGTGGCGGCCGCGGGGTCACTTGATTTTTGGCAGGCAAGGGCTCGGGTGCGGAATTCGTTGCGGTCTTTGGCTTGCGTCGGCGAGTAGCAGTAAACCAAGGACCATCATGCAGATCCACTGGATATTCGTTGGTGTCTGCAGCATCCATTGCTGCTGATTCGATGGCAGAAACCGGAGAAGCCATGCCTAAGCAATGTAGTTTAGGCACACACCGAATGTCACTGTAACGCGCTCGGCGTTCGCACGAACGCGGCCAAGCGCCGAAAGTTGCAGCGGCGTCGGTGTGGTGTCACAGAGACGCCGATGCATCGGCCATGTCTGGTGACCAGAAAGTTGTTGAGATGAGCACTTTCACGTTTCTAAACACTTTAAACAGTCTTGGCTGTGAAAGTCTTCACCGGAAAGTCCGAAGTAGGTCTGTTCAACGAGAGCGCCGTGGACAAAAACCCATGGAAGCGTCAAAGGACTGGGAGGAGCGATAGAAAAACACGTCCGTTCCGTTCCACGGTCGAGTGAAGAGTCCCAGTGTAAGGGGAGGAATCTCTCGCACGAACGCTTGCATATTACTTTTTGAGTATTCACCTTCGGCATTTGATGCCTAAGGTGCACCTTAACAAGGGGCCACAGTCAATATCACTTCCTTCGTTTTATGTATCAACTGTTGCATTTTTCGCCATGTTCAGTCGACATGTCCTGGCATAGATGTGTTAAACAACGATATAGTTGAGACAACTACTGCTTTGTTCCTCTGGTTGGCTACCCCAGCCCACCGTTCTCGCTCTAGCCGGGTGTTCTTGGAGCACGTTAACGGCTTCTTTTCTGCCTGAACATCTCTGGGACTTCATGTGGCGCCTGGGATGGGGTGTGCTGCCCACTTTCGACCGTCTCGAAAGGTGGAGGATAGTTCAGTCAGCAGCATGCCTGAACTGCTCCCGTCGGGAAACAAATCAGCATTTTTCGAGGCATTGTGTCATCGCTCGCGTTTTTTGGAGAGCAGTACATGCTGGATTTCGCTTTCTCAGAGTAAATTGCTTCGTTTCTTCTGGGCTTTGTTCGCAAGGCCGCTTCGCTTGTCTTCTCATTGTTGCCGGCTCTTCCGGCGTAACCACTGCGAGTCGGTTGCAGCGGGCCGTTGCCGCCGTGCTCTCTTCCCGATCCTAGAGCGATTGTACTTGGAGCTGCTGTCTATTTTGTCGGAGAAGCTCTTCTTCCTCGGTGAAGAGGAATTTCTTCAGCACTGGTCTGGCCCATTTTTGTCGGTCTGTGACGGACGAGTGAAACTTGTCTTTCGACCGGCCTGGTGTTGATGGGCCGATGTGTCGATGCGCCGGCATAAATATGCAAAATGTACATACTCATGTTTTATTTGTGTTTCTTGTCTACCTTGAAATATTTTTGTGGTTGTGTTTGTATGAACCATCGAATGTACATGTTCTTTCAACGCCATCTCATATCCATGTTCATGTAAATGACGTCTGTTTTATTATCATCATTATTGTATGTCTAAGAAGGAAATGTTCTATTGATTGTTATTGACGTTTGTGACAATAAAATTTTCTAAACAGGTTTAGGGAGGGTTGGCTGCAGTGCCATGAACTAGCGGCAATGAAAGGTCGGAACTATACTCTGTTCCACCACTTTGGTTCAGCCCCACCAAAGCTACGGGGTGTAAAAAAGCCACATGCTTGCACAGCGAAGCGTATTCCCACACACAAATGTCTAATTATTTATTGACAGGATTGGCTATAATTGGCATTAATTTGGTTTGTTTTACGCCACATTTATACATTAAATGTTTATTCTGCTTTTGTACGCATTTGATTACTTGTGTCGGTTACCGCTGCTAACTGTGTTTACAAATCAACGTGGAAGCACCCATGCAGAAGTGACCACCCACTTCGATCCGGATTTGCTTTTGCTACACGTCCTTTGCGCTGCCAGCAGGAAACAAATAGTGAAATCAGCCATCGATTTGCTTCATATCACTCTGGAACTAAAGCATTAGGTACTTTTTGTTGATATTAGAGAGATATGCTGCTTGCTTAGGCGCAGCTTCTAGGCCTAACGTGCCAAGGCAGTGTTCGGACTGCGTCGTCAGACCAAGAACACTGCATCCCCAAATATCAGGCATGCAGCCTCACACAGCATTCCGTGAGCGTCATATCTTCCTTTGGTGGAAACAAAAAAGCCAGAAGAGCAGCATTGCAGTGGGAGACGTGAACAAGCAGAGTCGATGGACAAACACATACGATGACCACGAACAGCGTCGGATAGAAAGAGCCACAAAATGACATTATCCGCCGGCATAGGGTTGTAGCAGAGTAAACCATTCACACTTCTTGAAGTTCCTGGTGTAGTTGCTTTTTTATATCTTTAGTGCATTTTTAAGTTAATAAACTAGCCATATTACCTACAATTCAGTGAGCAGATGCCGTGAATACGCTGAGCAGACGGCATGGGGCGAATAAACACATGTGTAGGGGCTAAGTGCCCTTGATATTGGCTGAGGGGCCCGTAGCCTCCACAGTGCTGAAGGGAACTTCTGAAGCAGAGCATAGACACGATGCGCAGGCGGTAAGAGAGTGCGCGCGTGCCTCTAGTCGGCCCGTGCCACCTCTCGTTTAGTCCTTGAAATGTCCGCTGGATGGCGGTACTTCTATATGATGATGTGGCAAAAACAGTCACCTCCGAGGCACAGAATCGACTCAAGAGCCACATCCACTAACGATGAAGAACACTAGGTGATGATGGTTTGGTACAGGTGATGAAGAATCGTGCTTTAAATGCCCACAATATGATGAAAAGATGCGAGATAGTGGTACTTGGAGGGTTCACTAATTGGACGGGTGGATGGACGGATGCACGCATGGACGGACGGATGGATGGACAGGCAGATGCACGGTCGGACGGCTGGACAAACGGATGCATAGACGCATAGACGAACGCATCCCTATCAAAAAAATGTGAATGGCGAGCATGGTGTAAACCACCACCCACCATTATAGTGGGTGTGCAGCGATTTTTAAAGGCGAAGCATTTCTCAGCGAACTTCGGCGACTTTGAGCGTATCTGTCTATCTAGCCGCCTACGATATTTAGCTCTCCTGGCCGTTTCAATAATGGTCACGATACCAAATTCGCTATGGCATAACATGACTGTATGAAGAACATATTTGACTAGTCATAACAAGAAAATCATGACATGTATGTCATAAATGTCATGATTTACATTTGATGGTCCTGCAGCTCTTGCGGTGGTTTCGTTTACATGGCATGTTGCAAATCTGGTATGGTATGACATGATTGCATGCAGAACACAAGCGACAGGCCCTAACCCGAAAATCATGACATGCGTGCTATGTAACAACATGATTACATGCCATGCTCATGATGCACTCGCAGCCATTTCGCTAGCGTCATATATACCAAATTTGGTATTACGGTAGGTGAAGGGATAACGAAAGTATGTGACTGGTGCAAACATGATAATCATGAAATGCGTGCCATGTAACATGACTATATGCCACGCTCATGATACGCTCGTGACCGTTTCGCTAGCTTCAAATATGCCTAATTTTGTATTTCGTGACGCCAAGAGATGACGAAGGTATGTGACTGCTGCAAATAATCATGAGATGCGTGTCATGTGAGAACACGAATACTAACCACAGTCAAGGTGCAAATACATTTCGACACGACGCGTTGCGCGTGCTCACCGGCGTCCATTTCTTCGCGTCAGGCTGGCGTTGCCACGCCAGGAGCCGGTCCTGCCATATACTCGCAAGTGCGCATCGCGCTGGGTTGCTCTGACGCATGCGCGTTTCAGCACGTCCGGTGTCCCTCCGTCATTAAAGAGGGAGACGCAGTGTTGTCTAGGTAACGCATCGGCATAGAGTAATGTTACTCTATGGCATCGGCACGAAATGCAGCATGTCGCATTTCGCGCCGGTTCCCATCGGGCCGCACCGACAGACGCTGTTCGCGCCTGGCGTCACACTATACACCAGAACACAGCAAGCTCAGCGCTTGCTGCCATATTCAAAAGCGTGTGGCGCCATCTGTTGAAAGCGTCGTGCAGCAACACTTTCAACTGTCACGTGAGCAGACGCTCCGCAAATCAAATGCGATACATCACAACCGGGGTGCGACTGTGATCATGTCTCGCGCTGCTCCTGTGCTGCAATTTGACGCTGATTTCGTGTGAAACGTCGAGAAGACCTTTCACGACGGTCCGGAATGTCTGCAGCACATGCTTTGCATACTGCGAAAGCAACTTCATCAGGTACGTATTATCCTACTGAACGAAACGCAAACAGGGTTAACAGCGGCGTGCCTTGGCTGTGACAACGCAGAACTCAGGCTGTAAGCCGCGTCAACATAGCGCTAGAATCTGGCTCGATCTTACGCTCACGCACCACATGTGTATCAATTGCCAGTCCTGCCGTGCACTCGGTACACACACGCGGTGCAAAAGTGCCGGTCAGGACAATATTTTAAAATGCTACGGGGACGCTGGCCTAAAGCACACGTAGATACGCCTAGTGAGAGCCAAGGCATGACGCAGTTCGGCTGAGTCGAAAGCCATGCTTCTCGTGCCGTTCACATCTTTTTTTATCGCTAAAGTAGGACGTTACAGCTGTACTAAACTGGCGCGGCGCGCGCATCCACGCGTGAGTCGTAAAGCGTATATCCTATTATTGACATGCGGCCTGCGAACGAGTATAAATAGTTTTGTGCCGCATGCTGCAGGCATACTGCACGCAAATCCTTGCTGCAAGATGAAACAGCTGGAGTCAAGCTTGAAGAAACGCAATAAGCATACTTACTCGTAAACTTCACTGGGCGCGCACTTTTTTTTGCTGATTGCAATTATAACCTATAGCACGGCCGCGGTCAGCGTTTTTCGTTGTGCATGGAAATCGGTGTAATCGCAAAACACCGCACCTGCACGATTCTAGCGATGTGCTGTGAACATCATAGGCCGTGCTCATCCATCTCTTTCTCTTGGACTGGTTGTTGCATAAGAGGACAGCGCAGTGGTACCCAGATGACATTTTATAAGCGGACGCAGCGTGAACAGGAGCTTTTTCGCATTTTAAACTCAGAGCCACTGAATGCCATGCTAACGAAGTGCGCCTTGGCAGTTGCAAACAAATTATAGCGTCTCCGGGAGCAATGGTATACCGCCGAAGGCACGTGGGTGCGAGATAGGCGAGCTCTCGTCTGTAGAATTCTCGCGTTTTGCGAACGTAGTGTCGCTGTGCCCAGCGTGCGCACACGTCAACGCTACATTGGTGTGTAGTGGGCCCTTCATGATGCACTCGTGGCCGTTTTGCTAGCTCCGCATATACCTAATTTGGTGTTACGTGACGTGAATGGATGATAAAATATATGACTGGTGCAAACATGATAATCCTGACACGCGTGTCATGTAAGAACAAGACAACATACCACGCTCATAGGGTGCTCGTGGCCGTTTTGCTAGCTCCACATATAATAAATATTGTATCACGTGACGTGAATAGATGACGAAGGTAAACGACACATCCAGACATGATAATCATGACACGGAAGTAATCTATGGCATCGTTTACCTCCACCTCGTAACGTTGTGCTGACTTTCAAGTAACAGGTTTTTCGCTGCTCCCTTGGAGGGGATGGATGTAGACCACCCCGGGTGCCTGCCGGCACCAGCGGCGTCAGCGGCGGCCGCCTCCAGGAAGCGGATGGGACAAGCGAGCGACAGCGACAGTGAAGATACTCATGCTTACTATCTCAGCAGTGAGGACTTCTCAGATGACGGTTTCCAACCTTGCTGAGCCGCAAGGCAAAGAGAAGGAACATGAGGACATCCTCATCCTCAACTATTCAAACTGTAAGTGAAGCGCCAAAATCGAACACTTATACCATCCTGTTTCTGCCTGCACTTCCTACCGCCAGCATGAAACGCCTTAACAGACAGTCTGTGTCGAGGTCTCTGGAAACGCTCGTGCCAAATGTGATCACGAACATAAGAGTGAACGCCAGAAAGAATATACTGGCTGTGGACGTTTTGCACACAATTGCGTTGGGCGTTCTGCGCAGTGTAACTGACTTGGACGGCAACCAGGTGCGCTCTCATGATCCCTTGGGATGTGATGCAGTAACCGGCGTGATCTACGACATAGATGTGGCTATTTCCAATAATGACTTACAATTTCTTGTCAAGTCAACAACTGATACTCCTATTGTTGATGTCACCCGGCTAGGCAAGTCTCGCTGTGTGAAGATTGCGTTTAAGAGCACATCACTCCCCTCTCATGTGAAGGTGGGGTACTTCAGACATGCTGTGCGGCCTTTCATTCCAAAGCCTCTCCAGTGCCGTAAATGCATGAAACTTGGACATGTGAGCAGCGTCTGCGAGAATTCGGTGGTATGCCACCGCTGCGCCGAGCACCATGAAGCGTATAAGTGCGTCGCAACTGTCAAGAAATGGTCTAATTGCAATGGATCCCATGAAGCCACATCGAAGGACTGCCCGCGGATTCAGAAGGAAATTGCCATATTGAAGGAGATGGTGCGCGATCATTCATCTCATCGAGAAGCCGCAGCTAAAGTCAGAAGGCGTCGTTCACGTCGACGTCGGTCTTCGAGGACGCCCGCTACCTCCTCGACACGTTTGCGTGATCCCTCATCAGTACCACCTCCTTTGCCTCCCAGACTACATGCCGTGGGAAAGGCTGTAAAGGACAAAGCCAGTGAGCATACCCTAACTGCGACAGAGTGGCCTGCACTTCAAAGGGAAGCAGCATCAAGTGAACCGAAGGAGCTTCATGACGGCCAGTCCGCGCTCCCGGTTCGAGATCTTTCCAACCAAGACAGGCAAGTGACTGCAATCGTCTCGGTTCGAGATCTTTCCAACCAAGACAGGCAAGTGGCTGCAATCGTGCAATCATTAATTGCCACGATTCGCACGCTACTGAGCAGCATACAATCTCCGTCTGCTAAGAGTGCACTGCAAATACTGGATGCACTGAATCCAGTTCTTGCTAACTTCGTATAAGCACAATGGCTGAACAAAATCTCATCTTCCGCACTGAAGTTAAAAGTGCGTCGATTTTTCAGTGGAATGCCAGAGGCATGAAGTCCCGTATCTCGAACTTTCGCCAATTTGTTCGGGCCAATCAATTCCCTATACTTGTCATATGTGAACCAAACGTATCAACGCCTTATAGATTGTCCGGTTATGAAGCTTTTTGTTCAGCCGCTTGCGAAGAACGAAGCAAAGTAATTGTTTACATTCGCACAGACTTGACTTATCTTTCGCACCCAATAAGTTCAAATGACGACAATCAGTACGTGTGTCTTCGTGTGAAGAAGAATGCAGTTTCGTTCACGCTTATAGGTGGATATATATCTCCGTCATCGCGAGTTGACTGCGACAGATTAAAAGATATCCTAATGAGAACCGATGGGTCTTGGATCATCACCGGTGACTTCAACGCCCATCACAAGCTTTGGGGGAGCACTAGGATGAATGCCAGGGGCCGGAACATTGTTACATTCGCTTCCGATTACGACCTTTCCATCATGAACGATGGTACCCCCACATATCTGTGGGGTCTCACGTATGGCAGTTGCTTGACCTGACATTGGTGTCACGGTGCTTCCCTCACAAAGTTAAGTGGTTTTGCGATATTAAGACTCATGGGAGTGATCACATACCCACCTACGTGACGATCGATGGTATCATAAAAAATTTCTCTTCCGGTGTTGCAATTGGCACTGACTGGTCGGTGTTTGCATTGCGTGTTGAGAACGCTTGCCAAGAAGGCCTCGCCTGCAGCCTGGAAAATACCATAGTGGAAGCTATGCAAGCATCCAAATGTAAATTACCATTTTCGTCTAAAATAACACAGTTTGACATCGAACTGGAAAACTTACGAGCTATACGAAGGCGTGCTGAACGACGATACAGACGCACAAGATCAATTTACGATCTGAGGGAAGCCAGGCGGCTCCAGAAAAAGATTCAACGACGCATTTACAAACTGGAGAGCGAACGCTGGAAAGCATTCTGCGAATCTCTAGACCCTCATAAACCGCTGTCATATATCTGGAGAACATTTCATGGTCTTCGCTCCTCTTCACAACAACGGCACCCTTTTAAAGCTTTGGCACTCTATCATGGAAAAACAGAACTCGAGGTGGCTGAAGAATTTTGCACGAGAGTTGCCGGGAATATTATGAACGAGAGCATCGACGCCGTGATCGTTCCTGAGACGCGATTACCAGAAATGGACATTCCGTTCACCATGGAAGAACTGGAAGGTGCGTTAGTCGCTTCTAAGCGCATGCCATCGCCAGGTCCTGATGGTATTACTTATAGTGCGTTGGGACACCTTGGACAAAAAGCCAGAAAAGAACTTTTAACATGCTTCAACAACTCTTGGCTCAGCGGCAGTGTTCCCCGAGAATGGAAAATAAGTCGATTAATACCACTTTGAAATCGGGGAAATCACCATTGGACTTGACAGCGTATCGCCCTATTGCCCTCGCAAGCTGCCTCGGAAAAGTGATGGAAAGAATGTTTCTATTTCGTCTCGAGTGGTACTTGGAACGATACACCAAATACCCTTCTTGCATGGCAGGCTTTCGTCGGGGCCGCTCCTCCATTGACTGTGTCCTTGACTTATCGACATTTGTTCAACAAAAAAAAAGTCGCAAGCGCATATCGGTGGCACTCTTTCTTGACGTGAAGGGTGCATATGACAATGTAGCTCACGATGCCATCCTCACTTCGCTCGCAGCAGTGGGCATTGGTGGACGAATGTTTCAATGGATAAAAGATTATATAACTGGCAGGGGTTTCTTTGTACAAACATATGAGGGTACAACTGCCCAACATTACGCCTACTGCGGAGTACCTCAGGGAGGTGTTTTAAGCCCCACATTGTTCAATGTGGCCCTCATTGGTCTGGTGAAGGTTCTGCCAATGTCGGTGTTCCTATCCGTATACGCCGATGATATTTGCCTCTGGAGTGCTGCAGTTACTCGCCCTCAGGTGCGTGCACGAATACAGCGGGCAGCAACCCTCACAACAGCCTACCTTCAGAAACAAGGCCTAAATATATCAACTGTGAAGTGCGCGTTGATGGCGTTTACACGCAAACAAATAACGCCATACCCTGTTTACATCAATGGGCAGAGTGTCAAATATGCACGGACGCATCGTTTCCTGGGCATAATAATCGACAGAAGTCTTCCGTGGAGCCCACATTGTGCGTACTTGAAGAAGAGACTGCTATCTATTGCGCATATCATGAAATTCTTGTGCGGTAAAGCATGGGGAACTTCTGTGGCCTCCATGCTACAACTGTACAGGGCCCTATTTCTGGGTCTATTGCGCTACAGCTTGCCGGTACTGACTAACACTTGCAAATCGAATACTCATTCATTGGAGAGTTTGCAGAGTCAGACACAGCGTATCTGCCTAGGACTACCCCGATGTGCTTCTACTTATGCCACAACCATGCTTGCCAAAGACCACCCGGTCAGGACATATATAGTTGTGGATTGCCTCAGAGCGCACATTCGACATGCTAGCCGTGTCCTCTACCACCACTTGGCCCTTCTACCTTCAGGAAGACCACGTGCTACGTTTTCAGACGTCATAGCCAAGCACCTAAACAGCATTCCATCAGGATATATGCCAGCTGCGAGAACGGCATGTCCTTTGTGGTGCCTCAACCAGCTGCAAGTACGTCTAGAAATTTCGGGAATCAAAAGGAAAGCAGTCACTCCAGAGTAGCATTGAAGCAAGCAACACTGCTATTATTACATGAGTTGTACTTAGACCGAACGCAGATATACACTGATGGGTCCGCCTCATCCAGCAGCTCATCAGGTGCCGCTGTAATTCCGGCTGCAGAAATGACAATCAAGTTTAAGTTGTCGCATATGACTAGATCTACAGCATCAGAGCTTGCTGCTATAAGGGCTGCTTTACAATATCTCGTTCAAAAACGTCCAGGAAAATGGGTCATATTCTGTGATTCGAAGGCAGCGCTTCAGAGTTTGCAGTCTGCCACGCGTAGGAGGAGTCATGACCAACTGGTACAAGAAATAAGACATTGCCATCATAAAGCTCTAGCACGAGGGCATGATATTATATATCAATGGCTGCCTGGACATATCGGTATTACCGGAAATCAATTAGCCGATGATGCAGCCCGCTCAGCCCATGAAGAAACCCGTGTAGCCCCGATTCCTCTATCAAAGAATGATGCAGCATGACAACTTTACCTGCTGGCTCGAGATCTCACACGCACGTTCTGGTCGTCTACCAGCTTCCAAAGGCGTCAATTTTATGAACTGGATCCTTCGCTAAAGCTAAAGCTACCATCACAACTTTCCCGCTCCGATGCGACACTGTTATGCCGCCTTTGGTTGGGTGTTGCATTTACAAAGGTGTACTCCTTTCGCATTAGTATGGCAGACACTCCTACATGCGACTACTGCGGAGCTGAAGAGACCATCGAACACGTCCTGTGCAGTTGCGCTTGCTACGACACACAGCGGTGCCACTCCGGATGGTTTTGAATCGACTTGACCCCGGACCATTTTGTGTGCAGAAGATACTAGGACCTTGGGCATCTGCCTCAGTTGCGCAGAAAGCAACTAAAGCACTGCTACTTTACCTTAAGTCTACAAACCTGAGCGACCGCCTGTAGACTGTGTGTGCTCCCCGTGTGTGCTCGTAATTGTGTGTACCTTCTCATCTTTCTGCAACCTCTTTTCTCCCCTTTATCCCTTCCCCGGTGCAGGGTAGCAAACCGGATGTGCGTCTGGTTAACCTCCCTGCCTTTCCTTGCATCTTTATCTCTCTCTTATCTCTCTCTCAAGTAACAGGAACATTTCTCATTCTTGCTTCGCATATCATCGATTCCCACTGTACGTGGGATGTGCCATTTTTTCCTCTTCGAGATACAAAAAGGCCGGAGGTAGGATGGCTTATCCCTACAGATCATAGATTGTCTTAGGTGTTAATTATAACTCTTAGTTTGTTCTTGTTTTTAAGATATTTACTATTACTGTTATTATACTTTTTTTGCAACGAAAGACCTTTTGCGGGTAAGATATATGCAGAAATAGAGGAGGGATATTGTAAAATGTGTATGAACACATCGGTCAAGTTCGGTAATACATCAAAATATACGGAGAACCTCTTAAAACTGGCTTGTGTTTTTTTTTAATACGAAGCATTTCTTAGCGAACTTTGGTGACTTTTAGCGTATCTATCTATCTATCTAGCTGCTTACGTTCAGGTGCTCTTGTGGTCACCCCGTTAACTTGGCGTGAACCAAAATTAGTATGGGAGGGTAAGATGGTTCAGCAAACATGACGCGCACGTCAAGACATGAATAATGTCACAATCCCATCGCGTACGTCGTCAAACACATCTTCATAGACAGTGGCACGTACCTACGGGCTGATATCGGCCGCTTGTATGCGGGTATGTGCCAGAGGTAATTGACACTTTGTATCTACTCAGGAAAGACGAGAACACACATGGACAATTTTACCTCGCGAGCGTTGAGAAGCGCCAGACATCGGTAGCGTCGACCCGACGAATGCGAAGAGTAATTCCTAAGAGTCCCAGCAGGAGTCGAACCCAAGCATTCGGCGTGATGATAAAGCATTTTACCACATAGCTACGCCATGTCTCGGAAGTATTTTTAAAATAGACGCTAATCTTTGTGAAAAGTCAATAGTGGTTGCAGGGCTACCTACCCAATTTTCTAAACATTACGTATGTACTCCTTTGATACAGCCGTCACATCGAGTTAACGTCAATTGTGGTTAGCTGCCATGTGCTGAGGTTGATTTATGGAGCAGTGTCCAGGGCTAGCGTCCTCGTGAGCATCAACGCTTTATATCAGCTTCGGGTGTTCGTAATACGCATGCCCAGTTGGCATCATTGCGCAAGTACAAACAACTGGTCACATAAACATCTGCAACTATTCAACATATGCCTGTGCATGCAACATTTGTACATATATTTGGAGTCAGTTCATGACATGTTGCTCAATTAAAAAATTGCAACATGGTCACCTTTTCTCCACATGCTTAGCATAACGTCGATTCTCAGGTACGTGGGATCTGCCGAATTTTTTTATGGCCCTGCCGCGGTGGTCTGGTGGCTAAGGTACTCGGCTGCTCACCCGCGAGTCGCGGTATTGAATCCCGCATGCGGCGGCTGCATTTCCGATGGAGGCGGAAACGCTATAGGTCCGTGTGCTCAGATTTGGGTGCACGTTAAAGAACCCCAGGTGGTCGAAATTTCTGTAGCCCTCCACTACGGCGTCTTTCATAATCATATGGTAGGTTTGGGACGTTAAACCCCACATATGTATTTTGAATTTTTATGCTTCATCTTTGCTAACCGCCGGTTTGATGTCCGGAGAAAGAGAGGGAGAGAGAGAGAGAAGGAAAAGTAAAGAAAATTAAGGCAGGGAAGTTAATCAAGGGAAATTTCTGATTGACTACCCTCTGTTTGAAAAAGAGAATGAGAAAAAAGAAAATAGCGGAAGAGTCTGTGACGATTCTACAAAGTCAGGGCAATAACACCGTCCAAGGACTACCCGCAAACTTAATCAGTGAACAGTGCCAATTTGTCTTTTCGTCTGGTTTCTCCAAGTAGCCACAGAAACGCCATTGTATCGCAAGCGTTAAAATCCGGGTAGGTCAGTGCTATGTGTAAAATACGTGCAAAAGAAGGAAAACAGCAGGGCAACCTTGTTGTCGTGCTGGAATGATCGAGTTTTTATCAGTTAGCCACCGCATTCCTCGGACAATCCACGCGCATCTTGAGACCCGACAGAGAGTGGAGAGCTACCAAGAATCGAGGCAGAAGCGCAGATAAGACTGCCAAACAAGATAAATCATGAAATAGAGAAGAAAAGACACAGAGCTGGTGACCAGCGAACACTCTGTTGCGTTGGTCTATTGATCGACCACGGCTCTCATTAAATTAGACCTCGTCCTCTTCTCCGCAGGCATACTGGACTGCCAGTGGTTCCTGGAACGCGCGCCGCACGACGCGTGCACCTTGGATGTCAGTGCGTGCGTGCGTGTGTTTGTGGGTGTTCGCGGGCCCGCCTGGGGTAGAGATAGCGTCACAGCCGCCACAAAACGTTATTGGCCGCAGTCGCACCATGGGCTGGCTGACAGCGCAGACACGCGGGACCCTCTTTGGGCAATGGACCGTGCTCGCTATCTGGGGGAGACGAAATCGCGAAAGGTATACGAGAAGTAGAAGGAGCAAAAAAAAGAAATAAAATAACAAATAAATGAAGTGAGAAATGAAGGGAAAAGAAATAGCAGGAGCTTGTACGGCGGCACCGGTATAAACAAAAAAAAAATGAAAAGGACTAAGAGGAAAGATCTCCCGCAAGCACATGCCACAGCTGTTCTGCTTTCAGTTACAGTATCAGCGTGAAGGTGGGCATGTTGCCGCATTGACCGCTGTTGGCGAGTTGGAGGAAAGGAGGAGGAGACAAAATAGAGTGAGGACGAAAAAAATCCCAAGCATTTCCCCGAGGGTGAACATGGTTAAGTGCGAATACACGGGGTGATGCTATGAGGGGTATTTATTAATTCGCACAATTATATTTAATAATCAAACTATGGTGCCTTTATGGTGTAATGGTTCCTGGGATTCGCAATTTGATCACACGGGGGAGTTTACGTTAACTCACTGGCGAATGCCAACGGATTTTAACTTTACTCCCCCTCACGACCCGCTCTCGACGGGAGACTGAGAGAGAAGGCGGGCGCGCGAGAGAGAGAGGTGCGCGCGCAGCTGCAGCGAGCGAGGAGAGTGGAGGAGCGAGCGAAGGGGGAGGGAGATAAGGCGCGTTACTGACACCGATATCAGCGTCGCGTCCGTGGCTTATTCGGTAGAGCGTAGCGCTGCGGCCCGCCAAGTCCTCTTTCTTTTAAAGATAAATAGAAGACTGCGGACGCCGCCGACGGCGGTGGATGGTTTGGGGTCGCTTATAAAGTGGATTCACACTTAAAAACTTTGCAGATCGCACGCACAGTGAGAATCGATGATATGCGAAGCAAGAATTAGAAAGGTTCATGTGTCACTTTAAAATCAGCACAACGTTACGATGTGGAGGTAAATGATGCCCTACATGACTTCCGTGTCATGATTATTATGTTTCGAATTGTTGTCCACCTTCGTCATCTATTCACGTCAAGTGATATTAAATTAAATATATGTGGAGCGAGCGAAACGGCCCCGAGGACGCTAAGAGCGTGGTAAGTTGTCATGTTCTTACATGACACGCGTGTCAGGATTATCATGTTTGCACCAGCCATATATATCGTCATCCATTGACATCACGTAACACCAAACTTGGTATATGTGGTGATAGCAAAATGACCGCGAGCACATCATGAAGGGCCCAATATAGTCCGATGTAGCGTTGACGTGTGCGCACGCTGGGCACAGCGACGCTACGTTAGCAAAACACGAGCACTTTATAGCCTGACGCCAGGTGCGACCAGTGACTGGCGCGACCAGCGTCCGTCGGCAACCGGCGCGAAATGTGGCATGATGCTTTTTGTGCCGATGCGTTACCCAGACAACACTGCGTCTCTCTCTTTTCGTGATGGAGGGACGCTGGACATGCTGAAAATCACACGACAAAATGAACACCGGCGGTAGCCGGACGCGGAACGGGAGGCTGCGTTCGAACGGCTCCTGTGGACGCGCAACTAAATATGTGTTTCTAGAGTTTTTTTTTTCAAGTTTTCATGAACTGTTAGTCGCATCGGTTCCGAGAAGTCATCAGGATCCTACCGATACCATATTTGATCACACTGACGGATTTTTTGTCAAGTTGGGAACAATTTCTTTTCCTGTTTAGCGGTGCCCTCTTTAACCCTAACACGAGTGGCTTGGGAGACCGCGCTTTTGCTGGGCTTGTTCTCACCTGCGGCCGGCCCTTCGAAGGCCCGGTGCGCTGAAATATTTGCTCACGTTGAAGTATGAAGTGCACGGAGAGGATATTTCAGACGAAGAGTTTACTCAAGATAAAGGTTGGCAGTCTGCTGGGGCCAGAAGAGCTGGCGCCAAAAAAAATTCCGCCATATCCACGAAGTGAATGATGATGAGTGGGCGAAGCTCCGGAGGTAAACCTGGTAAACCATGAATCCTCTGTACATTTTGCCCACTCGATTTTATTACATCGCTCCCCCTAGCGTACGTCGCTGCACTAAATCGAACGATTGCCTTCAACCAATGACACGCGCCATATGTGACATCATTCCTATTTTATAAGATCTCGCGGCTTTCATCAACTACAAGTACCGCTTTCTAGTTTATAACATCTTGCATCTTTTCATCATCAGCTACAAGTACCACCATCTAGTAAACACTACAAGAACTAAACGAGAGGTGGCTACATACAGGAGACGGTACCGCCATCTAGTGAACACTGCAAGAACTAAACTAGAGGTGGCTACATACAGGGGACGGTACCGCCATCTAGTGAACACTGCAAGAACTAAACTAGAGGTGGCTACATACAGGCTACAGAGGACGCACAGCCTACGCCCTAAGGAGCTTCGCCCCTAAAACGCACTGCTGACTCTAACGCGCCATTGTCGCAGCCGGGTGCACGCCGCGGCAAATTGAGTGGCGCTGCGCTGAAGTCCAAAGTAATTCGGATGGAAAAGATGCCCTCCCTTCCTCAAGATGACACCAAGATTGTGATCCGTCCGAGAGGTGGTCTCAATATCTCGGAAATTGGCGCAGCTACAGTGGCAGACGCAATACTAGCTGCCGCTGGCATAAGCCAGGAAGATTTGTGCCAGGATACTCTATGCCCGAATCTGCAGCAAAATATTATGGTTGCCAGTACACCCAAGCGCCAAAATGCAGGCTGATACGTTCGGTTGAAGCAAATACTTATTTCGGGCAAGGTGCGCGAGCTAAGTGCCAATCAGACTGGCCACACTCCACTTGCAAAAGGGTGATTCGCAACGTCCCGCTTCAAGATGGCCCTGATGTCATCGATGCCACAATTGTCAACAGAAATGATCCACTCGCCTTAGCAGCCAAGCGAATAGCCCAAACTGGCACGGTCATCATCGCTTTCGACGGGTATCGTGTACCGAACTTTGTCAGGTATGGACCGGTGCTGATGCAGTGCTCACTCTACCACAAGCAAATCAACGTGTGTTATGCGTGCGGCCGTCTTGGTCATCGCGCTGACGTGTGCTCCACTCCCGGTGACACGAGTTGCCGAGGCTGTGGGGCTGCAAGCCCCGACAAGCAACATGTGTGTACTCCCAAGTGCAAACTCTGTGGTGGCCAGTATCTCACGGCTAGCAAAGACTGTGCTCAAAGGTTCAAGATCCCGTACATTGTGCGTCGTCGTCGCAGTGAGCGTTTCAGAATGGCTGGTGCTGCGTCACCGTCCCCACAACGTCACCTCGACACTGCGGACGAGTTCCAGTCTTCGTCGCCCACCACGGATGCTCAGCGCAGAGGACTCCCCAACTCCAGGGGACGCCCGGGAGGCCGCTCCGGATCCAGCGCCGTGGTGCCTCCAGGGGATGTTCCGGCTCGCGCTCCAGGTCGACAAAACGCGCCCGGGGAAGTTCCACTTCTCAGCCCCTCTCTATTTCAAGGCCGGGGCACGTTTTGTCGGGGCCGACCAGGTCCCGCTCCCGCACACCCATCACATCTAAGAGCAAGAAGCCGACGTTATCCTGGGTTGACAAGGCCCGAGGAAGACGTGAGTCTTCTAGAGGCGACGAATCAAATCACGGTTCTCCCCACGCGAATGAGCTCGACGAGATGCAACGAGCTAACGGGCAGCTGAGGAAAGAAAACGCACAGCTTAAGCAAGAAATGAGCAGGCTAGCTGCGGAGATGGTGGAGATTAGGAAGCTTGCGTCCTCCCCCCTTCGGCGCAGCCTGCCCCAGTCCCAGTCACCATGCATACGTCTGAGGCACTTCACAGGTCTTGCGGAACCAAGCACCGAGCGGTTGAGAACACACAGAAAGAAGAGGCGGTAAACTTACTGTCGGAACTCAAGGATTCCTTCGTCAACATGCAGGCTACCTTAGCGAAAATTCAAGAAGCCGTGGTGCACCCCAAGATGGGATTATTCGCACTGAGTGAACGCATAAGCAAGTTAGAAGAAGTCGATGCGAGGAGAGACCCCGTGCCGTCTTCTTTGCAGGTCCCAGCACAACGCAATGTACTAGCGCCACCGACTGAGGGCGCGATCCTCCGGGCCGTTATAGCTGCTCAACCATCCTCTCAGCCTAAACATGGATAGTGTGGACAAAAACTTCAAAAACTTCAGAATGGAACTGTGGCGGGTTTACTCCCAAAAAGCCCATTCTACAGCAATATTTAAGAACTCTCGATGTTAAGTGTCAAATCATCACTGTTCAGGAAGTTGCGTCTGGGACCCTCATCAATCTCCAGGGTTACCTAGTAGCGTCATCACATTCAGGAGGTAGGGGAGTTGCTACACTTATCAACAAAAAGTACATTTACCTGTCGCGTGACCTCGGTGCAGTTGCCGATGGCATTGCGTACGTAATCACTGAAATTATAATGAACTCGCCCAAGAAGGGCCTTCGAAGAAATAGCCTTTTTTATTCTCAACGTATACAGCAGTCCGAGTTATCGTAGGGCGAGAGCAAACTCTCTCCTCAAAAGGGCTGTGAGCATGGCGAGTAGTTAACCCCTTGTCGTCGTCGGGGATTTTAACGCCCCACACAGCGTGTGGGGATACATGTATGATACCCCCAATGGACGCGATCTATAGCAGACTGCGGCAGAAGCCGACTTGACGCTTATCACTGACAAGGATTTTCCCACAAGAAGAGGTAACTCTACATGCCGGGATACCACACCGGACCTCCCTTTTGTGAAGAATATAGGTGGGGCCAAGTGGGGCAACACGGCTCTAGACCTCGGAAGTGACCACTACGTCATCAAGGTATTCTTCGTGATTGCCCACTTTAGGATGAAAGAGCTTAAGGTGGTTGACTGGGACGTTTTCCTCAAAATCAGAGCTGATGGAGCACCGACGACTGGGACAGACTTTGAAGGATGGTACAAAGCAATCAGAGATGACGCCACGGCGGTGACCAAAGAGGTCATCACTGACCTCGATGTTGAAAACATGGACAGCTGGTTGGCCCACCTACTAGAAGCCAAGCAAGCCACCCACGAGATGGAAGGGACAGAGGCATAACAGGAGGCTCCGCAAGAAGGTTTCCGAGGTTAACAGGGCAGTCGAGGAGCACTGCAAAACCCTGTGTGAACAACAATGGCATGAGCTCTGCGAGAGCATGGAGGGTCAGCTCGGATCTGGGAAGAGCTGGGGTCTTCTCGAACACCTTCTCGATCAGGGAAGCACCAGGTACAGCCAGAGGCGATCCCTCGCGTGAGCCATCCATCTTGCTACTGACTCTACCCCGGACTAATTGGTTGTCAACAAGCTTATAGACAAGTATCTACGAGTCGCAGATAGCTCTGCCCTCACACAGTTTCCGAACTGCGTGGGGTGCGACGTGCCGGAGTTGGACTAGGACTATACTGTGGCGGAGATCCGACAGGCTCTCTTTTCCCTAAATGCCAAATTCGCCCATGGCCTTGATTGCATAACCAATAAGATGCTCAAGATCCTTGATGATGACTCCATCGAATTCCTTAAGGAAAAGTTTATAGAGGTGTGGCGCAGTGAGGACGTCCCCGTACAGTGGAAGATGGTCTACACAGTTCTAAACCCGAAACCTGGTAAAGCACCAGAAATAGATAATTTAAGACCCATTTCCTTCACTTACTGTGTCGGTAAGGTCGCATAGCACGCCCTTCTGAACCATCCCAAGGTGCTCCTCAAGACCTATGACATGTACATCCACAAAATGATTTGTTTCAGAGCTGGCCTCTCGACACAGGATGCAATGAAGCTTAGAAAGGATCAGATTATTGACTGGAGCACAGGAAATACCAGAGCCATTCTTGGGTTAGACCTGGAGAAGGCTCTCGACATCGTTTCTCACGAATTAATTCTGCGGTCTATTGCCAGACTAGAGCTAGGGAAGAGGGTCTACGACTTCGCGAGATCCTTTCTTTGCTAGAGAACTAGCAAACTCAAGATCAAAGGGTATTTCTCACGAGAGATCAACCTTGGTTCACGTGGCATGCCTCAGGGCTCAGATATTTCACCAACACTATTTAACATCGTGATGATTGGGCTCTCCAAGGAACTCACGGAGGTTCAAAGAATCAATCATACCATCTTCGCAGATGATATAACCATCTGGTGCACCGGCGGGAGCGATGGTCAAGTTGAGGAAGCCAAGCAGCGCGCAATCGACGTGACCGAACGTTTCCTCTGTCCCACCGGTCTCAAATGCTCCCCATCGAAATCTGAACTTCTGCCTCTACAAGAAAGAACCCCGAGGCGGCGGCCAC
Organism: Rhipicephalus microplus; assembly: GCF_043290135.1. Classification (NCBI taxonomy): domain Eukaryota; kingdom Metazoa; phylum Arthropoda; class Arachnida; order Ixodida; family Ixodidae; genus Rhipicephalus; species Rhipicephalus microplus. The sequence continues at coordinate 299,800,004 of NC_134700.1, read as the reverse complement.
CGGATACCTGCGTCTCAAAGTGAAATACGGCTTTTCACTGGTGACGGGTCCCCAGTGCCCATAGTAGATTTGCTCCGAATATTGGGAATGTATGTCGAGTCCAACGGCGCTAACGGAGCTGCACTCAGAGAGATCACTATCAAGACGGAAAGTGCTCTCGGCCCCATCCGGAGGATCACCAACAGACACCGCGGAATCAAGGAAGACAATCTCATCCGCATCATACACGCGTTTGTGTTCTGTCACCTTTCGTACTGGGCGGCCTTGCAAAATTGGCACGTTGCAGAGAGGAGTAAGCCCAATTCCCTCATAAGCAAGGTCTTCAAGCTCACGCTCGGCTTGCCTGTAAACGCTCACACTCAAAACCTTTTCAAGCTCGGTGTTCACAGTACACTCGAACAGATAATCGAGGCGCAAGAGCGCTCACAGCTGCTCAGGCTTTCCGGAACCAAATTGGGCCGCAAGATACTCAACAATTTGGGCCTCAACTCTATTGACCAGTGCCCCGATTCCATGCAGATTCCCAGAAACATCAGGTCTCAACTGCGCATCACACCCATTTCCCGCAATATGCACCCTGCGCACAACGTCAGTCGGCGTAGAGCCAGGGGTAGAGCTCTGCTCGAGCACGTCCGTAGCAACTCCACTGATGCAAGCTTTGTGGATGGTGTGCCATATGTCCAACAAGAGGCATTTGCTGTTTCCATCGTCGACTCAAATTCCAGGCTCACTTGCTCCGCCACGGTACGCATCGAAGCCCGTGATAGCCGAACAGGTTGCAATCGTGCTGGCTATGCTAGATAGTCGCAGAGAGTCAAAATACAGTGACTCCAAGGCGGCTATCAAAGCCTACGAAACCTGGATGGTAGCCCCTCATGCCCTCAATATTCTCCAAAGCGTCAAGAGTACCTCGTCCCATTCTTTCACTTGGTTTCCCGCTCCCCTGAGGTCGATTAAGTTCTATACCTCTAACCCAAACGAGGGCGCACACGAGGCCGCATGAGGACTCAATGACTGCGCCTCCTCCGCAGTCCCTCTGCCTCACTGGAAACCCTTAATTACGCGTTCAACGAAATAACAAAGCACTTCTATCTGTCAAGAAGGGTATTCCCTTTCCCACACCCTGCCTTGTGCAGGGCGCATGCAGTCACCCTTAGACTATTGCAAGCCAGTGCGTATCCTAACCCTGCTGTTCTTCATGAAATCTACCCTGAACGGTATCCAAGTGTGGATTGCCCCGCTTGTGGACTGTTAGCAACATTCAACCATGTGTTGTGGGAATGGGAAGCCATCGGCTCCGCCCTCAGCGAGGACGGGTGGGCTGCACTCTTACGCAGCCCCGAACTTAAGGATCAAACCCTGGCCGTCCAGAGTGCCCATGAACGGGCCATGCACCAAGCTCGGCTTGACGGTCCTTACGTGAGATTAGCCGGGTGGCGTGGCGTCTCCCCTTCGTCTTCTAAGGACCAAAATAAAGTTTTAATCAACCAATCAATCAATCAAATGAACGCCCGCAAGCACGCGCACCACGTCACGTCAAAATGTATTGGCGCCTTGACTGTGGCATATAGTCATGTTCTCACATAACACGCATCTCACGATTATCATGTTTGCACCAGTCACATACCTTCGTCATCCATTGACGTCACGTTATACCAAATTTGGCATATGTCAAGGTAGCGAAACAGCCGTGAGCGTATCATGAGTGTAGCATGTAGTCATGTTGTTACATGACACGCATTTCATTTGCACTAGTATCATACCTTCGCTTTCTAATCACGTCCGGTAATACTAAATTTGGTATAAGAGAAGCTAGCGAAACTGCCGCCCGCGCATGATGAGCGTGGCATGTAGTCATGTTGTTACATGACACGCATTTCATGATTATCATGTTTGCACCAGTCAAATACCTTCGTCATCCATTCACGTACTGTAATACTAAATTTGGTATATGTGACGCTAGGGATAAGGCCGCGAGCGCATCATGAGCGTGGAACGTAGTCATGTTTTTACATGACATGCATGTCATGATTTTCATGTTAGAGTCTGTCGCTTGTGTTCGTCATGCAATCATGTGATACCATACCAGTTTTACAGCATGCCATGTGAAGGGAACCACCGCAAGAGCTGCAGGGCCATAAAATGTAAATCATAACATTCATGACACACATGTCATGATTTCCTTGTTATGACTAGTCAAATATGTTCTTCATACAGTCATGCATACCAAGTTTGGTATCGATACTGTTATCTAAATGGCCGGGAGAGCTAAAAGCTGTAGACAGACAGACAGACAGACAGACAGACAGACAGACAGACAGACAGACAGACAGACAGACAGACAGACAGACAGACAGACAGACAGACAGACAGACAGACAGATAGATAGATAGATAGATAGATAGATAGATAGATAGATAGATAGATACTCTCTAAGTTGCCGAAGCTCGCTAAGAAATGCTTCGCATTTAAAACAAGGAAGTGTACAGGGCAGACAGCAGCCGCGAGACGCTTTGCCGCTGTGGCATAAGGCGTCTCTCGGGAGTGGCTGCACTGTTTGCAGCTGCCACAGGAAGGAGGCTCATCCGCGTGTTGGAGCGCACGCGTGAACAAACGAGCAGCAGGCCAGCAAGTTGCTGATTCGGCATGTCTCGCGAAAAAAAAAAAAAAAAGGGACGCCCTTGTCGTTCGTGTCGTTCCCATCCTGTCACTTCCTCCTCCTTTTGCCGCGACGGTTTCTTTTTTGTTCCGTCGCTCTATCAGACGGAGACAAAAAAAAAGTTGGCAGATTGTGAATGCTGAAACAAAGAGGCCGCCAGGGCTTTGTGATAAGATGGTGCACGTTTTCTGCCGCACGTCTAGGTGGTCTTCTGCTTGCTTTTCGGCGGGTCAATGCGAGTGGGAAAAGGAAGGAGCTCCAGCTAGTTTCGCAAAGCCTGCGTTGAGCCGTTGACGCGGTATCGGCAAGTTAGGGGTGCTCTCTTGTGGGCGCCAAGCAACGGCGCGTCTTCCTGCCTCGTGCCGAGAAACGCGAGTTGGTCTTGTTAGTAGCTGTGCTGGCCCGTCCTCTACTCCTGTTATCGAATTACCTGAGCCGCTGTTTCCGTGTTTGTCAGATGGGAACGCCTATCGATCATCGCGGGTTAAGTCATCTTGTGATTGCTGTCCTCTAGCTCCTGTGGGATATGAATTGGCGGGAAAAGCTTGGGTGTGTTGAAACTAGAATTGTGTTTGCGCGTTTTGTTTGCTCTGCGTACTTAGCGTAGACGCCGTGGCCGAGTGCTAGAAGCTGTTGGAAAAAATTTTGCCGATACGATTACTTAGTAGTTTTTGTATATTTGCCCTGGTAACGTGCACTCGTGGCTGTCGGTGGATACCTTTTGACGCGCACTGCTTAACGCGGTGGAAGTGCCAGCGTAGGGGCGCATTGTCACAAAAAAATGGAGTGGGGGGAGGAGGGATGGCGCTGAGAAGGAACACGATAGGGTAGGGGGGGGGGGGAACAGAGGTGGAAAGTGGTTGTTAGTTTCCACATCGGGAAGTGCAATTGTCATCACTTTGGGCTGGGTATAACACAGTTTGCTGAGTTATGTACATGAACCTCAGCTCATGATGCAAACTAAAGCCTGGAGGGGATACTTTTCATTGACATAGCTTGTCGTAAAATTTAGTGAAATAACACTGTTGACGTATGTAATGCCGCGTTTTCAGTAATTCACTCAGAGAAATACCATGCTATAATATAGTAGGACTGACTGGCGTACGGTATCATTTCTGGGCAACAGACAGCAACGAGCTGTTTTATACTAAACTGAACATCTCGATCATACAACTATATTTCAATGCCAAGGTTCTAGTTGCAATAGAATGAACAAAAAAAGAAGTAGTCTGAATGTCCATACGGTTTTTCGGTGTGCTACCCTATCATTCATGCGCGCTTCCGTGCTCATGATCTCGTGTGAGTGTTGGGGGCTTTTTACCCTGGCTCTCCAGGATAATATATAGATAAAAAAAATGTAGGGCACTGGCCTACACAGCCTTCAACGCAGGTGGAGCCCCGAGGGCGCGGTTTAGGTTTCCTCGACATATTGGACTGAACGAGAAGTTGTGACAGCCTACAAGCGATGCCCGTTCGTAGTACTTAGAGGGTGACTGTCGGGAGACCATTTAGTGCCGTCCCAGACTGTTATTTTTCATTCTTTGAAGGCGATAGCGTTATTGAGCTGGTTTCGCAGAAATTCCAGTTTCAGTGTTGGCGCGACGTCGTTGTGCGCGAGTGAATCTTAAAGATATCTGCACACAGACAGACACAGAACTTTATTGAGGTCCTGAGGAACTCTACCTAAAGGAGGTAGACGCTGCTCCTGAATATTTGCTGAAATTTCAAGAGCATATAATACAATTCCAGAGTAAAAAAAAGTTTTTGTTATCGGGGATTTTAACTTACCAACTATTGATTGGGAACTCCTTCAGGGACTCCGCAAATCGGCCAAAAATGCCAACATAATTTTTGACATCATGCTTACTCACGACCTAGTGGTTAGGCAGCCTTCTCTTGAAAAAGGTTCGTCCAGTGCAATATTAGACTTAGCGTTACTAAATCGCGATTTTTATGAATATACTGTTTTAATTGAAAGTGGCCTGTCTGATCATTATCTTGTAAGTGTTACCATTCATTTATATAACTCAACCGGTCACAAACGCACAACTACGCTAACCTTCAATGATTATGCAAGATCTGATGATGCGTCTATTGTGCAGTAGATGGAAAGTTGTTACAATGACTTTATTAAAAACGAGGGCGATGTTGATTAGCTATGGTACCAATTTACTAGGATGTGCCACCATTGCACAGAATCACTGCAACCAAATATAAAATTATTGCAAAAAGTGCCCCATTGATTACGCGTAAATTCATTCATCTAAAGCGCAAATTTCATTTAAAGTCGCAGTCACCACAAATTCATCTAAAGCGCGAGTGCTTTGCGTGGTTCAGAGAATTTCCAATTTTAAACAACACCGTCAAACTTTTCAAAAAACGATCCTATCAAGCTCTGGAGCTTCCTGAGTGATAGTAATAAACAGTTATTACAAATATTAGTCAATAGATATACAATTACAGACCTGAAGCTTATTGCTGAACATTTTGACAAATTTTTCCATGGCGTGTTTTCTGAGGCGACTCTTCATACGCCTCAGCAAAGAGTATTTCAGTCTAATGAAGTGGGCTTTATAATTTATTCGGGTGTTCTTGAAATAATTTTGAAGTTGAATAATAAGTCATCTTGTGGTACAGACAATGTGCCAAATGTCTTTCTTCGCCGTTATGCCGAAAATATCACTACTTTTGTCATTGCGCTCCTTCGGTGTTCACTTTTGAGTGCAAAACTGCCCAGTGATTGGAGGGGGCTGGTGTTGTTCCTGTCTTTAAGAAAGGCAACCATTAACTTGTAGAAAACTACCGTCCCATCTCATTAACATCACCAATTTGTGAAACGCTCCAACATGTATAATCTAAGCGCATTGTGAAATTTCTCGAGCAAAACTCTGTGCTGACTAATTTTCAGCATGGCTTTGGAAAAGGCTATTCAACGGTAACTCAGTCTCAGTGGTTCATTCATTTGCAGAAACTCTGGATAAAATGGTCAAATGGACGTCATTTCTCTTGACTTTAACAAGGCATTCGATAATGTTGTTCATCACAAGTTATTTACAAAACACAAAGAAAGGAATCTACCCGCCAAATTCATTTCCTGGATACAACACTATTTGTCAGAACGTTCATAGTTTGTTTCAATAGATGGGAGCGATTCGAGGTTTTTTCCTGTTACATTAGGCGGGACGCAGGGTAGTGTCCTGGAGTTGCTGCTATTTTTAATTTATGTAAACGACATAGTAAGCACAGTACTACCAGGAACTCAGGATTATTCGCGGATGATTGTGGGCTATTTCGTGAAATTACTTGTTCTAATGATCAAGAGAACCTCAGCGTATGTCTTGATAAGATACTAGTCTAGTGCAGTGACAACGGTATGGTAGTGAACCCACAAAGAACTGTGTATCTTTGCATGAATAATTCAAAAACACCCCTTCAATTTACTTTTAACCTCAGCTTACCCTCACTAAAACAAATTAAAAACTACAAATATCTAGGCGTGACTATAACTAATGACGTGTCTTGGAACACTCACATAGACAACGTATGTTCTTCTGCGTTCCGTGGGTGGTGTTTTCAAAAACATAAATTTAAAAATTCTCCTTCTAACATGAAACTACTTAGTTATTATACGTACATAAGACCAAAACTAGAATACTCTTGTGTTGTATGGGACCCTTTTACTAAATCCAACATTAAGAAACTCGAAGCAGGACAAAGAAAGGCTGTTAGGTTTGCTTACTCTAGGTTCAAACTTATGGACTCGCCGACTGAACTCATGACTGCTAACAACATTTAAACACTTTCAGTACGACGAAAAAGGAACCGCCTTAACTTCCTAGATCTGCTAGTTATCACAAGTTAGCCCTTGACCCGAGTTCAAATGTATCGCATCTGTCCACTAGGCATACACGTCATCATCACGCATTCTTTAACCCCACATTTTTCCGAAAACAATGCATTTAAACTTTTTTTTTTCTGCGTACTGTCACAGTGGAACTGCCTGGCTGATCTCCGCCAACGTTCTGTTGTTTAGAGCTAAAATAGGCACTGTCAATTTGTGTTCTGATTATTTTTATGTAATATTTTGCCATGTTACTTTTATGCGTTCTGTTAGTACGAGTTTTCGATTTTATTTCTCGTGATATATTCTCATGTTTTCACATGTGTTTTTGTACTTATATCATGCCTATTGTACCTGTCCAGCTTGGATCAGTTCTTGGTCTGCAGTATTAAATAAATAAATGAATAAAGAGTCGCCCACACCCACGTCGGAACGGGTGGGCCGAGCCTGATTGCCGCGTCGAGGGCCCTCTGGACAGCCCTGAGTTGATGTAAAAGTTCTTGAGCGCAGAATTCCATTCCTCTTCGGTCATATGTGCTGAGAACTCTGTAATGAGCGGTGCTTTCAGAGCGTGCGGTCTAACGTAAGTAGATGCAGCGCTACAATCTGGGCATGTGGCATCAATGCCTCCAAATAAATGGCTGTGGGAACGAAGACTGGGATACGACCTGGTTCGATGCATAGGCGGAGGTTGTAGGGCCTGTGCCCTACAAAGTTTCATATGAGGATGGGGAAAGACCCTTCTGTCCAGCTGGTAGTGTTTAGTCATCACGTTAAATTAAGGAGAACATCCCTAACACCGCTAAGTATAGGAGTCTGAAGATACGCCAGACTGCCCAGCATGGTGTGTAACTTTGAGTGCTCGGGCGTGGGCAATCTCGTGTAGGTTGGCCATATATACAAATGAAAAATAATTACGTCGTCTCGCTTTGAGTGGAGATGCCACCAAGTACTTCTGCGTGGCAAGCAGCCATTGTATCATGGAGAGATTCGCAGCTGCTTGAAGCTCGATCCTGCTAAAAAACGATACAAAAATGACATGTAAATCAAAGAAGCAAAGTAAAGCAAGTAATGTTGCATGGCAGGAGCGTTGAGTTACAGCATTCGCCGAAACAGTTGATTTCCATAGTTAGTGGTTGGCTTAAAGAAAGGTCACAAGCATAGAAAGGTCACATGCATAATTGGTATCACATCATTATCGCCACCAACAAAGTGTGCAGCTGCGCGAGTGCGGGTACTTCGCCATTTCGCAAAAGGAAGAACAATGAAAGCCAGCACTGCCCACGTGGTGCGCCTACCATTCCTCCATAAGCGCCTAAAGTATAATTAAAATTTACGCAATGCCCCACCCCAGCGAGATGGCCGAGAATCGGTTAGCAGGACAGATTGTCCTCGAGCCGACCTCCCCACTCCCTCGCTTAACCCTCCTTTTCTCTGCCATTCGCCTCTGTAATTCGTGCATTCCTTGCACGTGATCTTGAAAATGTCTGGTGGTGTTATTTATTATTATGCAGAAGGTTCAAAACAAGTACGCATGCGCACATGGCTCCAGCCGGATTCTCGCCGTGACTAAAAACCATAAGACCATCCATAGTGGCCGGCGGCATGCACGAAATACTAAAGGGATCATTGGACCATGGAGCTAAAGTACACGCGGCGATAAAAAAAGCAGATCCCCCGTACAGTGGGAATCGATTACATGCGACGCACGAATGAGAAAGGTTGATATATCACTTCAAAATCAGCAAAGCTTTACGAGTTGGAGGTATCAATGATGCCGTACATGACTTTCGTGTCATAATCATCATGTTTTCATGTGTCGTTTACCTTCGTCATCTATTCACGCCACGTGATACCAAATTTAGTATATGTGGAGCTAGCGAAACGACCGTGAGCCCACTATAAGCGTGGAATGTTGTCGGGTTCTTATATGACACGCGTGTGAGGATGTTCATGTTTGCACCAGTCGCATACCTTCGACATCCATAGACTTCACGTAATACCAAATTTGGCACATGTAAAGCTAGCGAAACAGCTGCGAGCGCATCATGAGTGTGGCATGTAGTGACATGCGTGTCATGTTGTTACATGACACGCATGTCGTGATTATTGTTTTTATGTGTCATTTACTTATGTCGTCCGTTCGCGTCACGTAATACCGAGTTTGGTACATGCGAAGCTATCAAAACGGCCCTCGAGAGCATCACGAGCGTAGCATGTAGCCATGTTGTTACATGACACGCATATCATGTTCATCACGTTTGCACCAGTATGATACTTTCTTGACATTCACGTCCCGTAGTACCAAATTTGTTATAAGTGAAGCCAGCGAAATGGCCGCCAGTGCATCATGAGCATGGCATGTAGTCAATTTGTTACATGACACGAATCTCAGGATTTTTAAAAAAGTTAGGGTCCGTCGCTTGTGTTCGCAATACAATCATGTCATACCATACCGGTTTTCCAGCATGCCATGTGAAGGGAACCACCGCAAGAACTGCAGGGCCATGAAATGTAAATCATGACATTCATGACATACGTCATGATTTTCTTGTCATGACTAGTGAAAAATGTTCTTCATCCAGTCATGTTATACCATACCAAGTTTGGTATCGATACCATATTCGAAACGGCCGCGAGAGCTAAAAGTCTTAGGTGGATAGATAGATAGATAGATAGATAGATAGATAGATAGATAGATAGATAGATAGATAGATAGATAGATAGATAGATAGATAGATAGATAGATAGATAGATAGATAGATACGCGCAAAGTCGCTGAAGTTCGCTAAGAAATGCTTCGCCTTTAAAACCCTCCCAGGAACAAAGCTTCGCAATGCGTGAATGCGTGAACGCAAGATATATAAGCGTCCCAAGCGCACACTGCAAGCGGCTAGGGGGCTCACTTCTAAGGAATAGAATTCAAAAGGTTAGCTTTGTGACCGTTTCATCGGGGCCCAAGATCATTCATGCGCAGTGGGAAGTCACCGTGCAGGATTACGGTGCTTAGCAAATCGGTGCTTTACTCTGTGCCTAAAACGTCGTGATGGTTCCCCAGTCCTATAAAATGTTTCATGACGACCATGTTTGGCACAATTATTCAAGCGTAACGTTATTCCCGTTTTACGGTGCCCTAAAATACCACTTAATACAAGAAAATATGTGACAGTGTCAATTTTTTTAAAAACGAGAACGAATCTCTATATACAATCATTGAGATAGATTTGCTGGAATGAAGTTCGCTATTTTTGTCGTGAAGAAAAGAAAATTTTGGAGCTTGCTCGGCAAGCTTCAAATGCTGGTGCTTTGTCTGGCGGTGGCGGCGGCTGGCGTGTACACCAATGTGTCCAGTGTACACTTTACGGTCGCAACTCACGGCGTTGTCGGCGATTCTAAATATATATTTTCCTAAACATAAACTAGAAGGAACTCTGGCGCTAGTGTTTATGGGAGATGCAACGTATGGCGTTTCAGCGAGCATGAGAATTATGAGTACGACATGGATTCGCCTAGTCTTCGTACTTTACGTTCATTCTGGTTTCGTGTGGCTTGAAGCTACTTTGTCTCACAACAGCAACGATTCGGCAGTTACGTTTCAACACCCCAATTGTTTAGGCTTACCACTTCAAATCGGGCCATGAATTGAAAAACGGTTTATTCTTTCCTTTGGATCTAAACGAAAACACAGTAATAAACGAAGCCACAAATGCATTCGCCTCCCGCAAGCACGAAGACCAGGCAAATTCATGTCATACCTGTATTATAGTGTCAAGTATGTTCTAGGCACTATGCCCATAATTCCCATGGTCGCTGAACGATCGCAGCGCCAGAGTCCCTAATAGTTTTTTGTAGGAAACTCTGATTACAACAACGCTTACTAGATGGCGCACCGCCATTGAAGCCGTCGGTTCTCGATGGCCCAAGCGCTCGCCTCCTCGCGACTTCGTCAGCTTCGTTCTCGTCGCTTCGTAGGCACGGCATCACACGACAAGTTGCTACGATGAGTGTCACACATGGGTACCGATATTCCGCCAAGCCCCTTCACCTGCCTGCTTTCAACCTCGTTGAAAATAGATAGCTGCTAGCTGCACGTCTGCCATTTATGAGCGTTAGGCATCTGACTCACGGCAGCCGCCAGCATGCCATAGAGGGGCAGGTAGTTAACGTGGCAATCGACGTGGCCAACACTGTGCCGTGCCGGCCTCGAGACGTCCTCGAGCTATTCAGGAGAGATCAGCTGCAAGAATACACAAAGCTATACTAGAATGCAAGAGTTTACTGGCTACGCACGAATACTGGCCTCCATATGCGTCCCACCCACCATGGTGACTCTCAATCTCAGATATCACAACTTCAATTCCGGGATTGACTTCTAAGAATGATATGCCTGTAATTGCAATAAAGCAATGAATTTTAACACATCTTTATACTAAATATCAAGACTATATCCACGTGTACGCCGATGGATTCTGTCTGAATCAAATCTCTACGTCGGCATTCTTTGTACCTGCATACCGAGCGAGAAAAGCGTTTAAGCTAAGCCATTTCCCGACATCCACAGTGGCAGAGCATTATGCAATACTCTGTGCGTTACGCTTCATATGTTTACAGGCAGGTCCATTTCGATGGGTAGTTATCAGTGATTCACAGTCCTCGTTAGTTTCTTTAAAAGGAATCAGCTTGGGCAACACAGCTAGTGAGCTCGCATATGAAATACAGAGAATGTACCCTACAGCAAAAAATTTAAACCACACCATAGTGTTCCAGTGGGTGTCAAGCCACTGTGAAATCGCAGAAAACGACATAGCTGATCACACTGCACATGCAGAACATCACGAAAATAATATATCACTGCTACCTCTATCTCTGAGCGATGCATGATGTCTAATGAATAAGCAAAGCCGTCAACTGTCTATCGATACCTAGTTCGAAAATGGCGCGCAAAACTCTCTGTTATATATATTTGATCCCTCTATAAAATTTATTAGTCCGTTAAAGGCTAGCTGATCAGTAGAAACAGTCATCCGTAGGGTTCGACTTGGCACAGCTTACACGAAGGCCTGTATAAAATAAGGAAAGCTAGCAGTCCTACCTGCTGATGTGGAGAAGCTCATGAAGATGTGGAGCACATTTTTCTAAATTGTAAAAACTGTTACATACCTCGAGAGAACCTCTTACAAAAGCTAAATTCTTTGAATAAGCAATGTTCATCAATTGGAAAAGTCTTGTGTCCATGGCCAAAAGGAAAGCTACAAACCACTGCAGCGCGGGCAGTCGTTCACATTCTGGAGTAATCAGAAATAGCTCAAAAGTACTAAACGAAAAAAAGGTGTTATTGCTACTGTTAAGTGGTATGTTTCTACACAATATTATCGTGTTTCACTACGATACATTTGCGAAAGCCTTTCTGAAAACAGTTCACTACTTAAGCGACAAGATCACCTTAGACATTTTACTGAACTTTCATGTTTTGTGGGAACTCTGAAATTGGTGAGATTACTTCTGATTTACAAACTCTGTGTGGTGTGTGCACATTTCCATGTGGTGTGGACACATTTCTGTGTGGTGTGGACACTCAGTATTGAAAAGCGTGGACTCAGTACGTAAGCGTTGTGCTATGCACATATGTATAACCTTGTGTTTACTACTAAATATGCGATGTCGACTTTTGAGCAAGAGAGGAGGAGTAGCCGGCGCCACGCACTGGTACAAACCTCTTCTTATATACATTCAATAAAACAAACGCTGCCTTTAACGTACAAATCATGCGCCGGCTCGTTAACAAGCATTTCTGCAAAAATTGTTGTCCAAGAAATGCCCCGTCCACCTCCGAGCAAGCTCTTCTAACATCATTCACTTTGAGGATGTCACGGTGTTTTATTTGTTTTATTGTTGCACTGAGATTATTTATTTTTAAAAAAGCTGCTTTCTTGTCTTCACGTCTGAGCGCTTTCGTTTAGTTCGAGATAAGTGTCGATCCGAGGGCGGAAGCACTCATTCTTATACGCTCCAGTTGGCAGAGAAGAGGGAGAGATAAAAAAATACAAAAACAAGGTCCGTCTATATAGTAATTGTTTCAAGAAACAGCCAGCCATGAGTTGAAGGCACACCAAAGCTGCGACTAGCCGAAAAACCAGGCTGCTAGCTTCTAACAAACGATAAGAAACAGGCAGTTGTATGGAGAAACAAGCAGGCACACAATGAGGAATAAACAAATACTGGTGGACAGGGGGAACGAAGACAGCAAACGCGCCCAGTAAAAAGTTTTCTTCATATTCGAATGTGAACGCGGGGCCATTTTTATCTTCTTACGTGAGCCATCACTTCCGCGAAGTCGTTAATTTTCATCCATCTCCCTGGTGGCTACCGTCGTCCAATCATTGGCTGCTGAAGGAGGGCCAACGCTCCGCAGCGTGAAGCCCAATCGGTACAAAAAAAGAGCGATACAGGGAAAGAGGGAGAATCTAGAATGAAAGACCATTGCGCATCCACCTTATGCAGGCAACGGTCAGCGTAGACACGTGTCATCGAAACACACAGACAAAAGCGAGAGATCGAAATAAGAAGGGGCGATTCTTACAAACGGCACAAAAGCGAAATGTGGGGAGGAAAGAAAGGTTGGCTTCCCGATGGCGGCCACCAAAACGTGTGCTTCGAACGTAGCAAAGCGATGGATGCAAGGCGGGGGCGGAAAATCTACGGGGTGTGGGCCTCGAACGGCACCTTGCTAAAAGTGTCTGGCTCCAACGCTAGACATGATTGTCTAACCTAGGAGAGAAACAAACAAGCGTGAGGAGGAAAATGTTTGAGTAATGTTGTCGGCAGCTTACACGCTCAAAAGTGACGAATAATCACCACACTTACTGGAAAGAAAGGAGGGGGAGAGAGAGAGAGCGCAAGTTTTGTCTTGTAATCCTTGAGCCCGTTTGGTTTTCTTTACTGGGCATGCGTCAACCCTTTCTATTAAAACAAATAGAGCAGTTGAGCAGATTTCGTTGCTGTTTCTCTTGAGTAGTTGACCTATTTTAAGGAGGTTAAAGAGACTATACCACTCGGAATTTTTTTCTGGTTGTGGCGAAAATGAGAAGCTCGTTCATAACATCGGCGGCAATGAGCATGTTTTTGTTACATAACAAAGGCATTACAATATTAATTTGATGTTTGAAATCGACAAATAATGACCACTAGCGTCACACAACACCAATCTAGTTCAATATATTGGCTGGACAAGACCTTCTCGCACGTAGACTTATTTCGCTTAAAAACAAACACCTAAGACGTCAACTTGTATTTTAGGTATTTATGGCAGCTTTAGGTTGCGCCAAAGAGTAGTCTGCCTTTTCTCTCACGCGTTCAACGGACGTTGTTAGGAATTAGGTGTCGGGATATCCGACCACTTCCATGTATGTGGCGACCTCGGGTAGCGTGGTTTTTGAGTGGAGCCATCCGAGTCTCAGGAGAAGACAAGTAGAGGAGCCGGAGTTCGTAAAAAAGCGTTTATATACAGTATTTACATGTTTCGAGTAACATGAAACAGGTGAAGCACAACCGAACGTCTCTGCGTTCGCGTCTTATACCCTCCGTCTTTCCGAGGTTCCTTGCAAGGCTAGACAATTGAGTCCACAATCCTCCAATAGAATCCTCGTCTTCCACTCCGCCCTCGAAGAGGTGAATTGCCTCCCTTTAGGAAAGGGCAAATGCACGCACACTTCGTTGCACAGGAAGCGGCAATGCGGCAACAATGGCCCAGTATGATGAAATTCAGGCGTAGAGTCGACTCATCCGGTTGGCAAGTTTCAGGGTTGACTCATCCACAGCTGCTAGCTCCTGGCAGGCCGTGAAGACAAGAATGAACCAAGGCACAGCCACTGACCAAGCAATGTGGAAAACGTTCTCGCGGATCGATTGTCTTGTGTGACTCGAGGACCCGAGCAACGCAGAGGAGGCGACAGCTCAGATTGTAATGGTTCCTTTGGGCAGTCCATCGCTCAGGCGTGTTTAAAAGGTTTTTGGTCCACGAGTCGACGACCCAGTAGAATTCACCGCACCGTTACTGTGTTGAAGCCGCTTTCGAAGGTCGCTTTACACAGGATACGATTGCTGGTAGAGACCGGCAAGTCCGCGGCACCACAGCACCCTTGCCACCAAACAATGCATGACGAGGATGAGCTGCCACATGTAGATGGACTGAATTGATGCGGCCAGACATCAAGGTTCTTCATTGGTCTCGATGCCAAGACCTCCCGACCACTACTGTCTCAATGGGCATTCCACACGATCAGGCCTCTTGCATGAACTCATGTTTCCTGTGGATACGACGAACTCGAGAAGCCAACCATTGTCGGACCACACCAAATGCTGCGAGTACCCTCTGCACAACCCTCATAATTCAGAACCAGTCTCAAACAAATAAAACCTATAGTGACTAACGTCCGTGCACTTGGCTACAATAATACAATCCCAGATGCTTGGCTCATTGTCGTGTGTGACTCGAGGACTCGAGCAACGCAGAGGAGGCGACAGCTCAGACTTCGGGCAGTCCATCAGTCAGGCGTGTCTAAAAGGTTTTTGGTCAACAATCCGAAAGCCCAGCAGAATTCACCGCGCCGCTACTGAGTTGAAGCCGCTTTGTAAAGTCGCTTGGCATTGGATGACGATTGCCGGTAGCGACCGGCAAGGCCACGGCGCAACAGTGCGCAGTGGGGCTGCCGGTGGTGTGTTCGCTTGCCTGCATGCCTGCTTGCAAACGGCCGAGCAACGCGAGCACTGCGTCCGCCACCGCTCATTAGAACAACCACAAATTATGTCTACTAGCCTTAGACGACCACCTAAATGTTTGTTTTATTATTACACAAAAAGGGATGGAGCTTACAGCAACCGCTTGCCCTAGTTTTCGACTTTCTCCGGCAGTACATCGTCATCACTTCCACCGACTTGTGTTGTGGGCACCACCGATCGATAGAAACCGAATGCAGATAAAAAATACTGTTTTAAAAATTTTCTAGCACAATCCAGAGAAACCGCTGCAAGATTGGACACTTGAAATGGTATGCTTTTTATTGCGGCACAAAACAGAAAAACAGTTAATGATGGTAGACAGTCCGCGCGGAACTTAGGGTTGCACTTCGAGGTGTGCTTATAACAGCTGTGGTTTGTGTCCAAAGTGCAGTTGTCTTCGACGATGTCGCACTGCCCCAAAAAATATTTTGCTTGTCTATAGGGCACAGCAGAGTGCTTTTTAAAGAGTGGAGCTTTCTGAACTTTTTGTTTGTTCGGGTAGTGCAAACAGTATTTATATATATCATGAACGCATGCCCACTCACTCTATCCTCTTCTGCTTCTGTGCCTTAACACATGCGCCGACTTGTCCGGTGCTGAATACATCGACTATGATACGCGAATCTTTCACGTGAGTAAAGATCGCGTAAACATGCAGCGCGGGACTGAAATCGCATCGCGTAACAGCAAGCCATGCGACTAAAAATAATGTTACATCATGTCACTGTTGGAAAATCCGTAAACAAGGGTTGTGTGCTCAAGCGGACATTTCGACAAGCCGACCTGTCTTCGCCAAGGCTGCAACAGAACTGATTTCTCTAGCTCCACCGCGGTGGTCTAGTGGCTAAGGTGCTCGGCTGCTGACCTGCAGGTCGCGGGTTCGAATCCCGGCTGCGGCGGCTGCATTTCCGATGGAGGCGGAAATGTTGTAGGCCCGTGTGCTCAGATTTGTATGCACGTTAAAGAACCCCAGGTGGTTGAAATTTCCGGAGTCCTCCACTACGGCGTCTCTCATAATTATATGGTGGTTTTTGGACGTCAAACCCCACATATCAATCAACTGATATCTCTAGCACACCCTCTCCTCCATACAAGCAAAAGAGGTGGGCGGGCAACATTAGATACGGGGGTTGTGTGGGGCACCGTGACAAATTATGTGAGGGCAGGGAGAGCACCTCGGTGTCCATGAATAAAAAAAAGGATGCGGTGGGCATGGATGCGTTTCGCTGAATCACGCTTGTTACAAGAAGCTCCATTTAAAAATGGTATGTTTGAAATAGTAAAGGATAAACCTTTATTACTTTTCTTATGCACGTATCCTATCGAATCAATTTATGAGCCTCTTTAAAACGTTAATACCTGCCTGCTGGAGTGCGTCGAACCTGTGAATAGAGTATGACTTCTGCCTCTAGCTGACCGGAAGTCTGACTGAAGTATGTAGAAGTTTAGGTCGTCAAAGTTGCGTCTTGCTTCATTAAAGTGCTGTGACACTGCTTTCGCTAGTGTTCTCGCCGTGTCCGCGCGATGACCGTTTAATCTAATAGGCTGTCTCGTTTCGCGAATGTACCATTTGGGACAATATCGACAATACGGAGACATTCTCTCTTCACTCGCACAATTAATCATGGCACCCAAATGGAATATTTATTCTGTTTGTATCTATCTCGATTTTCAGGCACGCACTAAATGGCAATTTTCACTCACAAGCAATTACGCCGAGACCAACGCCGACGGCATAATTTCTGCGAAATGAACTCCATGACGCAATCGCGTTAATAGCTAGCCAACTGACATGTTCCCGTTAAAAACCACGTAACAGCTTATGTGACTAAAACCACAACATTACGTAAGGGGTAGTCACGGGACATGTCTATTCAAAGTCTTATAGCATCTGAAGCAAAGGCTTGGCATTACTAGCAAATAAAGACTTGTGATTGTTAGAAATGTCAAATAATGAATTCGATAGGGATGTGTTCGATTCGGTACTGGAACCGAATAGTTGATATTAAAAATATTTGAAATAATACTTTTTAAATAGTTTTCGAATAATCAGCACAGGAGAGAGAGCCCCAAAACAAGAAAACCTAATGTCATTATTCTTCTTTAAATACCTCGAGTGATCTGCACGCAGCCCACGCTTCAACGTAACTGCTGATAATATAATGACGGGCGGATTAACATGTTTCTTTTGAAAACTCCCCTATATATATATATATATATATATATATATATATATATATATATATATATATATATATATATATATATATATATATATACTGCTCACTTCTTACTATGCTGAAGGTGTGTCGTTTAATCAGCTTCATTCCTAGTCTTGTAATAACTGAAGATGGGGACTATCACTGCTTGCACGTTCATAGCTAACATAAGGTGCAAGTGGGGTATTTGCGTAAATTGTTCTTGCAGATGTATATTCAAACACTGATTGTTACATGTTTTCGGTGCGCGAGTCATGCTGCAGTGACGAATTGATCTGCTTCAGCTGTATCCACGGTGTTCGGTTGAAAATTGTTCAGTTTTTGTGTGCCAATTTCATTTCAAATCAGGTGACGAAGTCTCACATTGATGACTTTAGTTAGAGGTGTAGTTGAATATGGAGGGGAAAATATTACGAAGGCTCTAGTTCTGGCTGTACACGAGCTTATTATACTTTTCGTAATTGTGGCACTTTGAGTCGATAAAAACTAACTGTAATGATGTCTGAAGAAAGCTTGTGTACATTTGTTTCAAACAAAATGTCCACTGTTCTACGGCTGTTTTTAAAACGGTCCACTTTACTAGTGGACCGTTTACTATTCGACTAGTGCTCGAATATTATTCATATTCGATTTGAATTTGAAGTTCATTACTCGCACACCCTACTAGCAAAGTATAGTTAGGTGAAACACTGGTTTCACTTATGGCCTTGCGACACTGTAGTGCAAGCTGCGCACCCCCCCCCCCCTTTTTTTTACTTGCAGTGTTTGAAACTGGGGCATACCAATGGCGGCCCAAACTCGACGTGAGCCGGTAACAAGAAAAAATATACAGTTGATTGGTTTCAGAAGCGGCCTGACCTGTAGGTAAGCTGCTACTGCTGTTGATGTCTGCTGAAATCTGCTATCGTTACCAATATTCATCTTTTGCAGCGATAACAAGTTCGTTAACGACACACCAGAGAACGACTGTGCTACATGCTTCATTCTGCCAGCACAAAGAAGTGTCGCCACTCCAAAAACAAGAAATGTTCTTAAGGCTTGTCCAACTTAACCCACGTGATAGGCTGGGCCATCAGCTCAGCCCCCTTTTTTCGTGCACACGTCATAAAAAATGGACTCGTGAAGTACGTACTCATAAATTTTTTGATGTAGAAGCTTTTTGTGTTATATATAGTTGGAGAGGAGCAATTTTTATATCTTATTTTTCATCACTCTGGAAATTGTCCCCGCTGCTCTGGGTGTATAGATTACTTACATCGCTGTAAGCTGTATGAAAGCAACAAGAATATGTGGGTGAGAGTTTATAATGGGCGCAGCGTTCAACTCCAGTTATAAGCTCTGATGGATGATGGTGGCCCCTCATCTACGAAACTAATTGCACTTGACGGCATATCCCTCAATGGAGGGCGGCGCCAAACAGTGGAAGTGACGCCATGCCAGCTAGAAATGAGCCAAAATCTTATCCTGACAAAGCAGGGAGCAGAAAATTGCGTGCAGCTTGAATGACTTTTAATATTCCTTGAACCAGAAATAAACAGATATGAAAGATCTGTGGCCTAGTTTAGAGACTCGCTTGATTATTGTCGCTTCAGAAATCACATGCGCGAATTAGTTTTAAAAATGAATACAGAAATAAGTACAGAACTGGCTACTAAAACTTAGTTCTCCAGTACATCGATTGTGTATTTTGCAGTGATGACGTGCATCGGAAAGTATGTTTTCTACCAATAGCGAATCCGTTGAAGGCTCCTCCTGTTGGCTTTTATCTCCATTTCGCGATGGTTGCGCATCAATTAATGTGGACTGAGATAAGCTTAGAGAAAATAAAATGGCCTCCCCTTCCAGTTTATTCAAATTTTCAGATCGCCTTTTTTTTTGTCTACGTGACTTTGAACAGATTGGAAAGTAAGAATAATTGTATCTTACCAAGAAAAGAAGCCTTTGATTCATTGCACTTTCGTTCAATCACTACTATGGTATCATTCCAGCCTACTTCATGCCTTTGGGTAATAAGCGAAATTTATTGGCCAGTTGCCACCACCAGAGAGATTACGGGCTATGTGGTGCCACATGGCAAAAACGCGTGTTTCGAACACTCATCGTCATGCCTATGAGAGTCGGTGGCTAGTACTCGCAGGTTTACGCGCACAAAAAGTAAAAGTGTGGACGGGAGATGAACCTTTAACGTAACTCCACCTGTCGAGCAGCGGAAGCGTTCATCGAAGGTTTTAGGTTCGACCCCAAACAGTGAAAATATGTGGGTTTGTCTATGTTAACTTTTTTAAATTTATAATATAATTCCTACGCTATCCTTAAAGACTTCAAATAATGTCCTCTGCATCTTCATTGGCTCTTTTTATGTGTTGTTTTCAATGGGTTGTGTGTAAGAAAACGGGTCCCATATCCATTCCTTTCTTTTGTCCTTAGCCTAAACACAGGAAGCACACGATGTGTACTTGGGTGATAATGAGTGTAAAAAGAGAACATGGGCGTAAGAGACACACTCAGCACTTTTGCGCTGTGTTTGTTTTTTTTACGTCCGTGTAATTTTTGCGTAATAGCGCTAAAAAGCTTGTTTCGCAGAAATTTATGCGCTGGCATTGGCGTCGTTCGTTGTTAGTGAAAATTCATCTTTTGCATGACCGAAAAACCGAGCAAGATGCAAACAAAATAAATAAAAATTTCTGGGTCTAAGTGGGGATCAAACCGAGGTATGTTTGCGTGGCAAGCGGGGGTCCAACCACAGAGCCACGCGTCTACTTGTGTCCTGCTTCACTCTAAGTGTTTGTCCCTGTATATCCCGTCCGCGCTTACGTAGTGCGTTTTCGTTTCAAACATTCACACTAAAACATGAAATATTGCAGCAATATAGTGTGGTACAAGCGTACATTTCCATTGGTCGCCAAATCATGTGATTATCATAATGACTTCGTACGTCCTTACAAGGCAAATTGTGAGCGTTAGGAGCGCTTGATGAACCGCGTGATGAAAACCCAGGTGGTGGACCACGTATGCCAGACGAAGAGTGAACGGCATCAGGTGGTTGGGCAACGTCTCGGGTCATATGCTGAAGCGATGACTTTGCAAATGCCGACTTTCGTGCAGAAGGGAGGCGCGCTCGATGGCTGTGTTTTTCCCAAAATACGCGTTGTCGTCTGCCACTGAACTCGTGTGCCACTTCGTCTTTTGTCAGAGGTCGAATCTTGTTGTGCGTTCGAATGGTTGAAGACTGCCTGTAAAATTGACGACTGAGTGCAGTTGTCTCTGGATGGTGGGTTACAAGCAAGTCTTCGTGGTAGTCGTCATCGTATTTTTTAAACCAAACGGTCATTTCTTGTTTTATCTTTTGCCAAGACTCATCGTTGTCGAATATGTGGGTGAGGTAAAATTTAAATGCCTCACCGGTGACGTAGTCGCTGAAGTTCGTAACCATTTCCCGTTCCGACCAAGATGCAGCGGTAGCGTGGAACTCGAACAGGTCGAACCAGTCCTGTACAGGTCCATCGTCCGCTGCTCCGGTGTACTTGGGGATGGGAAGGTCGGTCGATGATTCTGTCATGGTGCTGGTCACTGTGTGCGGCTAGGAGATGATTCCGTAGGCGATGTATGGTCAGGGCGTCTTGTGTAGAACTGCGTCGATGATGAGACACTGATGAAGTGGCTGGGAGGTCTTCATCCTGTCGACTTGTGTGACGCTATTGAGGAATGGGCGATGTGGCCTGGCTCATACGCCATGTTTATTCTACTCTGCACTTCTTCCTTCTCGACCTCTACTAACCATCACTTGATACGTCACATGCATGCCTAGGTATTTGGTCTAATAAGTTTACTGATGTACTACATTGACTATCAAGGTTGACATTGAGCCCTATCAAGCCCTATGTATGGCCCCCATTCCGCCCCATTAGCTCCTATATTGTGCTAGATGAGAGTCCTACATACCAAACCCATAATGCCTGTATAGCTCCTACATACCCCTATATGTCCTGCCCAGGTCCCATTCAGCTCCTACATACCACCATATAGCTCCTGTATAAGACCCATCTACCCCCATTTGGTTCCTGTACAGCTCCTGTATTAGCTCCTGTAACCCCTGTATTGAAGCATACGGATCCTGTATGGAATTATATAGGTTTTTTCAGTAGGGTAGATTAAAGCCGGTCACCCACTACAAAAGGCACACACGTTACTGCGCCTATTCACCTAAGATGGCCCCGCAAAGCTTTTTGAACGCGGTCAAAAAACGCTGCTGATTGGTAGTGGAGGCTCCCAAGAACACGGGAGCCAAATGTTATAGCGCAGCACGCGCCCTGGAAATCACAATAAGCTATCGAATTCAGCTAAAACATTGTTCTCTTGACAAATGACAGAAGCCGGTCAAAAAGCACTCGTAGAAGGCCATCTATCAGCTATTGGCTTATTTGAACATGGAGCGCTGAGCCAGTGGCGTAACCTATAAAAGAAGTTCAACCTCCCCCCTCCCCCCCCCCCCCACTCAGCGAAATTTTTGGTCCAACACTTCAACCCTGCCACTCACTCTACTTAATTTTTTCTTCAGTGGATTCGCGCTGGCATAATATAATAACCAAGCGTTCCTACTATCACAATATCATTGCTGGGCATTTTTACAATGAATAATGTCTGCATACAGAAAAACATGTCGCGGTGCTTATCAAGGCTTAACACTTTGTGACATTTTGGATTGAAATCTCCGGCACAAGTGTTTTAAGTTGGTTCGGCGACAGGACTATTGCTCAAGTTGTGCTCATACTTGTACCCGCCGGAACAGATCTCGCCAGAGTCGATCACTACGATAATTTTCAACAGGCAGAGGTTCGTTGTATTGGAAATCGCCATACACAGTTCAGAGGTCTGATAGGCAACGTTCGAACATATTACAGTGTGACTTTTCGTACGTGTGCTAAGATATACTCAAGCCAGAGAATAACATTTTTATTGAACCTTCGCACGTTCTCCTAACATCTAAATACACACGCGCACACACACACGCACGCACGCGCACGCGCACGACAGAATATTCGGTTTATACACCTAACTCGGCTTGCATGCGAGTGTACAATATATTTATACATATCCTTATTATGCCTCAATGTCTATGCACTTCGAAGTGTTTTCTATAGTGATGAAGGTGCAACACAAGCAAACGTGCCCGCTTATCACAGCCTGAGAAAGGCCTGCTAAAATACTCATCATGTAACTAAGGCACATAAATAAAAAGATGGTGGTCATAACCCTTAAGCAGCGTAATGAGAAATGCAGTATGGGCAGCTGTAGTCAGCACAAACTTTATTTTATTGTTCAGCACTGAGGCAAACAGCGTAATAATAAGAAACATAAAGTTGAAAAATTATACGACAAATTATATATATTGATTCGCACTACCGCTTGGCTTTTTTACATTGACATTACTATGATGGCACACCGAGAAACTCCTGCAACTAGCGACGTGACGCGCGACAAGAAATTCACAGAATGGAGAAACATGGGTGGGCGTGTTATCACGTAAAACGACGAGTAATATACATAGTAACCATAATTTTGTACGATAAATGAAAGAAAGTCTGCGAAATCAATGTCTCACGCCTCAAAACAGACACATTACATAGCGGAATATTGTTGGTTGTCTTTTTCAATTGACACAATGATTATCCTGCGCATTGCATGTCACAACATAGGCCCCATGAGATAACTAAATTTTGCTTCAGTTGTCACATGCAAATTTGGGTTCTTGCATTGTCGTTCACACCTTTCGTATCCGCTAACCACGTCCGCAAGTGAAAGGTGCCACTGAAAAGCAAGGAGTAGGCAACAGGAGAGAATGAAGTCAATCTTCCATGCTGTCAAAGTGATTTTAAGCAATATGTCTCTTACAGTTTAACTTGCTGCCTTACAACTGGACGAACAGTAACGCGTACTGACTTTACCAAAACCGTCTTTTTTCACTACCTGCCAGGGTGGTCCAGCTGCTATGGGGCTCTAATGCTGACCCGCAGGTCGCGGGATCAAATCCTTGTCGCATTTTTGATGTAGGCGAAAATTCTAGAGGCTCGTGCACTTTGTTGTAGGTGCATGTTAATGAAAAAAAGTGGTAAAATTTCCGCAGCACTCCACTACAGCGTCTCTCGTAGTCATATCATGGTTTCTGGATGTTAAAACCCATCAATTGGCCATTAACAACTACAATTTTATTGTTGTTCAGAACATCTCCATTCAAGAATAACGTCAGTCAACTTTCATCGTTTATTGAGCTGGCGCCTATGGTTTATATTACACACAGATTCAGCTGAAGCCGTCTATGTTCCCGTTAAAGAACAAAGAGAATGTCTTCCGGCCGGACTTTTTCAGATGTTGGATGTTCGGAGAGCGATACCAAACAGTCTTTTATTTGTTGTTGTAGCTCTCGGGTACAACTTTAGGCGTCTCAGCCATGAAATAAAAGCACCCTCCTTCAGCTGCGCTTTAGAAGATGGTGCACGTTTGGGAAAAATACCTATAGGCAATGGAGCTCTCCCTGTTTGTAAACAGTGTGATGTCACTGCGGGCACCCCACCCACCATACCCTCTCTTGTAGCAGGTGCTGGTTGGCAAGAAAGTTCTGCCGGCGGCATCTTTCTGCATAGCAGAGCTACGTGACTGCATTCCTTCGACAGAAATTTTACATTGCTGTGTTCTAAAGTCAGAGCTATTGAAAGAAGGGGGTTGATGAAGGGTCACTGCTCAAAGTGTGGAAATTCGCTCGTGGTAGATGGATGGATGGAGAAACTTTATTTAGAGTACTGAGAGACGTGACTAGGACGCAGTGGGCTTCACCCGCGCAGGTGGCAGCAATAAACAAATCTGATGTTTTTCAAGAGCATACGTTTTACATGTACACGGTGACTGGCACTTTGAGAAATATTTGCATGGCATGCATGTAAACTTATTTAATTTTCAGCGTGGCATGTGCAATGCAGTTTTAAACGAGGTACACTATTGGCGCCAGCATAGTTTTTAGCTGCTATGCGCGACGTCACAGATGAGATTCTCACGCATAGCACAAAATTCTGATCAGACATTAATGAAAAAAAAAACACTTTTTGCCGTGCGCTAGGCTGAGGTTACCATAACCTCTAGAAAATTGAAGTGAAATTCTGGCACTGTGTTTCTCAATAACCCAGTGAAAATTCATGTTATACAAAATGCGACAACTTATTAACATTTAATATTATCTGTCACAGTTACCTTGCTGCATTTGATGCCTCTAACATGTTTTTATACCTATATTTTTCCTATAGGCCTGACAAACTTCGAATGCGCATTGTCACTTCACAAAGATCGAGCCACAAAGGCGCAAAGTAAATAAGAAACGAAAATCTCCGCTATTTCCATTAACACGTATCCAGCTGCGGCAGCTGCATTTCCGATGGAGGCGGAAATGTTGTAAGCCCGTGTGCTCAGATTTGGGTACACGTTAAAGAACCCCAGGTGGTCGAAATTTCCGGAGCCCTCCACTACGGCGT
This sequence comes from Rhipicephalus microplus, assembly GCF_043290135.1. Lineage (NCBI taxonomy): Eukaryota > Metazoa > Arthropoda > Arachnida > Ixodida > Ixodidae > Rhipicephalus > Rhipicephalus microplus. Next base: position 299,774,987 of record NC_134700.1, on the reverse strand, counting down.
CTCTCATAATCATATGGGGGTTTTGGGACGTTAAACCCCACAAATCAATCATTACCATTTCACATATTGTAGCCTACTTTTTAGTATGCATTGTGCTTACATGTTCATAAGTTGAATTGCATTTCTTATAATAGTCAATATTAGCCTATATGTATTTTTAACGTATTATCTCTACCGTTCCCCTTACATAATGACCCTCGAGGGCTCTGTAAGGTACAGTAAATAAATAAAATAAATAAGTGAACATTTCTCATCAATGATTACCTTGCCCTCGCAGATTGCATGATCAAACCTATATGATTGGAGTACTTCATTGATATCAATAGTAACAGTACATCTGAAAGTCTGCCCGAAAAATAACGTGTGCAAATTGGTGTTCCCAACGTGCAGCGTATTTTACAAAAAAAAAAATATTACTTATTGCGTATCGCAAACATGCTTGGATGCTCGCAGTAAAGTAAAAAAAAATCACGCAAAGCTACCACTGCATCAGGCTGGCTTAACATATAGAGATTAACATGAAAATAATTCCCATAAACATGAAGTAACAGACATGGACAGTAAGAAACTCGCTCAGCAAAGTAATCAAAACCAAAATGTAATTATGAATGTACAGAAACACGCTACGTACACTTCTCATTCCTCGTTGTAAGCAGAACCATCCTTGACCTGTCAAATGCACTTCACCTCGACGAGCACTACGCTCTCTACGCTTAAGAAAGATTAACGATTAACGATGTCTTGTTCGATGGGGTGGGTAATCACAATAATGCATTTTCGAAGACTACTTCCTTCAATGGTGCGGCGATAGGCCGTTGCTCCAAACGGTGACTGTACCTGTCATTTACTTTATTTTGAGTACTTCTTACAGCACTGCCCCGCCGCCGTGGTCTAGTGGGTAAGGTACTCGGCTGCTGACCCACAGGTATCAGGATCAAATCCCGGTTGATTCGGCTGCATTTTCGATGGAGGCGAAAATTCTGTAGGCCCATGTGCTCATTTTTGGGTACAGGTTAAAGAATTCCACGAGGTATAAATTTTTGGAGCCCACCACTACGGCGTCTACCTAATCATATAATGGTTATCGCACGTTAAACTCTACATAAATCATGCTTACAGTACTTTTACGTACTCTATTCACAACCATACGCGTGGGGAGAAGGGGAATCTCATGACTTGATATACAGGCGCACCATCTGTTAAAATTACCACTGATAGTGACGTCACAGAGAAAAGCTGATGCCTGTGCCCCCCTCCCCCCTCTGTCGGGTCGGTATGAACACGCCACGCCCCCCCCCCAAAAAAAAAAAAAATTCTGGCTACGCCCCGGCGTGCTCGGTCGTTACAGGGATCGCCGTGGGCGGCCGTGGCTTCTCCACGCGTGCGCGCGCGATCACACCGAAAAAAGGCAGTGTATTCAAATAAAAAAAAAGAAAAAAAGTGCTCAAGGTCACTAGGCGTGCGTGACGTATTTTCTTTGCCCCTGCCATCTCTCCCTGCTTAGCTTCCAACGCTTTTGTTGGGGCGAGAGAAGAAAGAATCCTTTTCCAGCCTGCGACAAATGTTTAACTCCGCTCGTACTCGATGGATTCTTAAAATTTTTGCGGCGTTGAAAATGTGAGACAATAAGCTCTTTTAATGAATTCAATACATGGTTACTTGAAAAAAGTGCTTTAGGGCTTTTTTAAGGTCACGTAGTGGGTGCATAGCAAGTTCGAAATGATTTCATGCAGTAAGTGTTTGAAATATGCACAAGAGATAGGATATCACTTTCGTGTTGAACTCTTATAAATGAGGCTTAAGGGTACCCCCTCTCCCCCCCTTTTTTTCGCTTGCAGTAAAACTCCCATAATTGATTACTAGCTCGCCCAAAATGATGCTGTTCCGATCTGCAGTATTGATGTAGAGATTAAACGAAAGGAAAGAGCCCGCACGCAGGTTCACCAACCACAATATCACGCTAACTTTGCATAACTGTAATGGTGGAACTCCTATCTCGAGTGATAATAAAGGCAGCAACGGAGTTTGTATAACCGAACGCCAATAACAGGCCGTAAGAGTGGATAGCTTAGCATGCACCAGTTGGGTGTACTAAATGAGCACTGTATATGTCCAGTGAGTGGCCTTGTCGTCGTTAAAAAGACCTTTATTAGGATGACTGCCAGTTTGGCGTGTTGGTAAAGGTTCGTGATGAAACAAGCGCAAAAATACACACACTCAGAGAAGACACAGAGAAGTGCTTACTAGCAACATAAAATTTTATTTCGAAGCGAACACTAATAAATACATCACACGCATGTATGTCATTCCCGACTTCCCCTGTCATCAACAACGTGATATAACAAAATATGCACGCGCCCACAACCGGAAACAGACACGTGTCAAGAACTAAGAAAAAAAAATTCCGACACACGAATAATTGACAGGCACAAACGGACGACGAGAGAAATAATGGAAGGGTATAGAATAAGGAAAGGAGGGGACAGTTTCGTCAGCCAAGCGTCAGTTCTACTAACATATGTGGAATTTGCTTTTTTGGACGTCACATAACCCAGTGTTTTTCTCTGTGTTTCGTTTTTTGTTTTTGTTTTTTCTGTTTTTTTCTTGGTTCTTGACACGTGTTTGTTTCCAGTTGTGGGCGCGTGCATATTTTGTTATATCACGTTGTTCATCATGACAGGAAAAGTCGGGAATGACGTACATGCGTGTGATGTATTTATTAGCGTTCGCTTCGCAGTAAAATTTTCAGTTGCTAGTAAGCGCTTGTCTGTGTTCTCTCTGAGTGTGTCTATTTTTGCGCTTGTTTCATTATAGACCTTTATTAGGGTGTGAAGAATGCTGAGGTGGAGCGAAGAGCTCGATAGTGTTGAAGGAACCTGTAAAATACAAGTTCAGAACACAGCGAAAGAAAATAGGACTCATATCCAAGATGTGAAGTAACAGTGTTTGGAGGAGTGCAATAGGAAGTATTTTTTTTTTCGAAAGCAACTGGGAGGACTAGCAGAATCTCAGAGCACGTTCCGACTCTTGTGCTTTGTTGGGAACAACATGGAGCACAATGGGCGCGGCTCCAGTGATTAGACCAATCTGTTGTTTGCTCGACGATGCATCAGCGGACGGGCATCCACATAGAGTTAACGCGAGTTCCTCGTTACGTAATAAGCAAACAGGAAAGCAGTGCAGTGCTTCAGACTACGTAGTGAGATGCACAGTACATGCACATATACGCTCTTCCGTAGCCGCAAACAATTCGAAAACCTTCATGATCTACGCATATCAAGTCAAGCCATGCAGCTCACGCACCTGCAAACACAAACCAGCCGAAAAAGAAGCGCCGATGAAGTTTTTGCAATGCTGCAAGAAAGTTGTAGGAACAGAAACGACAAGCAGCACAAGTAAACATAACACAAACATCGCACGGAAAACGTGAGGGTTGCATGGGTATCAGCGACAAAGTTGAGCGCATTTTCTTCATTGGGAATGTGCTTCTCGACTTGTTTCCGTCTTCCCCTTTCTCCAGTGCTTTCCCCTCCACTTTTTGTCCTTGTTGTCGGTGCCTTGCCCCCGGGGGATCTCAAGTCAAGCGCGCGCGTCTCCCGATGTTTTTTGGGCAGGGGAAACTGGGAACGGGAGGAACGGGGGTTGTCTTCTCTTGTGGGCCCCGAGGGAATCGGCGGCTGAACCTTCGTCCGAGCTCCTCCCAAGCCCAGGAAGTTTGGGCCAAGCTGCAGCGCTACTTTTGCCGCCACCGGCGATAGAAGGACGTCGTCGTCGTGTGAACGGCCTGTGTGCGTTGTGGCACGGTAAGGTCTCCCTTCTCCCCTCTTTGCCCGAAGCCAAGTAGCAGCCCCCAACCGACCCAGGACGGGTGAGGACTCTGAGGAGGCAGCTTGGCGGTCCATTTTGAGGCTGAAGAGATTCCCGACGCAGTCCCAATAGTTGCCACGAAAGCGAACAAGAAGAGCCGAGTTTTTCGCGCACTGATGGCCACGCCATTGCTACGCTTGAAGGAACACTACCTTCCCACCTATTGACAGCCGTCTTGCTAAGCATGAGTGCCATGGGGTTTTTTTTTTTCGTAAATGTATGTTTTGCACTTTACCGCAATAAACATTAGTAGCGGTGTGTCTCCAGCCCCACCGCGGTGGTATTTTGACTAATGTACTTGGCTGCTGACCGGCTGGTCATGGGATCGAATCCCGGTTGCTGCGGATGCATTTTCAATCGAGTCGAAAATGCTGTAGGCCCGTGTGCTCAGATTTGGCTGCACGTTAAAGAACCCCAGGTGGTCGAAATTTTCGGAGCCCCCCACTATGGCATTTTTCATAATAATATGGTGGTTTTCGGACGTTAAACCCCACATATCAATCAATCACAAGTGATCAACCACAACCGCTACCATCAGGTAAATGAACTCCTGCTTAATTTTGGGAAATGGTCCCTTCACTACAGCGTCTCTCATAGGTTTTGGGACGTTAAGCTCCACATAATAATCATAGCGTTGTGTCTCCAAACGCGAGTTTGTGTCCAGTTATGAACTCACATTTTATTATGTAGGAATGGAAATGCACATTAAACGTTAGCGGCTCGGACAAGTGGGTACTCTGTCATGCTTGATGGTACTTTGTGCACAAAGAATGAGCGAGGAGAGAGTGCTGGCACGGTGTGCCCTGTTTCGTGTCTCCCATTGTTCTTCGCGCTATATATAACAGTTATTTTACGAACACAGTTGCACCAAAGGTGCTTGCTAGTTCATTACGCTAGCTTAGAAATCGTGAAGACATACATGAAATAAACCTATGCACCTTGAGTGTTCCTGAAAGTCATACGTAGACGTGAAGTGGCTCAAGCAATCATCGTGAGTAAGTAATTTCCATGGAGCACAGCGGCAGGTTATTGTTTGATCAAGAGAATGGGCTCATCCTTTGTATATTGGTGTACGCTCAAATATGTTATTTTGTGAACGTGTACGAATTTCTACGCATGCCATCGCAGTAAGCATAAACACCAAAGATGCAAATGAGTCAAGTTCAAGTATCATATGATTCGGCCTCAGGCAGTGACACGTGGAATCTCCGCATGTTTTGAGTACAAATGTAGCCAGTGTTCTGAAGAGAAAGGCGAGTATCTGGCCCCGCCGCGGTGGTCTAGTGGCTAAGGTACTCGGCTGCTGACCCGCAGGTCGCGGGTTCAAATCCCGGCTGCGGCATCTGCATTTACTATCGAGGCGGAAATGTTGTAGGCCCGTGTGCTCAAATTTGGGTGCACGTTAAAGAACCCCATGTGGTCGAAATTTCCGAAGCCCTTTACTATGGCGTCTCTCATAATAATATGGTGGTTTTGGGACGTTAAACCCTGCAAATCAATCAAAGTCTAGTATCTCTGAGAACTCAACCCGTCAGAAATCCGTCTACTGTGACAATTTCTGTGTGTCATAGGTTACATCGCACTTGAGCCTATACGAGACCTTAAAGTGATTTTTCGCAACCAGCGGTACACTTGTGGTGACCTGAACTGTTGTTACTAGTATGCAATGACTTACCTGAACGTCGTTCATTTAGGCTTGGTACCAGGACGGCAAACTTCTGTTTGATCAGTAGAGTAGTAATAGTGCTCTAAATCATTCACCTTTTGTTCTTAAAAAATATCATGCCAGTGACAACGGGGAGTCAATGGTACGATTTGCTTAATAGTTCTAGCGTGTTTGATTGCATGCTTATATGCGTTAGAAAAAGTTTTTTTTTTCGCAGGTGCCATAATGAGCGTACATGTTCAAATCGAAGCTCATAAAATAAACTAAATCGACAAGGGTGATATGCAACATTGTTTTTATGTCATGTCGTGCCATGGCGGAAACGCCGTGAAAAAAAATTCACACCCTATGCACGGAGTGAATGATGATGAGTGGGGCGAAGCTTCGAAGTGTACTATCGGCAACCTGAGAATCATCCACTGGTTACGTCTATCCGTCCATCCGTCCATCCATTTGTCTGTCTGTCTGTCTGTCTGTCTGTCTGTCTGTCTGTCTGTCTGTCTGTCTGTCTGTCTGTCTGTCTGTCTGTCTGTCTGTCTGTCTGTCTGTCTGTCTGTCTGTCTGTCTGTCCATTCATCCATCCGTCCGTCCATCTATCCATCTAGTGAACACTCCAAGTGCGGCCATTTCGCGTCTTTTCATCGTATATTCATCATATATTAGTACCGCCATCCAGTGGGTATTCTTAGGACGGAAACGACAAGGTGGCTACTACATACAGGAGGCGCACTACCTATGCCTTAAGGAGCTGCGCCCCTAAAATGAAGCAAAAAGAAAATCTGTCCGCCTCATGGGGGGCACTCAAGCGAATGTGTCGCGGAGGGGTGGGTAGGTATCGCGTGAATTTTGCGTGATTGGGTATGGTTTGGGAATCTTTATTTGTTATTTCGTCTTTATTGAATGGGGGCAAAACGTTGCCTTGAACAAGTGGTGGGCGCTGATGTTGGTGTTGTGCCCCACTACTGGGTGAAGATATTGTTGCTTCCATCGCATCTACTAGAGCCAGGTGAAGCGTCAAGTCAAGCGAAAGCCAAGTAAAGACGCCCTTGACTGAATTCCGAACGCGCGATCTAGTGCCATACGTGGTGGTCAATGAATGGTTGTTCAGTGCGAGCAGTCAGTTTTTACTAGCAGACACTGCCTGCGTCGGCCTCGCGAGGCGATAGATGGGGAAAGGAGCGACAGTTGACACGAGACGCGAGCATGTGCATTAGGGGTGAGAACTGCGCCACCGCCAACGCTGAATTGCAACATCATGCGACCGAGCAATGCTACACATTTAAAGACGGCTGTATGTTCAGTCACACTAAACAAACCATTGTCTATAACTGAAAAGAAGGCATACATGCATCAACTGGATATGGTCGGAGAAATAACTCCTGGCCTATCAGCGGTGTGACTGACGCGCTGATCACTGAACTTTTTAATGAATACTCTGTAGTCAGCTTCGTAGCAACGGGTCACACAATCCTTTCATTCGTAATACAAATTGAACGCTACAGGAAGGACTTCGATGCTCATGGCAAACATCCATTGGCTTTTCCACTGATTCATTCCGCTGCAGTCTCCCCCACAGCCTTACTTGCTCCACAGCCGAGACTGAGGCTGGAGAAAAAAACCTTTTCAACGAACGCTGCGAAACAGGGGTGGCGCCCTGGAGAACCTGGCGCAGCGGCATCTTCCTCCTTCGACCCACCGGCAGTCGTTGCCTTAAGTGGATCAAACGGAGCTCGCTTCTGGTTCTGATTGGTTTCCGTTTGTTTTACCTCGTGTGGCTCGGCTCTTCCCTGCAGCGTTCTGCCGAAGGTTTTCTGTTTGGTGCGAACAAACGCGAGTGCAGGAGGAATGAATGCGAGCTTTTCGTGTACCTCGAGGGCTCTAGATATGAGGAGGAGTGATGGAGGAAGCGTATGGGAGGGAGAAGGGGTGGAGTGCGGGTGGAGGTAAAAAAGGCACTTTGCCTCGAGCTGTTTACTCCACACATCCAGCTCGAATTGACGTGCTGTGGTTGAGATATGGAAAATGAGATGACACAGCACCATTTTTTAAATTCATTTGTTCATTTTTCTTCACCGCAGATCACAAAGGATGACGTGTGTTGGAGAACGCACTTTGGGGTTCGATGAAAGCGGCTAGACGTTTTGCTTCTTTTTTCTCACTCTTTCAGGTTTTCAGGGGCTACATTTTTCTGTATCCTGGGCTGCTCCTTTTCCTCATTACTTACGAACTCACGTTTTTTTTTTACATTTTCTCTGCTATATGCTCATGAGATTCAGTTTGCTGTTACTCAGCCGTAAACATCTGAGATGAACGAGAAAAGAAGAGGTTTTCTATCTGCCCTGGTGCCTGGTGATCTCTTCACATCTTTCGCTTCGATGATACCAAATTGGTGTTTCAGCGTGATTCTGACGAGAAGTGCGCTCAGCGAGAATCAATCATGTTCTACCGCTTCCAGTTCAGTGAAACACGTCATGACGTACTACAGGATCGTCCTGTGGTTAGGGTTTTCTGCATAGCACAAAAATCTTCACCTTTACGAAATATAAACGTGAAGAAACACTGATGCACTATTCAGGTAAACAAATAATGTGCACATGGCATTAATGAGCTGCTGACCTGTATTCGTTAAATTGTTCATGTGTCTGCCTAGCCTGCTGATGTTTATGAATATGACGGTGACAGTCATGATCTAGTGATAACGGTCTTAGCTGGATACTGCTTTACAACGGAGTGGCGGCACATGGATACCTAGCCTGTTCGTTTTTTTTTTTTTCAATAGCCACGTGTTTCTAGTCTGGAGACGCTTTCCCACCAATAGACCACGTCTCTTGCGTGCCTGCATCAGGACTCGTCTCAGCCCAGCATTAAATGATCATTAGGGCTTTCTTTTGTTTTACATAAAAGTAGCCCATGCTCATTATCACGTACTCATTGACTGAAATCGAATAGATTGTGAAACATTCATTATTAGGAATTCTTGGGAGTGAGTAGGTGAGGCGTGCTGTGCCATTGCTGTTTTAGGCTTGTCGTGCTTACACACACATACGCCCACACGCACGCACGCACATTCGCGCACGCACGAACATGCCCACACACGCGCGCGGGCACAAACAAGCACACACATACACGTGTGTGTTTACGTTTTCTCCGCTGTTTACAAATATTGCGCAAGAGATGATCGCGGAGTATAAAATAGCTCGACTCGACACTGTTTCAAAGGGTCACTCGCCAGGCCCCATACCGAATTTTAGTGAGACCGTGGAAGTTGTTGGGTGTCCGATGAGGAACATTTTGCCAGAAAAATGTGTATAATCGGTTCATTACGAGCTGAGTGAACAGTTTTTTTAAGCAGCGCGAATCGAGAATGGGAGGAGGCGAGCTCAAAACCCTTGCCGCTCCTCTGCGCAGCCTTCGCAAGCCAAATCTCTTCCAACCCTCTCCGGCATCCGACCAAGAGATCACGTGCGTATGACGTGTGCGAACAAGCCAAACCCCCGACGTGATAATTATGATGATGATGAATAAACTTTATTTTCATATGCGGCATGTTTGTGGTCCGGGCTAGACCGAACAAGGAGGTACCGGGAGACCTTGTCTCTGTACAGCCTCCCTGGCCTGCTGGATAGCCCCTTTTTGGTCTTGAACCTCCGAGCTGAGCAGCACAAGCCGCCACTGCTCCAGGAGGACCTCAGGAGAACTTGTTGATAAGTTGGGGCATTCCCATATTATATGTTGGTAAGACGCCTTTTCTGTTACGCATAGCTTACATTTATTGTCTGGGTATAAGTGTGGGTAGCTCCTGTGGAGGTGCACAGGGTTCGGGTAGCAGTTCGTCTGTAGCTGTCGGTATTCCGATGCTTCTTGCATGGTTAGACTCGGGTGAGGTGCGGGAAAAACGCGCCTTGCTTCTCTGTAGTGTTGCATGTATTCTGTGTAGCTTGTAAATTAGTCCCTGTGTGGTACGTCGGCAGCGCCAGGGATGGTCAACGAGTGGTGTGGTCGGGTTGCGCGGCGGGTTAGTTCTCGTTAGAGTTACTGTATATGCTACCCTTAGGTAGCAGAGTTGCGCCACTGTTTTCCGGGTGCCGCTCATTCCACCTACAGGAATTCAGCGCCCCTATTCGCCGAGCGCCATCACGTGGTCATAAGTGGTTCAAATGCGCTGCGGAGAAACCACCGCTACGATGATTCCGGGCAGATCAAGAGTAGTTGACATCGGCTGTTGTTTCACATCAGATGTCATGAGCCTTGATTGTAATGCGAGCGCAATAGAGAGCTGTGCGTATTATGGGCATCGCATGGGCACTCTCGATCGCTGTTCAGCTCGATTCCGTTGAAGGCGATACAACTACACTCGGCTCCCTCACACAGTTAACGAATCAGTCCAACATGATGAAAAAGTTTCATCCCTAACTGGTTCGATTGCGTTCAAAAGTGCAAAAACAGTTTCATATTTGTAAATGGGAAAAACAGTGGTAAAGCCGAAGATAGTGTAACCAACCATAAGTATGTATATCACTGGTTCAACGAGCTACGCAATTTGTTTTATTATTACACACCAAGAACGTAAGCATCAATTCAAGGCTTCTGGGTGTGACTGGAGCAACCGAGTTTCACTCATACTTTTAAAAAATTTAAAGAAAGTGAAAAATAAATAAAGCAACGCCAGTATCTTAATCCCTCAATATTGAGAGACTATGTAGCCCTCTGAATCGCGATCGTTGCTCCTGCGCGGCTGGTGAGGGGCTTTCCCACAAGACATTTTCTTTATTATATATTTCTTTATTCAGAAATACCTTGCTTTGCCCAAAGGCGTGTAAGCGGGGGGGTTACGGCTTTGAAAAAAAAACAAGTTTTCGTTATGACAGCACACTTGGTCACACGGCAATTGATTCCACTCTTGTACAGTATGAACAAAAAAAGAATTAGTATAAAGGTTCGTTCCCGTCCGGTATTTTTGAATCTTAAGGTCATGATCAGACCTTCTAGAGAGATAATGCGGTGGTTTAAGGTAAGTGTCTTTATTGATGCCAGTCTTCTTATGGTATATCTGAAGTAACAATTCCAAACGCAATTTTCTTTTGCGAGAGGAGAGTGCTTTCCACCCCAGCTCGTTTTTCATTTCAGTACAGCTGTCACCTCGCTTATACCGACTGAGAACGAACCTTGCCGCTCTGTTCTGTATTTTTTCGATCAGACCAATGAAGGACTTTTGGCGCGGATCCCACACACAACATGCATATTCCAAAATCAGGCGGACAAATGAAATATACGCAGTACCTTTTAGGACAGCAGGGGAGGATCTCAAATTTCGTTGAATGAAATTTAGGGCTCTGGCAGCTTTCGCAACTACAGCATGCACATGCGAATTCCATGAACATTCGCTCGTAAGTGTTACACCCAAGTATTTATACATTGATTGATGATCAATGACGTCACCGTTCAAAAAGTAATGCGATTCATCCTTTTTCTTTTTTTTAGTAAAAGACACGTGCACACAGTTTTTCACATTAAGTTGCATTTTCCACTTATCACAAAATTGCACAATTCGGGTAAGGTCAGCCTGCAATTCAATGCGATCCTGTTCATTTTTTTTATTTTTCTGTGCACAACTGATTCGTCAGCGAATTCGAGAAGTAATGCCATCAGGAATATCATTAATGTAAACTAAAAACAGTAGCGGCCCTAAAATGGACCCTTGAGGGACACCCGACGTTATTTCCATCGTAGAAGAAGTAGTACCATTGAGAATGACACATTGTCGACGCTGTGATAGATAACAGGCTATCCAATTCAGTACTTTCCTATCAATATTTGCCCTTTCGAGTTTGCGAAGAAGCAAGGGATGGCACACGGTGTCAGACGCTTTTCTGAAATCTAAGAAAACACAGTCTGTTTGACCGTTGTCATCAACCTCGGACACTAAATCATGGTAGAATTCAATCAGCTGTGTTGTGCAAGACAGGCCCCTGCGGAAACCATGTTGATCATCAACTAATAATTTATGTTGAACTAAGTGTTTCATCATGTCTTTATAAAAAATGTACTCTAGTATTTTGCAGGGAATAGATGTTAATGAAATAGGTCTATAATTGTCATTTGAACCCAAGATGGCGTACCTTGGTGCAACTCTGCTACCTAAAGGTAGCATATAAAGTAACTTTTTTTCTCGTGACAACTCATGAGTCAGCTTGTTCAGATTTGATGTATCAGTCTCTGTGTGCGCCGGGAGCCATACGAGGTAATTGGGGTTCGTCTACTTTGTGTAGTTCGTGGTTATTAACGAGGATTCTGAGGGCTTGCTGTGAAAGCCGTCCTTGCGTAAAATTTCTGATTGCTATTTGCGAATCGCTCAGTATGTATGAGTGTTTGTTGGAGGTGATAGCCATGGCAATGGCTACCTCCTCAGCTTCCCCTATATTGTTTGTCATGGCAGAGGACGCATTAATACTAGTGCCGGACGTGTCAATCTCGACAGCAGCGTGAGCTTTTCCTTCAGGGTATGGGATAGCATCTACAAAAAGGGATTTACTGTTCGTGTCATGTGCTTTGAGCAGTGCTTTTGCTCGTTGTTTTCTGCGGTCCGTGTTGATAATGGGGTTCATGTTTTTCGGTATCGGTTTAGAGACGATCTTAGCTCTGATTGTTTTGGGGATGTCATGTTTGACACCATTTTGTGCTTGGTATATGATTACTAATCTACTCATTATATTTCTTCCCGTTTTAGTTTAGTGAGCCTTTCAAGCTGGAATATGCGCTTAGCTTCTATATTCTCTTCAAGCGTATTGTGTAGTCCTAACTGAAGAAAAAGGTCTGTGCTAGCATACTAAGATATTTCTATTGCTTCGGCGTTTATTTTTTATTTTTTGACCAGCTTTATTTTGAGGTCTGCTGCCTGTTTCTGCGGGATGGTTTGGAAACGCTGGCTTTGACGCGGTAGATAAGTACAATGAGTGCGCGAACGCGTAGGAGCGTTCCACGGCTGTTGTCTGCTCGATGCGCTGACCACGGGAACCCGAACGCATGCGAAACCGCGGCACATTAGCCCCGCATCTCGTTGCAATTCACGGGGAGAAAGATAAAAGAAAGAACGCTCACATTCCCTTATTCCATCGCATTATTTATCTAGATAATTACTAATATCTTCAAGCAACAAATACGTAAAATATGCATGTCGGGTTAAATAATTTTCGCCATGTAGCGTGCCACTGCTGGCAACGTCATAGCATAGTCGTCTACATAGAGGACCAACGTCACTACATTGCCGTATACGTAGGGCCATTCATACGCGCACGTCATGCCCTCATTCTCTGGGCGCGTGCCGGCAAAAGGGAGGGGGAGCAGCGTTCATCTTGAAATTTGACCCGTTTCCGCGGCGTGTATAGTTGCAAATTTCGGCAGCCACAATCACGAATGCCTCAACTACGCATGGCACTTGTCAGCTCAAAATTGTCAAACCTGGTGAGTGGCCCTTTAACCGATTAGGGTGCGCTTGGATTCTCCATCGCTGGAACGGGCAGGCTAAGCCTGATCGCCGCATCAAAGACGGCCAAAAGCTGATTCCTTTCGTGGGGACTCCTGATTTGGCCGAATTGGCTTGATCACTGCCCAGTAGTGAGGGCGATCACCAGTGCATGTGCTCTAAATTAGCTACCTCACAAGCTCTTAGTGTAAGTATCCGGATAAATTTCATAAAATAAAGCCAAAGGCGGATACGAATCTGTCTGTAGGTGCCTCATTGCCAGGGCTGCGTGTAGGTGTGTAATGTCGACCCTTGTATCTGGTCGACATTACACAACTAGGCTGAATAATGTCATTTGCATTAGGTCTCATATAAAGAGAATACAATTTTCAGGTTTATAAAACTTATTGCAGGGATTCACCGATATATTTGTTTACAGCGTAACACCAAAACACACAAACACACACGCACACACACACACACACACACACATATATATATATATATATATATATATATATATATATATATATATATATATATATATATATATATATATATATATATATATATATATATATATAGCAAGTGTACAAAAGCGTGACATGCGTAAGAACAGCACACATTCCAACAGTGTCGTCATACGTACAGATGCTCAATATTGACACAAGTAATCAAATTCCTTCTCATGCAGAAAAACGGATGCTTCGCTGATACATCTCTTGTCTCTATTCGACATATTGTAATCTTCAGCGATTTCTCTTGTCAATTGATTTGCGTGTGTAAAAATGACGGTGGATTTGCTAAAGATAGGACGATGCCTACATGAATTGCAGTGCACCTGCAGATGAAGTTGCGCAACTCTTCAAAGTGAGAGCTCATGCTCTCTCAGCTGAACATTGACACAACGCTTCGTTTGCCCTATGTACTCCCCACCACGAGATAATGCAGTGGCATGCATAACCCTCTAACAGAGGCGATGAAATTGTTCCTATGATTAACAGTGCCCTTGCCTCTCTCTACCCTGCTGGTCCTTCACGGCATTACCAATCATCGGGAAGAAGCGACCTATCTTATGTATTGCGAAGAAAAAAAAACGATGTGCGGAAAAATCCTTTTCACCGAATATATACAAAAAATGGCAGATCCCACGTACAGTGCGAATCGATGGTATGCGAAGTACGAATGAGAAAGGTTGATATGTGACTTTAAAATATGCGCAACGTTAAGAGCAGGAGGTATATTATCCCGCACATAAATTCCATGTCATTATTCTCATGTCTAGACATTTCATTTACTTTCGTCATCAATTCCCGTTACCTGATACCAAATTTGGCATATGTGGAGCTAGCGAAACAGCCGCGTGTGTGCTATGAACCTAGCATGTAGTCAAGTTTTACATGAAACGCATCATATGATTATCATGTCTGGACATGTCATTTACCTTCAGCATATTTTCGCGTCAGGTCATACCAAATTTGGCATATGTGGAGCTAGTGAAATGGTCACGTCCCCATCATGGGCGTAGCATGTGGTCCGTTTGTTACATGACACGCATCTGATGATTATCATGTTTGCACCAGTCAAGTACCTTCGCCAACCACTCACATCCCGTAGTACCAAATTTGCTATAAGTGAAGTTATCCAAACGGCCGCGAGCGCATCGAGAGTGTGGCATGTAGTCATGATGTTACACAAAATGCACGTCATGATTATCATCTTTGGACATGTCATTTCCTTATGTCATCCGCTTGCATGACGTAATACCAAATTTGGTACATGTCAAGCTAGCGAAACGGCCGCGAGCACATCTTAAGCGTAGATGTAGTCATGTGGTTACGTGACACGTCACTGATGATTATCAATTTATCATGTTTGCACCAGTTACATACCTCCGTCACTCATTCACGTCCCATAATACCGAATTTCGTATAAGTGAAGCTAACAAAACGACCGCCAGCGCATCATGAGCATGGCTTGTAGTCATGTTTAATAAGACATGCATCTTATGATCATCACTTTTACATCAGTCACGTGCCTTCGTCATTCATTCATGTCTCGCAATACCAAATTTGGTATATGTGACGCTATAGTGAAACGGCCGCGAGCGCATTATGAGTGTGGCATGTTGTCATGTTGTTACATGTCTCGCAGGTCATGATTTTTATGTGAGGGTCCTTCACTTGTGTTCGCTATGCAGCCATGTTATACCATACCAGTATTGTAACCTGCCTTGTGGGCGAAAACACCGCAATGGCGGCAAGACAATAAAATGTAAATCATGACATGATGACATAATGTCATGATTTTTTGTTATGACACGTCAAATATGTTCTTCATACATTCATGTTATGTCATACCAAGTTTGGTATCGATACCATTATCAAAACAGAGCTAAAAGTCGTAGGCAGCTAGATGGATGGATGGATGGACGGACGGATGGACGGACGGGCGGGATCTGGCGCCGACATGGCTGCTGGAAACTTACGTCGTGTATTTCTTCAGTTGATGCAGATGACAGCGATTACCTGGGACGCCACAGCATCAGCGGTGTGTCCGGTGTGACATTTCTGTGACGCAAGACTTCTTCATTGAACTTCCTTGCTTTCCTGCGGTCCGAATGCCACTCGACATGACGGCTCTGCCAGCGGTATCAACGTTCGGTTGCGAGTGGATATGCAGCTGGCAACGATGGAAGCACCGTAACAGCTAAGCACTACAAAAGCACCCCACCATTCAACCACTTTGGGATCTGGCGCCGACATGGCTGCCGGAAACTTACGTCGTGTATTTCTTCAGGTTAGTTACTTTTACCTCCCTGTATACGGTAGGCCGTTTAAGATATCGGCGCCAGATCCCCCTGCTGTTCTTTGTTCGGTGCTTATCTAACTGTTGGCCTTGCACGCGAATGCTGTCGCGTGTGGTCATACGATTAAAATGATTTTGCTGTTATCTGGGGATATAGAGCAAAACCAAGGCCCTCTAACACCGCAACAGGAAAAGCAGATGTTTGACACCATCATGATATTACCTTCAATGCAGATCTCTCTGTCTGCCATTCTTGATGAACTTAGCTCTATCCGAGCTAACCACGAAGCGTTTTAAGAAAAAATAACAGAAGAAATATATTGAGTGCAAAAAGAGCAACAGGCGCTTGAGCAGCGAGTGGCAGATGTAAATGATTGATTAACGCGTGTAGAAAATAACACCCCCCTAGGTAACACGGGGAAAAAAGAACTTGAGCAACTTGCAGCTCAATGTGGAGTGCTTGCGCGTGCATGTCAGGCTATGAAAGATTGTCAGGACGACCTCGAAAATCGGAATCGCCGAAATAACCTGGTATTTTATGGTTTCCCAGATAATGAGAATGAAACGTGGGCACAATAAGAGGAAAAAGTTATTTCTTTTTGTTCTAGTGACTTACAGTTCAAAATTGCCCCTGACGCAATTGAACGAAGTCACAGATTAGGCCGATATTCGGCGGCGAGCAAAAGGCCAGTCATAGTAAAGTTTCTATCTTTTAAAGAAAAAGAACGTGTGCTTAAGTCTTCTGGCAAGGTAAAGGGAACCAACTTTGGAATCAGTGAAGACTATTCACCCAAAGTCAGGCTAGAGAGGCAAAAATTGATACAATACGCTAAAGGAAAGGGTGGTGATTTTAAGCTTTGTTCGAATAAGTTATTCATGAATGACCAAATATTTCTGTATAACAGTGTTGAAGATAGAGTTGTGCCTAGTCGTAGATAGCAATCACCTCGAAATGCCGTTTTACTGACAAAAGAATTGAGAAAAAATGAACTAACGTGCATTGTAGTCAACTGTCGCAGTTTGAAAAACAAAAGAACAAAATTTCTTTCGTTATTAGACATGACTAAAGCACACATAGTTTTTGGCACGGAATCTTGGCTCGATACCACCGTCGCAGATCAATTCTTTTCGTTGACCTATGCAGTATACCAAAGGGACCGCACGGCGCACGGAGGTGGTGTATTCCTAATGATCGATAACAGTATCAGTAGCATTCGTATTTATGGTGTTAGTGGCTTGTGTGAATCTGTGTGGTGTAAGGTTATGCTGAGTGGTGGCTCAACTGTGGCTGTTGGTTGCTTTTATAGGCCCCCTGGTAATACAGCACCGGAGCCTTTATTTACTTTAAGCAATATTTTGTCAGCCATAAATACAACATAATAGTTGCCGGTGATTTTAACCTATCCGATGTTGCATGGTCCTCATTCAAACCGATAACTCAGTGAGTCACTGCTACATAGAGCTATTCAAGAAATCGTGAATGCCCATCAGTTATATCAGATTGTGACCCCCCACGAGGGTGTGCAGTACTAGTGCAAACGTATTAGACCTGTTTTTTTTTTTGCAATGATCAAACGCTTGCTTCCTCTGTTGTTGCAGTACCAGGTATTAGTGATCACGAAGTTGTCCTTGTTAAAATGTGCTTAGCTGTAGCTCAAGAACGAGCTTCGGGGCCCAGAAAGGTGTTTTTATTTGAAAAAAGAGACTACGCTTCTATTTCAACAAATCTAGACGCTTATTTACCTGAGTTTCAAGAACTATGCTCCTGTTCTGACGTGAATGGCTTGTGGAATGATCTAAAAACAAAACTGTTAACTCTAACTCAAACTTTTGTATTATCGCGAGTCATATTAGCCAAGCAACGAAATGATAAACCATGGCTAAATAAGGAACTTCGAGTGCTCATAAACAAAAGAGATCGTCTCTATCGCAAATATTGTAACACGTCAGACCTTGAAACATACAAACAGATGAAGCTACTTGGTAAGAAGATAACCAAAGATCTTAGGAAAGCAGAGAGCATACTTGAGTGATCTGAGTTTTAAGGTGAAAACTAACCCGAAACTCGTCTGGAAATACGTTAAAAGAAATACAAAGGTTCCTGGTGGTATTCCTGATATAAACGATGGTACTAAATACTTGTCGGACATTACAAGTAAAGCTAAATGCTTTAACCAGTACTTTCAGTCTGTGTTTTCGGTTTCGTCAGCGGTTCAAACTACAATGTGACACACAGTAACGTTACCGGAAATGGCGGCGTCTGAAATTTTGGAACAAGGTGTTGCATCTCTTTTAAAAAACCTTAGCGATAACTAGGCATCAGGGCCGGATCAAATCTCAAACTTCATTTTAAAGAACTGTGCCTTTTCAATTAGCCCATTTCTTACAGCTGTATTCAGAAATTCTTTATTTCAGGGTGCATTACCCGATGACTGGAAATGAGAAAATGTAATTCCTATTTTCAAGAGTGGTGACAAGTCAAGTACTTGCAACTATCGGTCCATTTCGTTAACGTGTGTGTCCTGTAAGACACTTGAGCATATTATATACTCGAACTTGGCAAAGCATCTTCAGACTAACAATTTTTTCTGTCCAACACAGCACGGTTTCCGGAAAGGGATTTCCTGCGATACGCAACTCGTATAATTTACACACGACATCGCCGCAACGTTAAATTCCGGTAGCCAAATTGATTGCATATTTTTAGACTTTAGCAAGGCTTTTGATACTGCTACACACTCGCTACTTTTACTGAAATTATCGTGTCTCTATATATCTGCTAACACACTGGCATGGCTACAAGATTATCTCTCATGCAGAAAACAATGCACCATCATCGATAGCGCGTCGTCGTCACATGTAGACGTCATTCCAGGAGTGCCACAAGGCTTCGTCCTGGGGCCGCTTCTCTTCTTGATCTATATCAATGATCTTGCTGAATGCGTGGACAGTCAAGTGAGGTTGTACGCAGATGACTGCTGCATATATCGTGAAATTAAATGCACTCAAGATTCCGAACAGAAAGACCTTGACTTAGTAATAGCAAGGTGAAATACGTGTGAAAATGCAGCTTAACGTGTCAAAGTGCTGTGTCGTTAGGTTTACCAAGAAAAAGCAGCCTTTTATTACAAATTACTTCATGGAAAGGATACCATTATCTATGGTAAATAAATACAAGTATCTTGGCGTTGTCATCAACAGCACACTATCGTGGAATGATCATGTTCGCATGGTATCAGTTAAAGCGAGTCGCGTGCTGAACTTCCTACGCCACAATTTCAGAACCGCGCCCTCTGTTCTTAAACAAGTTCTTTACGTGTCAAATGTACGCCCGATTTTAGAATATGCTTGCACTGCCTGGGAACCGGCCACAAAGTTAAATATTGATGCATTGGAGCGCATTCAGAAACGTGCCGACCAGTTTGTGACGGGTGATTAAACTTCACCAGAAGGTCTAGCGAAATTGTTAGTTCACTTGGTTGGCTGTTACTCCCCTCAAGGCGTAAATATATCAGGCTATGTCTTTTGTACAACCTAATAAACGACAAAACTGGGATCGATAAAAACAAATACATCAGACCACCAACGTACATCTCATCACGACGGGACCACCTTTGAAAGTGTGTGAATATATGTGCCGAACATCAACGTACTCAAGTACCTTTTTTCCTAAAACTATTCACGAACGGAACAGTCTTCCAAAAAACATTGTGACCACCCCTTCCACAGCGTTTCCTTCCCTTTTAAAGGATTATGTGGTCACACATTGATATTATATGCTGTGATTTAGGTATTTTTATTTGTTTTTATTTTTTGAGTACCGTGCAATTCAACTTGTCCCCACTAATTTAAATGTTCTTTGAATTCATAAACCCGCTACAACAATGCCCCCAGAAGGCACTGTAGGTATAAGTATAAATAAAATAAATAAATAGACGGACGGACGGACGTACGGACAGGCGGACAGACGGACAGACAGAAAGTGGGGTCAAAGTCGCCAAAGTTCAGGAAATGCGTCGCATTTAGAAATGCGCGCGAGAAACAGCAGCTGTTGCACACTCGAGCGACCAAAATAACGTCACAAGACGGTTTTCGCTAAGAGCTAAGAGAAACGCTGACATCCGACACTTCGTACCCAAGCCGCGCAAATTGAGCGAACTAAAAGGCCGTCGTCTGTTTATCCGCAGACGCAGGGTGTGTGCTGGTACTGCTGGCGAAGCAAGAAGCCGTTTATCGTAAGCCGCTATTGGCGAGGTCTAGCGCTTTCCGCTAAAGCGACGCTCAGGAGGAAGCTTCTTACGCAAGATGCTTCTTATAGTCGTTCCATTGTGTGAGCGATTCAGACGCTGCCTCTCGTGGAAGCTAAACACTGTCTCAAGCAACGCAGCCGACTGCTCGCGGGGTCTGAGCTTTATACGTGTGAGCGAACAAGGTGCGATCATTCGGAGTGCTTAGCTTAGGTGGACAAACACACACACGCTCACACAAACTCACAGCTGCAATAGAAAAGTGGAATAGAATGAAGGCAGCGGTGATACGCTCGTAAACGAAGAAAAGGGAATGACGCAAGCCTTGTAAACGAAAATAAGGGGGGGGGGCAGCATAGGGCGTCCCCCCTCTGTGAACCAACCAGCCCAACGACACGTTTTTTTTTTCAAAGCTACGTTCATACACGCATCCGATGAAAGGAGAAATTGCACGCAGCAGAGATTGTGATGCCCGAGCGCCAGTAAATTACTACAAGTCAAGCCACGATAAGCAGCGAACGTTTAGAGCTAATCCGCTTTCTATCGGAAGCCACCACTGAGCCATAATCTTTTCCGGCCATTATCGGGCATTCGCTTGTTTTCTGTGTTTGTTTTTCCCTATCGCAGCAAGCCTCCGGATAGCAATTAGGCTCTTCTTTTCGTTTTTGTTTTCAAGGTGTTCGGTATTTATGTCTTGTCTTTACAGTGCTGCTGCGTTGAGCTCGCCACAGCAAGAAAAAGTGGAACGATTGCTGGGTGATTTGTGGCATGAGTGTCAAATGCAGCTTTGTTGTAATGTGTACAGTCAATCCGATAATGCCAAAAGAGCTACACTTGTTTGGCTTAGTTTAGAAATGACGGTTGTGTGTATGCCAATGTGAATGAGCATCGCGGTTCCAATGACGTACCACGTGTTTGTCGCACAAGTTTTGAGAAGAAGCTGAGCGATGACTATTGTGTATATGTGCCCAATATTTTATTAAGGCATTCTCTTTGCGACATAAACCTGAACCAATGAAAGTAACATAGTAAAAGCTTCACTCAGAATTTATTTGCGTGCTTGCTGTGGCGTAAAAAATCATGGCCTGGCTTCCGAAACCCTGCATGCGTTAGTAAAGTTCTTAAGAGCCCGTACAGTGTGACGGCCGTCAACCAAGCATAAAAAAAAATTTTAAAAACCAATGGTTTAAAAAATTTTACTCCATATGTCGCTATGTTTTCTATTGGTTAAATTGTTCAACCGGTCAAACAAAAGCGACTTGGAAAGATTTGTAAAAGTATTGTTCAGGACATTCTGGACCCTATTAAAGATTTTAGCAGGATGGACACAACCCTAATAATCATCCCGTAAAAGTTAAGAAGAAACAAAAGATGAAATCAATTACACAAAGTGAAAGTTTACTCTTATTCAGTAGCAGTATAATAAAGTAACTACATCTATGTACATATAGCACCTATGCGCCCACCCATCTTAAATTCAATGGGATATCACGCTTCCAGGATAACTGTAGCAGCCGAACGCATACACATTTAATTGATCTGTCAACTAACTATTGGAAAATTTTACGCGAAATGCTGTGTACGAAATGCTGTGCAGCCTGAATGATTCGAACTCAAACACTACCAGTCACGCACACATGTTCGAACATAGCCTTGAATTTTTCAGACCGGCAGAACGTAATTCTGCTGGTAGTATCGCTCCATGGTAGTGCCGCTTCCAGGTTGCCGAACGATTCTCTGTCGGTGCCCCGTCGTAGTGGTCTAGTGGCTAAGGTACTCGGCTGCTGATCTGCAGGTCACGGCATCGAATCTCGGCAACGGCTGCTGGATTTCCGATGGAGGCGTAAATGTTGTAGGCCCATGTGCTCACATTTGGGTGAACGTTAAAGAACCTCAGGTGGTCGAAATTTCCGAAACCCTCCACTACGGCGTCTCTCATAATCATCACTGAGACACAGGAGCCCCGAATAAAGGTGGTCCAGAGGGCCCAAGAACTGGCAGAACGCCACCATGTTCCCACCCTGTTAATGTGTTCCTCGTGGCCCCCTGGTGACCTAAACTCCTCAGGCCTTCCTAATAAAGTTCTTGACTGACTGACTGCTTGAGCCTATTTGGAGAAAAAAACATGCAGGAATTTGCGAATGAACCACCAGTCTCTCACAAAAGTGTGGAGCAAACCAGTAAGTAGAGATGCACGTAAAATGTTGCGGCTACCAAACTACAACACTATGAACAAACAAGTGAAGCCTCTCTCTCGTCGTGCGACCGAGAGGAGCCTTGAGAGCAAGGGAAAAGCCGTGCCTGCTCGAGCAACGTGTATACACTTGCATTTACTCTACGGTGCGACCGAACCGAACGTACAGCGCGGTTATTTCGCCCCCCTGCCGCCGAACCCTCGGCCCCCGGCAGCGAGGTGCAAAAGGACATTGTGATTGGTACTCTGGTCGCTGGCATGCAGGCCCTGATCGGGACAAAACGGCAATCTGGCCCTGTATTCGAGCTGTGCAGCACGGCCTTGGCCGCCAACGCTGCCCTCAACCAACATGGCTAGCAGCAACAGGTGTTTCGGCCGCGGATTCTTCAATGAAACATTCGTTCTCTCCGCTACCGTCACGCCGAGCTGTCTACTCAACTCCTCCGACGCAAGTACAACGTCTTGCCGTTGCAGGAAATCTATGCTCGCGTCGGAACATTCTACCTGCCTGCTTTGTCGGCTATTACCGCGTCGTTCGGTGCAGCACTCCCTTGCATCCTCCCGGCACTTCGTGGGCTTCGGTGTAGGTGCGCGCCGACCTCTCTCCCACTGCGGTGGACAGCAAGGACATTCTCTATGACACCCTCGAAGCCGTCGCCCTGACTGTGCGCGAGCGTGTACGTGCGACATCGAACTACTTGGCACGCTGGGACACCTATTTTGTGTGCCGCCTTGCAGACCGCCTAAACCACGACGCAGTCATCAGAGGTGACTTGTACTCTCACCACACTTCATGGGGCAGTGGCGAGATGAACCACCGTGAGCGCGACCTCCTCGGTGCCGCGCTAAGGGCTGGACTGCTCGTTATAAACACGGGCAGCTGTTCTCTCGCGCTCTGTGGTGTGTCCGACAGTGCCATCAACCTGCCTCTTGAGGG
Organism: Rhipicephalus microplus; assembly: GCF_043290135.1. Classification (NCBI taxonomy): domain Eukaryota; kingdom Metazoa; phylum Arthropoda; class Arachnida; order Ixodida; family Ixodidae; genus Rhipicephalus; species Rhipicephalus microplus. The sequence continues at coordinate 299,751,806 of NC_134700.1, read as the reverse complement.
TGGTTAATGTAAATATTAGCGTGGTCAGACCCCCCTCAACTAACATCAAAGTGCACTCGGACCTACAATGTTGTGAAATCGGTGCGCTTAAGAGAATTGTGTGCTACAGTGCCAATCGCTGCAGACATTTTCAGCGCACTGGCCGAGTGCCCCAACGCCGCTACCACCCGCTGCACCGTGTCTATGGGCATCCCCGCACTGGACATCTGCCTCTCTCTAAGTGATTATGATGAGAAAAAGAAGAGAAAAGTGCTGCCCGTAACTGTCTATCCCTTGAATTACACCTCAACAGGCCGGCACAGGGGATGGGGTAGTGGGAATAAAAGTGGATAGGTAAGGAAAAAGCAAAAGATGTAGAGAAAAAAAATCGCATTCAATCTGCCTCACACAGCGCGCGCCCGAACAACCATAAGGAGAAGCCACCGGGAAGGCCGGGGAAAATATTCGCCGAGAAGGAGGTGCTAATGAGCCGAAGAGGCACATTGAAGGACAAGAGTGCACGAAACAATCGTCTGGGTACGTAGCCCAAGCACGGAAAAAAGGAGAGAAAAATGTTAGCAATAAAAACATTTTAGTTCAATTAAAAAGAATGATAACTGTTCAGTTGAACTCACAGACCAAAGTCCTGTTGGCCTCGATGATGTAATCCGTCAGCGGAGTAGTCACAACATTCGCCTGGACACGTAGCCCAAGCACTGAAGAGAGAGAGAAAAAAAAAAACGTTCGGTTCAGCTTTAAAAACAAAAAGAACTAAGGATAAAAAGTTTAGCGGAACAAACAGATGAGCGTCCCGATGGACTCGATGTGTAACTCGGTCGTCTCAATTCGCCGGGACGATCGCCTCATGCGCAGCGAGAGCACCTTCGTGCTGTGCGACGCAGGACGCAAATTGTGGCGGTGGGACCGCAATTGTGGCAGTGCGGTCGCAATTAGTTGGTGTGATTGCTCGACCAATCACAGCACATATGGGTTGGCGCGTCAAAGACATTGCAATGGTGCGTCACGCGAAGGCACGAAAGGTCCGGAAAGAAGGGGGGATTGTTTTTGGAATTTGTGGCGCGCCGGTGGGTCGTAGCGCTGCCACGTGTACAATCGTTGATAGCGACTGCATTCTGCACATGATGCGCGTGTTTACTTTAAACGTTTGAAAAAATATTGGAGGTGGTTCACGGGCTTTTTAAGGCTTACCTGACCCCGCCACGGTGGTCTAGTGGCTAAGGTACTCGGCTGCTGACCCGCAGGTCGCGGGTTCAAATCCCGGCTGTGGCGGCTGCATTTCCGATGGAGGCGGAAATGTTGTAGGCCCGTGTGCTCAGATTTGGGTGCACGTTAAAGAACCCCAAGTGGTTGAAATTTCCGGAGCCCTCCACTACGGCGTCTCTCATAATCATTTGATGGTTTTGGGACGTTAAACCCCACATATAATAATATAATAATAAGGCTTACCTGAGCGAGCGCTAATAAGTAACATCTGTGCTGGGCATCACAAAGACGATGCTCACAAAAGCTGCTGTTGCGAAATCAATGTCTCGCGGAAAGCTTTTCTTTTTCAGCGACAGCTGGAGTTCTTTCTTTGCCAGATGATCTTGTTAGAGGCGCTATTTAACGACTTTTCTAGAGGAGGAAGCCTCGAGGGACAATGAGAGTCTGAGGAGAAAAAGCTGCATCCGGTCGGTCACTGTGTGCCCTGCGCCCCAAACCAGGCACTGCGCCGAGCTCCAGACCGAGCTGCAGAAATCGAGGGCCTTTCTCCTCTTCTAACTACAACCACCACCACCCCAAACGAGCGAGCCGCCGCTTGGGTCCTCCGGGGCAATCGGGGACCGAAATTTGAGCACTTGTTTGCGCGTGAAGACTGTTTTAGAGAATGTGCCCGTTTCAAGAAGCCGCTACAGTTTTGTTGCGAGGCAGGATTCACGCGACCATGAAAACTCGTGTTGGGATTGGCTATCCTCGGCTTGTCTGATTGTTCCGTATAAGCTGTTTTCTAATTAGTAGAAAACAGTGGTCTTTTGCGCAGTCTGCGCAGCTGTGGATGCTGGAAAACCCTATTTAAGCAGCGACTCGGGCCCTTTTTGGGGAGAGCGGACTCGGGGTTAACAGAGCATCTTCCCACCGGAGAACAGTTATGCAAGCCGAGGGGTATGCCATCATTTTTCGTGTTTTGTATTTGTGGCTCAGTGCATTGTGTAAATTTAAGTTGTATTAGATAAATAAACTCCCAATGAGTGCTCCTCGAAATCATCGTGTCAACTTGGGATCGCTTGCCTGTGCGGATTTGCTCTCAAACTTCTTCATCCCAACGGTCTTCAGATGTGTCTAGCTTAAACAACTACGAAGTTTTGCTACACTGCTGTAAACTCCACGCTCGAAAAATGCAACGTCATGAATGCGGGTCAAATGACGAGCACACGTTTTGTGTCTTAACGCCGTGCTGAACTGCAGTACGCGTGGAGAGCAGCCTATCTCGGTGAAACAGCGTGGCTCACTCTGTTCTGCCGATATAGAAGTAGGTGCTGATAGTTCAAGGAATGTACTGGTTTCAGCACTTTAATAAAAAAAGCAATTCACTCCTCAAACCTCCACTCTTTTGAAGCCATTGCAATAGACGACCATGAAGAGTTACAGTGACCGTATGCTGAAAGGGCTCATTCCATCCACATGGATACAAATTACAAATTGGTCTACCCATTATACGAATGTGTATCGGAAACCAAAATACACTAGTTACTAATGCCGTAATGGTGAATTTCCCAAAGGGCCCACTGCATGCACGGTAACTTGGTACATCAAAGCAAATATTGGTAGGATATCTTAGGGTGCTGGCTAACACTCCCAGAAATTAGCGTCGATAACTAGCATGCAGTGAGAGCAAGCGAAAGCCCTCCACTATAGTTCAATTGGTAACGCATCGGATCTGTACTTTAAATTTGTGAGTACAGATCCAGCCAACGGAATAGAGGAATTTGCACATACTTTAATTTTCATCAATTTAAAACAAAAACATTCAAGCCAAATTGAAAAAAGCCAATGTATCCTATTTTTTTACATATTGGCCTACCACTTTCATCAGTCTTATCAAACAACAAACCGTTGCATTTATTGTGCCATATAACGAGTTTCTGAAGGCGTGACGTGCACCGACGCACAGACTATCGAGGAGCTGCTTTGAAGCGCGTTCGTTTGATATTCATGTGGATTCGGTCAGGGACAACCCATAGACAGACGCAACATGCACAAAGTTGCGTGTCTTACTCACGTGACCTGATGTCCGCGAGACACGTACCATCTCTAAGCGCTCACGAGCTCCTTTCTTTTGATACCCATATTGGCATAGTGAGGAATTACTCGTGGAAGTTCACAGTTGTGCATAGTCACGTGACTCACTTTTCGTCGATGTCTGACGTGCGTGACTCACGTACTATGTAAGAAGTAGTTCCAAGCTCGTTCGAACTGTGCTCATGTCGATACGATTGGAGACCACCCATGAACTGGTGCGAGATGCACGAAGTCACGTGACTTACCCACGTGACCGGACATCCACAAAACACGAGCTATTGCAAAGAAATTTCCATTTCCTTTCGTTTGAACCCGTGTTGGCATAGTTGGCAGTTACGCATGGAGGTCATAGAGTTGTGCATAGTAACGTGACTCGCTATTTATCGATGTCTGACGTGCGAGACTCGCGTACTATATGTAGGAAGTGCTTCCAAGCGCGTTCGTATATGATATTCATGTCGATATGGTTGGGTACCCATGGACTGGTGCAAGATGCACGAAGTCATATTATGTATTCACATGAGCTTATATCCACACAACACCTGCCATCACAAGGATACTGATGTCGGCAAGGTTGAGAATCACGCATGAGGGTCACCATGCTTTTCGTCGACGTCTGACATCCGTGACGCACGTACTATAAAGATGTACTTCGGAGTCCATTCGTTTGATATCCATGTCCGTATGGTTGGCGAACACCCATAGACTGGTGCAAAATTCACTAAGTCACATGATTTATTCACGTGACCTGATATCCGCCAAACACGCGCAAGCGCAAAGAACTCGCGATATCCTTTCGTTTCATAATGTCGGCAGTCGGAAATCGCTCACGGTGGTTAAAAAATTGCACATAGTCACGTGACTCGCTTGTGATCGACGTCTGACGTGCGGGTCACACTTCTTACTGTCGAAGAAATGCTTCCAAGTTCATTCGTTTGATATCCATGCCGATATGGTTGTGGACCACCCAACAACTGCTGGAAGAGGCATAAAGCCCCGTGGCTTACTCACGTGGCTATGCATACGCGCAAATCGCGTCATCGCCAAAAAAAAAAAAAGCAGATCCCACGTACAGTGGGAATCGATGATATGCGAACCACGAATGCGGGAAGTTGATATGTCACTTTATTATCGGCAAGACAATGCGAGGTGGAGGTGAATCATGCCGTATGCATGACTTCCACGTCATGATTATCATGTTTGGACATGCCATTTACCTTCGTCGTCTATTCACGTCCTGTAATACCAATTTTGGTTTATGTGGAACCAGTGATGACGTGGGACATAAAGACACACCTGCTACACAAAACGAGATTACCAAGTATTACTGCATGGCGAGGTGGGCATTCCCAATGCCACAATCAAAACTCAATAGAGCACAGGCCGTCTCGTTGCACCTACTTCAAAACCCATTCGTACCCGTCGTTAGCATACCTAAATGCAATTTATCCTCACAAGTTCCCCGATGCCACCTGCGCCGCTTGCGGGCAGACCACTATACATTAGCACACATGCTGTGGGAGTGCGGGTCGCTTTGACCGACTTACAGCAAACCCGAATGGGATGCGCTTCTGCACAGTCCAGAACATCAGGACCAAATCCTGGCCGTCCAGTGTGCCCGCGACAGGGCCGTCACATTAGACCTGCCGGTCCACGCGTGGAAGTAGCCGGGTGACGCGTGGCAACCTCAGCGTCTGCACTGGACCATAATGAAGTTGTTCTCACTCGCTCACCCACTCACTCACTAACACACACACACACACACACACACACACACACACACACACACACACACACACACACACACACACACACACTCTCTCTCTCTCTCTCTCCCGTCACCTGACGTCACATTTCGTATATGTGTATCTAGGAAAACAGCTGCGAGCGTGCTATTAGCGTAGCATGTATTCAAGTTTTACATGGCACACATTCCATAATTATCATGTTTGGACATGTCATTCACCTTTGTCGTCCATTCACGTCCCGTAATACCAAGTTTGGTTTATGTGAAGCTAACGAAATGGCGGCGAGCGCATCATGATGGCCCCAATGTACTCTGACGTAAAGTTGACACACGCCCATGCTGAGCGCAGCGACGCTACGCTAGCAAAACGCGGGCACTATATCACGCCAGGCGCAACCGGCGACCGGTGTCATTTACGTATGTCGTCCGTTCGCGTCAGGTAATACCGAATTTGGCACATGTGAAGCTAGCGAAACGGCCACCAGCGTATCATGACTGGCATGTATACATATAACATGACACACACCTGGTGACTATTTTATTTGCAGTGGTCACATAACTTTGTCATCCACGCACGTCCCGTATTACCAAATTTGGTATATATGGTAACTGGTAAATGCGACCAGTTCCATGATAATATAACAGCTGGTACAAGGACCACTCCTGCCCAAAAACTCCTAAGCACAAATACCTCTCTCCTAGTAAGGTGAGGAGGGGGCAAGAGCCGACACACGGTGGAACAAGAGGCGTGTGTCCCACCGGATAACATTTTCACGGGTATGGAATGAGTTTAGGGGCTGAGGTAGAAGGTGAATAGCTGGAAGGTCTATATCTGGAGGGCAGTGCGCCTGCTGGTCAGCAGCAATGTTGTGTGGGTTCGCAGCATGCCCTTGAATTCAATTTACCTTGACGCAAGTAGCTGTATTATGGCTCATCTTAGAACTCAGCTTGAATATTTTCATCGCCTTATGAACTTTCCTGAGCACCTTAATAGCTTCCGAGGAATCAGTGAATACGTCACTTTACTTACTTGTAGGCACCTAAGAGGTGGAATCCCGGATTGCGTCATGAATAGCTTGAAGTTCCGTCCCAAGATGACTGTGTTGTGATCAGCGCTATTGTCCTGGCACTGCTTGGACGTGTGGAAGATTTGGACTTTGCCGCACTTCCTGAGGGTCTAGAAAGCGACAACACAGCGAATTTTTTAGGTCCGTCGGCTCGCTTCAAGCCTTTTGGGTCTGCACGGCCGACGGATTACCTGGAAAGAGCTGTTTTGCTGTCTGGGCTGCCTAGAAAAACTGGTAGATTCTGCGTTGCTAGAGTTGTTGTAATGTACCAGACAATGACTGACGCTGGAGAACCACCTTCGGTGACGTTTCTCCCATTTCAAGGGCCTTTCGTGTCTTCATTTCTTGCGCACCAAGGTCTGTCCTGCCGCAATGGCTTCATGATGAGTCAATTCTGAACGTAGCCAAGCAGATGGGTCAACTCTGCGCGTGGGGGTTCCGGATTATCGCACCGTGCCAGTAGTGTCATGGTGTAACCTAGCGTATAAAGTGCTGCCCCTTCCCTGCGCGACGAACTGTGCGTGCCTTTCCCCTTTCTTGGGAGGAGTTTAAAACTTTGCCTCTTCGCGAGAACAGTGGACGACGACGATCTCATCAGAGGGTCTGGGACTCATTTGTCTTACCTTGAAAACAATCTCGGGAAGGCGAGGGATATATAACGCGAGCGCAGAAACACTCGGGTGTACTTTTCCTTTTTGTCATGTAGTATCGCTACCTAGTCTTGTAAATACTGTAAATGAAAATTTTGTTTTTTTCACCCCGGCTCCTCGGTTCATCTTCGCCTTGACTCTCGAATGTTCCCGGTCCGAACAAAGTCCCCTAATCGCAACATTGGATAGCAGCGGGGAGGTGAATTGTGACGGAACTCGACTCCGGCACTATGAATGCACAACCTTTTCTCCTTGAGAGTTTTCAGGCTTAACGTAGTTCTTCCTGGTAACAGGGGTGTTGGAAGCCTGTTCACGGGAACCTTGCTTCAACACTAATACTTGAGAAACTTAAAATTGGGTGTAAGCATTGCAGGTTATTTGGAGACTTTTGTGGTTTCAGAATCAGGACAACTGAGTGTTTTTAATCGGATGGAAGGTCCCCAGCCTCTCATGTTTTATTATAAGCCTGCAAAATGGCATCAAGAGCTTTACCTTCCATGTTCTTGAAAGCTTTGTAAGGAATACCACAGGGACCAGGTATTGTTCCTTTTTGAGAAGTTTTAACCGCCGCTATTAGTTCGGTCATGCCGAAAGAACTGGATATATTAGATTTGGCATTTGGGTCAAGCTCGCCGATTTTGAGGCAGGTTATAGAAGATGCGCTATCATACTTCGGGAAAAATGCTTTTGTGCTGTACTTTGCATCGGTAACCTAACGCTCGCTGCAGGGTCACGTTGCTTGTCACCGCGTTCTATCGACAAAAACGTACGCCAAAGGGATTTGTTTCTCATGCCAGATCCAAGTTTCTCACACTACTTATGCCACCGCCATCGAGAAAGCTGCTTCAAGGCCAACGCGCCTTTGCTGCTGAGTGGTTGGCATGTGCACGGTGACCTGGTACATCTGGGTTTCTTGATGCATACAGTTCCACCTGATGTAGCTTAGCCCAAAGTTCCAAAAGAGCCAGGCCTGGTAGAGGTTGTCAACGGTGATTGCCATAGTGGTAATGTGGAGCAGTTCTTGTGAAGCGGGAAGAATTGCTGCGGGCTCTGTGGGTACTTTATCGATTGATGATTCCCGAGATGTATCCCAAGGCATGATCGCTACACACCGTCGAATTTTCTTTATGTATCTTCTTTGTAAGCTACTATTGATTGGCATATGACAATTACCCCAGGTATCCGGCTTCAACCGCCATTGTGGCGTCTCAGGACCTAGCCACAACGCGAGATCTGGAGCGTGCGTTCCAGATACTGTGCGTACAGAACAGGTAGACACAGTGTGATGGTTCAACAGAGCATCGTCATGTTTTTTTTTTACTTGAAATCTGCTTTGGGAGTTGTGCTTGTATCACTAATCTGTATGTGGAGCATAAAAATCTCCACTTTCGAGGACAGGACTCTTCGGATACGTAGAACGCATATGTGCTATCTATCCCAAGTTGACTTGTGCGCTGTGGTCTGGCATAAAAAGACACTAGAATGACAGGAGTATTTAATGGCCGTGTCAGGAAATCGACAACTTCTTGAGTGTCACTGCGCCATGGTGCCATAGCAATCACTGTATGAGAAGTATGCGATGTCGCATACAATGCGGCTCTTTTTTCGGAGTGGAACCCCTAGTCGTAGGATGTCTATCTGAAATGGACGTCTTATGATACCCATTAAAATTGTACAGGGAAAACAGCTTATTATGCTCTGAATAAGTAGTGCCAATTCAAGTAGCTCGATGCATTCAAGATCGCTTTTAATTTCTCCTAACTTAGAGCTTAAGCCTCGATAATTTCACGGAAGAATTCTGCCACGTGACAGCTGCTGCAGATAGTAAGCCACCATACAAGCAATCCCGTATGAATGACGTCAGTTAAGCAAGCTGATCAAAAACTGCTGTCCAAACAGCTTGGTTGACCCGTTGTGTTGGGTGGATTGCAGGTATAACTGGGGAATGCACACTCATGCATACGCATGCATACGGAGAAGCAGTGAGCAAGGTGAGGCACACTCAGTGATTAGTTGCGTGTAGGACCTGCTTTCTGACGCCTCAGAAAGACTAATTCTTTATGGTTACGTAGCCTCTCAATTTCTTTGGGCAGTGCTTTTACCGGAGTGTCAACATCATCATGGCCATCATCCGATTGAGGGAGTTTGGTTGCACAGCCTGGGACTGTCTGCCGTTTTTAAACACAGAAGAGTATGGTTGTGTCTCGGGGTTTTGTGTGTCTTTTGCCTTGAGTACATCCGGCTTTTCAGCAAGAACTTTGAAGCAATTGTTAGTTTTTGCTACATTGTTTTTGGTATAGCTTTTCGTAGTCTCGATGTGACCTTGTGTTTAGTCACAGTTTATGCTTGTCATGTCGTGCTCATCGGATTCACATAGGACACATCGATACCGTGGTTGGTCCTCTGGTGTGAGGCTTTCTGGGTCAATAGTACGCTGTGGGCAAAATGACTGCATGTGACCCCGTTGAACGCAACGGTAGCAGCAAATTGCCCGACGAAGCCTGGGTTTGGAACGCAACAAACACAAATAGTAGGAAACTTTGTCCAGAATACATTGGGGTCCCTGCACCGTTACTAACCAAGTACAGTTTTTGCTTATGTATCTGGCCTCGAGAACCCTGCGCGGTGGGGAGTACTATTCACGGCGTATTATCTAAAGAGAGAGAGAGAGCATAAGGAGAAAGGCAGGGAGGTTAACCAGGGCTGAACCCTGGTAGGCTACCCTGCACTGGGGAAGGGGAGAGGGGGAAAACTGACTGGGCCGATGCGCAACAGTTTCACATCACAAACGATGAAACAGGCCGGTGTCTTTGAGAAAACGCAACAGCGCTTTCGTTGCCTTTCGGAATCGGGATGGGCAGTGCCATGGTCCCAATACTTTATCGACACTGAAATCACTTTTGTCCACTCAATTTAAGGCACTGCGCAGGTGAAGCCTCTCGGTTGTGTATGCCGGGCAGCAACATTAGAGGTGTTCAATAGTCTCATCGATGGTGCAATCGTTGCACTCCGAGCTGTCGGCCATCGCAGTCTTAAATGAGTAGGCATTGGTGAAAGCTACGCCCTAACGCAGACGGCACAACACTGTACTTTCTTCCCTAGAAAGACCAGAGGGTAGCCGGGGTCGTAGAGATGGGTCGAGAGAATACAGTCGATGATTGCAAACTGTGATGACTGCCATTTCTGGAGTGTCATGTTCTGCGCCAGCTTACTTAGGTATCTAGCCGAGTCAATCCTAGATAAACGTACGGAAACGGGGTTTCTTTGTACATGTGCATTTCTGGTTGCTTAATCGGCGAGGTCGTTGCCGAAGATACCGCAATGACTTGGTATCCACTGAAACACAACGTTATGTCCTTGTTCGGTCACATAGTGCAGCACTTCTCTGATCTCCCACGCCAGTTGTTCGTACGACCCGTGACGAAGTGCCGACAAAAGACAATGTAGAGCTGCTTTGGAGTCGCAGAATACTGACCAAGTATTATCCGGTTGTTCGGTTGTTGCTTGATATAATCAATGGCACCTCGCAGGGCATCAATTTTCGAACCAGTCGATGTGCTAAAGTGACAGTTTTTACGTGATGTTGATGTGTCGCGATGGGATGACGGTGGCGCCGATGGAGCTAGTCTAGGTGGTGGATCCATTCGTGTATACGTGGATTTTGTCAGCGTAGAAGGCATGTAAAGATTCCAGAGTTGCTTGTTTGAATACCAAGATAGAAATGACTTTTCTATTTCTTATTTAACCCGACGTGCGACGGAAATGCGCACGTCGGGTTGCTGTAGGCTGCACAAAGTGCACGGTGAACGCGCCAAGGGTATAACACTGAATGGTAGCAAAGCGCGGTTGGAGCTGACGACATTAGAGAATGATGCCTGTGGTCGTCGTTCTGGCATAAACGCCAAACGTCTCAATAGCATCCGTGAAATGTGCCGAATATGTGCTCTCAGCACGTCGGTTGTGACGTAGGTTGTAACCGGATGATCCCGAGCCAATATAACTGTTCCAGTAGTTGATGTAGTTCGTGGCAGGCCGAGACAAACACGTAGTGCCTGTGCTTGCATCCTCCATGTGCTTGAATGTTTGACTTGTAAGTTTTAGTAAGCAGAGGAGAACTGTAGCGCAATACACCAATAAAAAGTGCTTGGCATAGCAGTAGCACGAAACTCGGTGACGAACCCCATCTTTTTCCAGCGATGACTTTCAGGACGTGTGCAACAGATACCAGATTACCTTTCAAGCTAGTCACGCGAAGGCTTTAGGAGAGGTCGCGGTCAACAATTACACCTACGAAAAGATGGCTACGCTTTTAAGAGATGGGCTAGCCATTAATGCTTATCGGGTAACTTGTCATCGCCTTGCGCGCGAAGGCCACCAGCGCACATTTTTCTGCTGAGATTGTTAGACCTTGCGTGCGAAGATAGTCAGATGCGTGTGACGCTGCCCTCTGTATCCTTGCTCAAAGGCGTAGACGTGTCGATGCTGGTGCCCATATACAGATGTCACCAGCGTATATTAAAACACTGACTGTTTCCGGGAGAGCTTCCGCCAGGCCAAGCAGGGCAAGATTGAAAAGAACTGGGCTTAAAACACCACCTTGCGGGACGCCACGGCACGTGTAGTGGTCTGATGTCCGGCCATTTTCAGTATATACAAAAAAAACGATAATCGTGTCAGGTAGCTTCGGATACATCGAAACATTCGCTCTCCCAGTTCGATTAACAGCACTGTGTCTAGTATAGCTGATGGGAAACGTTGTCATATGCACGTTTCACATCAAGAAAGAGCGCAAGTGCTAGTCGTTTCCTAAATTTCAGCTGTTCTGCTGATGACACCAAATTGATGACGTTGTGGATCGATGAAAGGCCTCGTAGAAATCCCGTCATGGAGACGGGGTAAATGTTGTGCCGTTCAAGGAACCATTCCACGCGCATGAGAATCATGCGTTCCATGAGTTTTAGGGGCGAAGCTCCTTATAGCGGCACCCGTTCATTCCCCGTAGTATGTAACAAGTCTAACATTTTGACCTACAATGTGGTGCCGGTGAGAGACTTCTTCTGTGCGTTGTTGAACAATAAAAAATAGTGCTCAATGTGCATGTCAATGGCTGCTAATGGGGAATGAGAGACAGGAGCATTCGGCTTTTAGTTAACGCGCAGGCTGCGATCACCATTAGCAGCCATTGGCATGTACATTGAGCACTATCTGACAAGAAAGGGTTGCTACGTTATACTCGCTGGGTGTAACCTCCTTAGCTTTAGAAAGGTTTAGCGAGCGTTCAGCCGCAGTGCCATGAATACAATAAACTTGTATATACCATGAATGAGCTTTAGGTGGTTAAAAGTGGGTGGGAAGTAGATACGAAGCGCAAGCCGTAAGAAAGTAAAAGCCGAATTCTCCGCCTCTCATTTCCCATTAGCAGCCATTGGCATGTACATTGAGCACTATATGACTGAAAAAGTTTGCTACGTCATACTCGCTGGGCGTAACCTCCTTGGTTTTCGAAAGGTTTAGCGAGCGTTCGGCCGCAGTGCCATGAATACAGTGAACTAGTATATACCATGAACTCAAGGTGGTTGAAGGTGAGAAGTGGACCCGAAGCGCAAGCCGTAAGAAAGTGTGCGTGTGCCACCTCTCGTTTAGTCCTTGGAATGTCCGCTGGGTGGCGGTGCTTCTATATGGGGAATATATGATGAAAAGATGCGAGATAGTGGTACTTGGAGTGTTGAATAGATGGACGAACGGACACATAGACAGATGCATGGATGGACGCATGAAAGGACGCAGGGGCGGCTGCATGGACGAACTCAGGGACGGACGCACGAACAGACGCATGCACGGACGGGCTGATGGACGCATGGACGAACGGAAGCAAGAACGAATGGACGGACGAATTCTTCGCCCCACTCTCCATCATTCACTCCGTGGATATGCTGCCATTTTTTTCTACACAGCTGGCGAGAGCTATAGACCGGTATGATGTCAGCACCAGAGGGGTTTTACTGCGTTTAGAAGTGGCGCAACACGCCTGCGTTTCCATTCTTGAGGTACGACACCATCTTCCCATGACAAATTAAATAAATTTAGCAGTTGTCATTTATCTGCTTGGCTTAAGTGACACAGAGCCGTATACGTTATTCTATCGGGCCCTGGTGAAGAAAAACGCCGACACATTGTCAGTAAAGCTTCTAGCTCTTCCATAAAAAATAGGGCATTCATACTTATATCTCGTGTACCGGGGATATCACATAAAAGGATATCGGTGAATAGGACTGTCCCGCTGGTGATGTTCGCGCGAAAATCCTTTGCAACGTCAATTTCACGGTGGTTTAGACAAAGTGCGAGAGCCTTGAATGGACGCCGTTGCATGGCGCCTGAGCGTAGACCCTGTAGAGTTCTTCATACATGAGACAATGGCTTGCGTTGGTCTTATGACTTGCAAAAGCTTTTCCATTGTTGATCCTGCATCTTGTCTATTCGGCGCTGCATTTTTTTTCTGAATACGCATTGCTGCTCTGAGATCAAGAATCGACTTGGTACGCCTGTATCTTCTCTCAGCATGTCTACGAAACGCCCGAGGCCTTTCTATTTCGATGTCAAGCTCCGTGCGCTTCTTTGAGTGTGTGAAGCGGCACGTACAATTTTTCATTGCATCTGCAATTACTCCTAATTCACAGGAGGAATAATTTCTGCACATGTCCTCCACTTGATTTTCATAAACTGTCCAGTCTATAGACTGATTGACCAGCGAGGACGAAGTCTCTTGGCCATCAATGCTCACATAAGTCGGAATGTGATTGCTACATTGGGTTTCTATATCTGTAAAACACCGCACTTTTGAACTTACGCAACACGACACCAGTGTCAGGTCGAGGCAGCTGCTGTGTGTCGTTCCTCGCAGGTATGTCGGGCCACCATCACTCAGAATGCGCAGGTTGTGGTCTGACACAAATGATATCAGTGAGCGCCCCTTCGAGTTTATCCTCAAGTTTCCCCATATCAGATGATGTGCATTGAAATCACCTGTTATAATGCAAGATCCTGGAATAGCTGCCGTAATGTCTGTTAATATCTTACGATCAATTGGACTTGCAGGATATATATATATATATATGTATATATATATATATATATATATATATATATATATATATATATATATATATATATATATATATATATATATATTGTGAGACGACGTCTTGTGGGCTACCGGGTGGACTCTCAAACGCTCAGTGATTCGGTCTTTAGTTCAACGAGCGATTCGCATTTGTTCCGATGAAGAAAGCCTGCAGGAGGAGCTCCGGACCATTGAAGATGACCTGATCAAGAATGGATACCCCAGGAATTTTATTAGCAAAACAACTAAATCCGTCATGCATGAACTGCAGTCAACTAGTCAGGCCATGCATAACACATCGTCTACAAAAAAGCGTGCATCGATTCCTTATATTCGAAATATAGGCGAAGCCCTAGCCCGTCTATTCAGCAAACGTGGTGTACAGATCGCGCATGTTCCAGCAAGCAAGCTTAAGACTGAGTTGCTAAATGTGAAGGATCCTCTCCCTCGGCAACACTTCCCTGGTGTGGTCTACAAGATACCATGCGCCGATTGCGAATCGGTGTACATTGGCACGAGTGGAAATTACTGCAAACGTCTGATGCAACACAAGAATGACGTCGCCAAGGGCCACACAGTGACAAATGCACTCGCAGAGCATGCCGAGAAGACGGGCCACGAGATAAGCTGGGACAACGCACGCATCGTGGCCACGGAGAAGAATTTTACAACCAGACTGAACCTCGAATCACTAATCATTCAGACGACAAGTAACACAATCAATAGATCATCTGGCACACTAAACCACGTGTACTCCCGGACTTTGCGTCATGCGCTCAACGTTAAATAAGAAACCTGTTGCTCAGCCGTCATTCCATTGTGAACAAGGGACCCGTACGGGTCCCGAAACGTCATTGTTTTGTTTGACATTGGTCAGTGACCTGTTTTTTTTTTCAACAATGCCTTTACCTGACCAGACGGCATTCCGTCGAACTCTCGACTAATGTACATGCCAATGGCTGCTAAGGGAGAATGAGAGACAGGAGCATTCGGCTTTTAGTTAATGCGCAAGCTGCGAATTTTTTTCATTGTGCAACAACGCACAGGACCGGCATCACCTTGGAAGTCAAAATGTAACAATTGTTACGCACTACTACTACGACTACGAGGGACGAACGGGTGTCACTATAAAAAGCTTCGCCCCTAAAATCGGTCAGTCTTTCGAAGATGCATCATGAGGCCCGTCACAATTTGAACATTTCGGAATGTAGGACTGGCATGTGTTGGTGGCGTGAGGTTCAGCGCATCGGGTGCAAACGGTGGTGTTCTGGCACACGCTGCTCACGTGACCAATCTTCGTACATTTCCTGCACTGAAGTGGCCTCGGTACGAAGGGACCAACAGCGTGCCGAAAGTGTCCCGCCTTCACGTGTGACGGGAGGGTTTCACCCTTGAATATAATCTTCACGCAACGTGACGTGCCTAGACAAAACACACTTGTGATGATGGTGTCTTCTGTAACGGGCTTGATCAGGATTGGCAAGTCTGTGCTGACAATGGTCTCGTCAACATCATAGACTACTCCATTGATGACTTCTTTGCCGAGCAGTATGTGAGAGTGGACTGCCATGCCATTGAGCTCTGTGACCTTGTGCAATATGTCCAGCGCAGCCACGTGATTGACGTCAATGGCTAGAACATTCTTGCGCGTGTTCACTCTGACGTCTTTGATTTCGTTTGGCACCAGTGCCTCCAGCTGTTCAGACACGGCTTGCCTGCTGAGGCGCCTCATATTGTTCGTGGCGAGAACTGGCATGAACAGGACGGTGAATGCCCCGATACTACGCGAAGGTCTTATGATGTACGCACTCAGATCAGATAACGTGCTCAGAAACCGCCTCTTAGCCGCCTTGCGGCTCTTCACCAGCTCGAAGATGTCGTTACTGGACTCTTCACTGCTGATATAATAGTTCATGGTATCCTATCAGGGCCACTCTCGGCACCGTTGCGCTTCCTGGAGGTGGCTTCCACGGGATTCGTGGGATCTGGCAGACGCATGTGCGACTCCGTCTCCGTCGCACGCCGGCAGGAACCCTCACTTGGCTAGGGAAAACATTGTTTTCCACAAAACAACAGAAAAACTGGACTCACCGTTCTGTCAGAGAGACCATATTATCTCAAAGAAATCTGTAGGGTCAATGACATAGACAACACACTTTTGTTTATAGGACCAGATGCAAAGTAGCACTGCAGTGGTAGCTGCCGATCTTCTGACAGTGGTATAGATGTTGAAGAGCATAGTTTCGGTGCTTCATTGAGAGATGCCAATTACACAGTAATCGTGTTGGTCGATTTGTAGGCTGCGAACCCTTTGTATCAATTTGTTTGAAGAGAATAGTCAATGACCCCTTGCACATGTTTGATGGGCACTAAAGTTATGTGGTATCATGAGAGGGGGCGAATGTGAACTCGATAAGATTGGAAAGCGGTGGGTGTTGGGTAAGACTGAGAAGCGGAGAGCGAGGAGGCATCATCAAGGGGGGCCCTTACTTTTTCTGGTGGTTGTTCATACGCGATCGCTTGTTGTTTACGTAGAATGACAGGAGGACCTCACTTTGCTGGAATCTCAGGACCACCAGAAGACTGCACGTTTATGGGGTCACCTCTGCCCACCGGTACGACCACTCGTTGGTTCGTACTCTCATCACGAAGTGTACAGTCCTTGGTCGTTGCACCTTGAATCGTCGAACTGTCCGCTGCATGTTGCTGCTACATAGTTGCCACGGAAGATGTCATGTGCGACAGTCCAGTAGATGGTCTATATGAAACGCTAACATTTGACACCAGCACGTCTTTCTCTTCAGGCGAGCGCGGCCGCTCGGCCACATTGTACTTAACGACAGCCTTGCGCATTCGAAGTCGATGAGTCACGCAGGATCAGCAGGACAGAACAAAGGAAGGTTCTCACCAGAGCTGTCATGTCTCCATAAGCTTCTCAGAAGCTCCCTATCTGGATACGGTCAAGATTTTCATTGCTGTCAAGCAATCTCTAACAAAGCGAAAGAAAACATCTGCGTTGAAACGTCTTCGTGGTCGTCCACTTATGGCTATTTATTAATGGGAAATTCAGAGTGGTCACCGAAAAAAAAAATGTTAGAGCGAGCGCAAAGATCGCAATGAGCATACTTTGCCTGTGGAGCACGCGAATGCCGAGCAGCTATTTGATGAGCAGTAGGCTGCGATTCACAGGCGGCTCTACAATGTCTTTCGTCGGCCCTTCGTCGTGATTCGTACAAGCAACTTTGGTAACAAATCAGATAAAGGCATCACTATACGACTGAAAAAGGACACAACGTTGTGTTCCAGTAGATACCAGGTCACTGCGGTATGTCCCGCAAGGACGTCGCCGATGAAGCTGCCATAAATGCACACGTACTTACAAACGAACCTTGTTTGTATACCTTTATCTAGGATTGACGCGGCTGGATACTTGCGTAAGCTGGCGCAGAACATCGCACTCCAGAAGTGGCAATCATCACAGTTCGCTCATTATCGACTGTGTTCTCCTGACCCATCTCTACGACTGCGGCTGCCCGCTGGTGTTTCCTTAAAGGAAAGTAAACTGTTGTGCCGTCTGCGTCTGGGCGCATAGCCTTCATCAGTGTCTACTCTTTCAGGATTGGGAAAGGCGACAGCGCGCAGTGCAACCACTGTGCCGTCGATGAAGCTACTGAACATATTTTGTATTACCTCACGGCATAAACAAATAAGAAGCTTCAAATCTGCACTGTTCTAGATAAATTAGATGAAAGTGATTTCACTGTCTAGGAGGTATTGTGACCATGGCGCTGCCTATTCTAGTTCCGAGAGGCAACGAAAACGTTCTTGGGCTTCCTCAAGGACACCAGTCTCGTTCATCGTTTGTGATGTGAAAGCGGAAACTTACTCGTCAGCCCAGTCAACGACTTTTTTTTCCGCCTCTTTAACTCCATCTCCATGCCCCCTTCCCCAGTTAGGGTACCTTACCGAGCTCAATTATGACTAACCTCCCCTACTTTCTCCTTATTTTCTCTTTCTGACTTATAATATGAGACAGATTAGGCAAGTGCTGCTATGCTTTCGGAACACACGTCCGACTTTTCTGCTGGCGGCAGCGAACGCATGTGTTTGAGGGCTGCACTTTCCTTATAACGGGATAGAGGTGTCAGAACCGCGAGGCGGCTGTGCAGTCCCGGCAGTGAGAGGACACGTGTTCGGTCCTGCTGCCCTGTTTGTCTTCATAGGTGAAGCCACCAGGGCGCGGCCAGTGCCGTTCCCTGCTTGCTCTGCACCATTCCTTTATCTTGATTTCGCCGAGGGAGAAGCGAATCGAGCTTTGTTTCCACACATGGGCACATTTCTTCTCCGGGGTAAAGAGAAAGTGGTTGGACCCAGAGTGATGACGCGTCCGATTGCATTATCTTTCGGCTCATCCTCACGTAGGATCTTAAGTTGAAAAATACCTGTGTTCAGCCCATTGACAACTACGAAGCTTTTTCTTTCGAAGAGTGGAAATAGCAATACCGTCTTTCCGATCCCATGGTGCTCAGCTCCATTTATAAGCCAACCTGCTGGTTTGGATATTGTTGGCCAATCAAAAAAACATTAGGTTGCATACCTCAACTCACAAATTGCTAGATATATTTGTAGAGTTAAAAGGAAGTTCAAAGACTTGAAAATTAAAATTGAAAAAAAAAGCTAGAAGAACGACTTCAGAGGTTTCATTCCTAATGCCGTGAGTGTTCGAGGTAACACTTCTTTTTAAGAACTCTGTAGCCGCAGGGCTTCCCGAAATGCTGAGCGAACGTGGTCGCGTCATCCTCAGTATGTTGCGTTATCTACAACACCCGCAGCATGGCTTCCTCGCTACCGAACGTCATGAGTTGGTCATGGAGGCCATGGTTCAAGATACGAAAGACGCTTGTTCGTGTAGCTGTGTGTTGTCAGTGCAGACATCGTAATCCAGCTGCAATACTTTTAGCTTGGTACAACTTACTTGAGCCTTCGTCACATAAATAGTGCTTTCGCCGTTTAAATTACTGAGCGGCGCGAACCCTCTGTCGCAGCGCAATCAAAGAAACCGATGATGACGACGTCGATTTGCGAGCTTACACTTTCGGAATGCTCGCGGAGACAGCGCAAGATGAACTTTTCTTTCGCGTATTCCGAAGCTCCTGCGTAACAATACAACGGGAAAAATGACGAAATCGTCCACAATTATGTCGGCGCTTCTTAACCACGTAGATTTAGTGAATTCGAAAACCTGTTCAGCTTTTTATTTTTATTTGTGTTTTATTTATTTTTATTTATTCAGATATCTACAGCACCCAAAGGGTATTATTGTAGGGCAGGGCGGACGAGAAAATACTGCATTACAGGTGGTATACAACATCAAGAGTTAACATAACAAGATCAGCAATGCGTTTGAGAATACAGATGACGTGACACATATATATTCTGAATAGATCCCTCGAAAAATGTATTTCGTCAAACCTAGAACGTTAAGTTACCACAGAAGTACAAAACAGGTAAAAAGGTTTTAAAAAAACATATAGATAGACAAGTTTATTGAAGGCCGTATAGAGGTGACGCACGTGGAACAAAACTTCAGCGGGGGCACTGTTGAAGGTAATGATTGGCGACAAGATAACCTCCTCTGGTAGACTATTTCAATTGTGACATGTTCTTGGTAAAGAGGAATGTCTACATACGTTATTTCAACGGCTATATTCTCTCGCCTTTAAAGAATGATTACGACGGGCTGACCTGCATGTAGGATCGTGGAACATACGGTTCCTTTCTAATGCTTGTTGATGCAATAAAAAATTTGTGAAAGAGCTTTAGGCATATGTATTTTCATGTATCTTGCAAAGTCGGCCATCCAATATTGGCTCTTATATGAGAGGAGCTTATTGTAAAGTCTGAATTTGAGAAAAAAAAACGTGCTTCACGCCTGTGAATCCGGCAATGCAAGTCTTTGTACCTGGGTCCCATGCGGAGTATGCGTATTTTGAAGTAGTGCACACGTTTGAAAAGTAAAGAGTTTCTTTGGACCCTGGAGAAGCTTTCTTGAAGTTTCGTTTCAAAAAGTTGAGAACACGGCCAACTTTAGCCACTACACAATCAGTGTGGTCATTCCGTAAAAAAGTTTTTATACAAACACCTGAAAATTTGTAATTTGATACCTTTTTTCACCTTCAAGACATTACGTACCATCAAAAATGTGACATTTGTAAGTAAACTGCACATCTTTGTACATGGCAAAATTTAGCCTCATATTCCAATTATTGCGCCATAGTAGTATCGCACCAACTTGACTTTGTAATTGGACACTGTCACTCAGGGAATCATTTAATAATTTTCATGGTAAAGAAAACAGTCGTCGGCATACCACCTGAGATGACACCTCTTTACCTATATCGTTGCTTAATAATAGAAAAAAAAGCGCTCCCAGAACCGATCCTTGGGGGTCAAATTATAATACTGTTCCATGGTGAACTCCTCCCGTGAAGAACAGTACTTTTTTCGGTCGGCAAGGTAAGCCTCATCCAATGTAAATTTACAGTAGGAATATTCAGTGCAGATCGTTTTACCAGCAACAGTTTATGTGCTATAGAGTCAAAAGTGTTTTGAAAATCTAAGAGGATGCAGTCAACCTGTTTGCCGGTATTGAATGACAAGGCTACGCGTGAAAAAAATCAACCAACTGCGTGTCGCAAGGTAGTTCCCTCCTGAAACCATGCAATGCTTGGCTGAAAAAAAAATTGTTTTCTTGGAGATGAGCCATCAAGTTGGAATAAACAGTGGGCTCTAGTGTCTTGCACGATACACTATATATATGTCGGAGCTACGAGCAGCGCATTGAGGCGCTACATATATATATAATGAGTAAAATGAGTGTATAGTTCCAGATGTTTGTGTTATCACCGCTTTTGAAAGTAGGAACGACGCTTGCAGTTTTCCATTCGTTTGGTAAGGTTCCGGAATCAAATTATTTCTGAAAAAGTATCGCGAGGAAAATGGCGAGTGACACAGCGCAGTTCTTTATTACATGTTTTGTAATGTGATCAGGTCCTGGTGCTGACTTCACGTTCAATTTTAGCAGTCGTTTTAGTATTCCCTCTTCTGAAAATGTTATTGCACTAATCTGAGAGAAATTCAGAGTAGATGGAATTCCCCTGGCGTGGGGAGTAGACTGTCAGAATACCGAATCGAAGTAGCTGTTCAGCCATATATTTCATCACCATACATTTTATTGTTGTCTATAACATCTGGAATAGCATCCCTTGAACTACGCTTGCTTCTGACGTACTTCCACACTTCTTTCGATTTAGTTTTTAATTTTTCACCTAGTGTTTCTTGATATGTGCCTTCTGCCTTGTGCATTTCTTCCGCAATTTCTTTGCCGAGTTCCTTTATGTCGTGATGAAGGTCAGATTTTGGCTATCTGAAGCACCAGTGGTTAAGGCGGTATCGTCAATTAATCAAAGCGCGAATATTTCGGCTCATCCATGGTTTATTGGCTCAGCGCTTAAATATAATCACTCGGGACGTAATTATTGACAATTTTGTCAATAAAGGTATGATTTTTGGCCAACTCCATGCGTATTCTACGTCAATCGATGAAGTTAGCTTTTAAAAAACCAGTGAAAAATCGTCTAGTTCGCGAGATAGTGAAGCGTAGTCTGCCTTATCAGCTAGCAGAAGACCAATCTTGGTGATGTATTATGGCGATACGTTACAAGACAATATAGGTGTGTAAGAACAATTTAGTGCCCTGCCGCGCTGGTCTAGTGGCTAAGGTACTCGGCTGCTGACCCGAAGGTCGCGAGATCGAATCCTGGTTGCGTGGCAGCATTTTTGGTAGAGGCGGAAATGTTGTAGGCCCGTGTGCTCAGATTTGGGTGCACGTTAAAAAACCCCATGAGGTGAAAATTTCCGGAGCCTTCCCTACCGCGTCTGTCATAATCATATGGTGGTTTTGGCACGTTACGTCCACATATCAATGAAATCAATCAACCTCTGCATTGAAATTTTGTCACGTACACCAGGTCTTCTTCATAATAATCTCAGTTTCAGGCGCATCTTTGACCACTCAGTCACTCAACAATTCTGCTTTGCCAGCACCATCACTCTTTGGATTAGTCTTCCTGATGAAATTATTTCATTGAGAGACTCTGCGAAATTGCGTGAGCATTTGCAAGTTTATTTGTTCCCTTGCTTTCTGTATAAAGATGGTTTTCTTTTTCTCATTTTGCAATACACTGCCTTTTGTCGTAGCGTTTGTTCTTTTCCCTTTCATCGTAAAATTTTCTTCGTTTCTTCCTACACTTAGTTTCTTTTTATCCTGCATTTGTTGCGATTTTTTTCTTTAATCTTCCCCCCCCCCCCCGCCTACTCAATGCTTTTCGGCGCCTGTAAGATACCACGAATAAATAAGTAAATAATTGGGCACATTCATGTCTTGACATTTTTTTAGACTCCAAATAATAACAAATAGATGTCTGGTGCTAGGGCTTGAATTTGGTTCTCCCCTATCAGTGCTCTATGCTTTCCGAAGCCAACTAAACATTATAAAAACATGCTATCTGTTTGAATACATGGTCTTATTTGTCGAATATGAGAATGTGTGCACTACCACAGTTTGATTGACAATATTTCATGCTGTAGTGCTTGAAAAATTGTATTTGTACGCTGGATATTACGAATTGACTCTTGAACATGTGCGTGCATGTTTCCACAAAGCTAATTTACAATCACACCATGATAGCTTGGTGGCTGAAGTTTCTTTAAGTGCTTGTAAGCAAAGAAAACCTGTTGTCTTGCGGTGCAACAGCACAGCCACAACGTGTGGTTCTTGCGCTACTGCTGGAGGTGAAACACAAATGTGGTATCAAGAGGACTTCGGTGTGATGCAACCCTCAAAGCTTCTTGAGTGCATGTTCTTATAGACCGGCGCATAGGAGAATACAGCAGAAAGGAGGTTGTGCTACACTTATTCTCGCACTTAGTGGCTGTGGCGGATGCCGAATAGCATCGTCCTTGGAGGGAAAAGCGACCTCCCACCTTGAGTGCAGTGGATACGGCAACCACGCGCGGTAGATTTATCGAGAAGGGGACGGGAATAAGCTGAACCTGACGCACGAACGCGCTTACCACAAAAATACGGCAAAGAAATAGTGCACCGTAGGAAAAAACGGAACGAAAACAGCTCGGGTGGTGGCTCAACCACTTAGGATGTGACTGCATTGGCCGGGAAGTCGGTGCGGCCGCTCTGGGGAGCCGATTCTCCCGTGCCTCGCGTGTCAATGGGCCTCCGCCTGAGTAACGACTCGGCGCCCACCGCCTCCTGCTGTGACCTCGCCTTGTTTCGACGTCCACTACCGCGGTAGCCCAATGTTTCAAACGAGGCACGGTGGCTTTGCACGATCAATTTTATACTAATGAATGAAAGTGTTATATAGGAGGTGGGGCGAAAATTTGTTATAGGGTAAGCAGGGTTGTTTACTTAAAGTATAGGTGGTACGTTGTGTATGCGGAATTGCTTACTTGGGCTTCAACAGCATCCTTGTGTCACAAACGAGCGCTCAACAAAGCGCGCGCCTCACTTTAACCGCTATGTGAAATCGAGGCGCCGGACAGCCGCGGCAGAATCCGGCACAGAGAAGAAATATGCATCAAAGGACGCCGCGCGCCTCTTCTCCCCCTCGGAAACGCCACCGCCACGCTGACAAACCTCCTCGCATCTATTGCCGAGCGAACTCGAGAAACATATCCAAGGGAAGAGGCTGCAGTGATGCAGACTTGCGTCACGTGAAGGGAGAGTCCCGTCTTTTCCACAGCCTTCACTATTCAGTGTGCCGACGAAACGCCTAGTGCATATAAGCAAGCATCGGAGGGAGTTGCAGCAGCGAAGGAGACGAGTGTTTTCCACATGCGGGTGAAGGCTTATCTGACAAGCAGGAGATAAGTGTTTGTTTACCGCCAGTGGGCGAAGGCATTCTGTGTTCGCAGCGTGGGAGCGGCCGACGTGTTACCGGTGCAGAAGTTTTGGTATTGAGGTGTAATCAGTGAACGGAGGCGAGAGTTTCCTTGAAGAGAAACCTCGAACGCAGCGGGACGACGACCGGCGCTGAACTTCAAGTGTTTCCTTAAAGAGAAGCATTCAAGCATAATTCTAAGAACTTTGGACTTTATACGTCTGACGAACATTTTAATCTCTAAGTGTCTTGGTTAGTTAATGCATGAGATTGCATGTAACATGTCCTGTTTTCGCCCGTTGTTTTGAATTTATTGGAGTATCTTGTTAGTGGTGTCGTATTGCAATTGATAACTGCCAAGTGTGCATGTTTGTCTGTTGATTGTCCTGCCTTATCTGAGAAAAATATTCTTCATTTTGTTATTAGGTCTAGGCTCTGCCTCGTTCTTTGGACCACAGCCGGCATTCGCTCTACACAAAAGGGACCAACACTGGGAGTACGGTTCGGGGAGCCGATGCGTCAGCCCTTAGATAAGCCCTGAGATTGCCTTCCTAATAGCGGAACCAGTGACACCTTGTGTCCAATATAACGTCCTTAATTGCTTATTTTACGCCTGGAGTGAGTGGACATGCGGAATTCACTGGCGAACCCCTGTGACCAAGTGTCGTTTAAACAGGGGTGTAAGGAGACGTATGGGTTTTCAGGTGGGACCCTTTGCCATTCTGTCCTAACGTTCGAATATAGCGGTCATGGTGAGTTCCAAATGAGGACAGTCCTGCTCACTGTGCGGTGTAGTGCATTGGTTGCAATCGTAAATAATTCCGCTTTACAATAGGCGGCAGATATTCGCTTGTATGCAATTACTCATTAAGAATTCAGAAAAATTGTTATTTTTTCGTATGGAAATACGTCAAGAGTGAATAACAGCCTTTCGGAGCAACACACCGTCTTGGAAAGCCAGAAGCAAAAATTGGCAGATCCCACGCACAGTGGAAATTGCTGATATGCGAAGCACGAATGAGCAATGTTGATATGTCACTTTAAAATCAGCACAACGTGACGAGGTGGGGGTAAATATTGCCGTACACGACTTTCGTGTCATGATTATCATGTTGCATGTGTCGTTTACCTTCGTTCTATTTACGTTACGTGATACCCAAGTTATGTGGAGCTAGTGAAACGGC
Source organism: Rhipicephalus microplus (assembly GCF_043290135.1). Taxonomy (NCBI): domain Eukaryota; kingdom Metazoa; phylum Arthropoda; class Arachnida; order Ixodida; family Ixodidae; genus Rhipicephalus; species Rhipicephalus microplus. The sequence goes on along the minus strand of NC_134700.1, from coordinate 299,726,800 downwards.
CTCGAGCATGCTATGAGCGTGGTATGTCGTTTTGTTCTTACACAAAACGCGTGCCAGGATTATCATGTTTGTACTAGTCAGATATTTCGTCATCCATTGACATCACCTAACACCGAATTCGGTATATATGGAGCTAGCGAAACAGCCTTGAGCGCATCACGAATGACCCAATATACCCCAACGTAGCGTTGACGCGCGCGCACGCTGGGCACAGTGGCACTACGTTCGCAAAACGCGAACACGCTAAGGTCTGACTCCAGGCACGACCAGCGTCCACCGGCGCGGCCCAACGACAACCTGCGCAAAATGCGACATGCTGCATTTCGCGCCGATGCGTTACCCAGACAACACTGCGTCTCCTTTTTTTCGTGACCGAGGGACGCCGGACGTGCTGAAACGCGGGTGCATCAAAGCAACGCAGCGCGGCACGCGCCTGCGACTATTCGCAATGCCCACGACCTATAGGTAGCGCGCCGTGTAATCCAAGATGGCTGCAGAGGGATGATCAACCCGTGAACTCGCATAAGAAAAGATAGGATGCATGGACGTACTCCCCGTGCCGCTTTTACCGGATGAACTCTTGATCTTCAAATGATTGTATATCGGACCAAAGTACTTTCCCAAACTATCGGAACTGCTGAATGTTCGCTAGCTCATTTCTTGCCGCTGTGCGAATGGTGTTGGTGTCAGCGGTTCGTCTGTGTGTCAACGAGGCTTTGCGTAATTCTGTGCATTCTACAGAAACCTGCGCGAACTAAAATTCACGTATGAACTCAACAGCGGTCAGATATTATTTGTGCCGAGCCTGCCTGGTAAATTTGCCGCACTAGTAGGCCACTAGCAAGTAGTGTGCCATCGCGGCTGCATAGGACCGAATGTTTACCGTAGCGATGGTTTGCAAACATATTACGCCGTCGTCATTGTTTGCGCTGTAAGCATCATGCAGATGCTTCTTCAACGGAGCACAAGCATTTAACTTCCCATTAGGTAGCGCTTGTGTCACAGCCATGATCAGACTATAACAGTGCGCAATTCACTGCACTCGGATGTTGAAGAGCTCATTAGCGCAATCGAGACAAAAATATTGGAATGAACACGCGCGTACGCTTTTCGCCACGTCAAAATTGTGAAAATTTATCGTAGAACAACGTCGTTTGGATGGCACTGGTGAAGTACAGAAGAATTTTGCGTGGACCGTAGTCGTAATTGCAGCCCCGCCACGGTGGTCTAGAGGCTAAGGTACTCGGCTGCTGACTCGCAGGTCGCGGGTTCAAATCCCGGCTGCGGCGGCTGCATTTCCGATGGAGGCGGAAATGTTGGGGGCCCGTGTGCTCAGATTTGGGTGCACGTTAAAGAACCCCAGTTGGTCGAAATTTCCGAAGTTCTCCACTACGGCGTCTCTCATAATCATATGGTGGTTTTGGGACGTTAAACCCCACAAATCCATCAATCATTAGTCGTAATTGCATATTTCATCGCTCTAACCATTTCGCTTTTGCTGGTCGAGCTCGAGCGTATTGGCGGCATGCTCCGTTTTGTAATATTAACTGTAATTGAGCTGCATGCAATTCACAAGAAAAGCTGTTCTTTAGCTAGCTGAAGGATGTTATACAATAAATACAATGAAAGCGACTTACGCGCATGAAAAAAAAAACGCACGACGGGACGGGAAATGCAACTCGCTGCTCGTGAGCTAGAAGCTAACCGTTCATCGTTGCTGTCACTCTCAGCGCGTTGACAACCATTTACGTCCAGTGAAAAATCCTAGATGTCAAGACGGTTTCTTTGAGCATCAGTGCTGAAAGTAATGTGAGGAATTCTCTCCGCCAAACGACTTCGATAGCACTAACAACGCTTCATTGCACAACCCCAACAAGGCGTCACTCACCACGTTTATCTAGGGGTGCGGAGGACATTTCACTCCGATACCAGGCAGGAGAAGAATCACTTGCAGTGTGCTGCCATCTATCAACAAACGTAAAAAACAATCAGCGCAGCGTAGGCCAAGGTTTGGAAGCGTAAATCATGAGCCTGTGCTACTTTCCGCTTGCAATGAATGTTATAGAATTTATACCCTACAAATGCACTGATCAATGGCATACGCACGTAAAACAAAGTGAGCTTGAATTGCAAAGATCAGACAATAACATTTAACTATCCAAAATGTCTGCAGAAAATCTCACGAAAATGATATTAGTACGAGTACTTTGCGAGCTACAATAAAAATGGCGAGTTGCCATGTAATTTTGTAAAAACTTCGCCTCTCGCAAGAACGAATCAGATTGATTGTGTCATGGATGGTCCGGTATATTCACTGATGCACGCAACATACAAAGTGGTCTGTGTTCGTTTCTTGCTAACGTGTTAACACAGAGGCTAGCACTGCCAAACAAGGGAGCGTTGGGAGCGTCTGCCTACTGATCACACTTGAGAGGACGCTCCTGAAGTCCACTAGGCGGCGTGACAGTCTATGATCTTTGCGAATATGGCAGGACCGGCACCTGGCGTGGCAACACATTGAAATGGACGCTGGCGAGCACGCGCACCACGTCACGTCGAAATGTATTGGTGCCTTGACTGTGGCATGTAGTCATGTTCTCACATGACACTCATTTCACGATTATCATGTTTGCACCAGTCACATACCATCGTCATCTATTGGCGTCATGTAATACCAAATTTAGGCATATGTGAAGCTAGTAAAATGGCTCCGAGCGCGTCATCAGTGTGACATGTAGTCATGTTGTTACACGACACGCATGTCGTGATTATCATGTTTGGATGTGCCATTTACCTATGTCGTCCGTTCACGTCGTGTAATACCGAGGTTGGTACATGTGAAGCTAGCGAAACAGCCGCGAGCGCATCATGAGCGTAGCATGTAGTCACGCTGTTACATGGCACGCATCTCACGTTTACCACGTTTGCACCAGTATCGTTCCTTCGTCATCCATTCACGTCCCGTAATACCAAAATTGGTATAAGTGAAGCTAGCGAAATGGCTGCGAGCACTTCAGGAGCGTGGCATGTAGTCATGTTTTACATGACACGCCAGTCATGGTTTTCGTGTTAGGGTCTATCGCTTGTGTTCGCCATGCAATCATGTCATACCATACCAGTTTTGCAACATGCCATGTGAACGAAACCGCCGCAAGGGCTGCAGGACCACGAATTGTAAATAATGACATTCATGAAATACGTGTCATGATTTTCATGTTATGACTAGTCAAATATATTCTTTATACAGCCATATGCTGTGCCATATCAAGTTTGGAAAAGTCGTAGGGGATAGATAGATAGATAGATAGATAGATAGATAGATAGATAGATAGATAGATAGATAGATAGATAGATAGATAGATAGATAGATAATTGATTGATTGATGGATATATGGAGATAGATAGATAGATAGATAGATAGATAGATAGATAGATAGATAGATAGATAGATAGATAGATAGATAGATAGATAGATAGATAGATAGATAGATAGATAGATAGATAGATAGATAGATAGATAGATAGATAGATAGATAGATACGCTCAAAGTCACCGAAGCTCGATAAGGCATGCTTAGCATTTAATTAAAGTGGGGTGAGGTCAGACTTAGTGCAGCTGGCTGTATATTTTGAGAAAGTGGACTGCAAATTACCTGGCTTCCCCTTCAACCATTATTGACTCACTTAACACTGTCATAGGAGTGCAGTGTTGCCAGTTGCCTTTATCTCTAAATAAAAGTAAACAAGTAGTAAATACGATGCCTAAATGCAAGCGAGCTCTCCAATTGGTTGCTGTAAACTTCTAAACTATAATGCGGCGCGTCTCTAACGAAAGCAGGGATAATTTCTATATGTGAGGAAATTATATATGAGGTACTCTTATAAAGTTACTTTTATGAAGTATTGCATTCCGAACGAACACGGGGGTGTGAACACGACAAAAGTGTCGTATGCAATGTTTACGTTGCTGTAATTCCTGGTACAGTTTCTCACACTAACATCGGGAGAGATGAAATACTTCATCGATTGTAGAAAAGTGGTAAACGCACATTAAAAAAAAAACAAGTAAATATCACTTCTCTTTTCATTTCTTTACGTTCACTGCTTAGAATGAATTGTTTCCTTAAAGTTAACTGGTTGGAAAATATCTTGCCAAGTTGCAAATTCTGTGCTGCACAATTCATCGACTTTTTTTTCACAGAATGTTGTTAACACTGTTATTTCTTGCGAAAACACTTACACTCTTTTTTACATACCTTCTGTGTTATACTTCAACGCCACACCTGAACATTATTTTGTATAATACAAGTGTACTGAAAATTCAAGTTCAGAGTACAAAAAGTGATCTGAATGAAAGTTCTTGCATGTGGTTATGGTATGCTGTTCTTTTCTGGTGAAGAGTACGCAGCGATGGTGTGGGAAAACTTTGAAATCGCCCTTGCGCATATAGGGGTAGAATCTCCGGCATATAAACGAGAAAAGAGAACAAGAAAGCGTTAAAATTGTACGAGGAGAAGGATAAAGATAGAATAATAGTGGTTTTATGTTCCCCATACAAGTTCACTCCGCGCGCAATTCGGCAAGGTATGGCTGATGAGCTTGCCAGCAGTGCTCGGAAGACGGCGTCTTTGTCGCGCCGTCGACGAAAGGCCGCTGCGTGGCGCTTTTCGTGAGAGCCGCCGTCTTCATGGAGGAGCGTTGTGTACGAGGCAAATCACGTCTTCTCTTCCTTTCTTCCCTGTGTTGCAGTGAAGAAAAGAGGAGGATGTAAAAATTTCCTTCTCCGCTTCCTTTTCTTCTTGTTTTCCGGCTCTGATTCATTCCGCTTCCTTCACCTCTGGCCCATACCTCGCTTGAAGGTTTCGGTGCCGAGGAGGATAATGGCGGTTCAAATGATAGGGCAGAGGACACGGCGCAACGGGATTAAAAAGACGGTGAACATGGCATGGGAGGGGCGCCGCTTTCTTCTTTCCTCGCGTTTTTGCGTCTATTCCCTGCGCAGCGCATTTCTCCGTTTTGTTCTGGAACTTTTGGCCATTTCTATCCTTCAGAGCCCTAGTTGGATCACTTTAATTCTATGCCATGCACTTTCTTATCTTTTTCTACGGCATTACGTATACCTTCGACGAGTCGGGCCGTTGCTTTGCCGCGACGGCCCGACTCGTCTCTGCTCTTTGTATTCCTGCAGCGGCTGCAGAGGGATGGCACCCTCGGCGCCAAATCACCTATCCGTGTCAGTTGAACGTCGTGTGCGCTTAATCGTGTGATATGCAGATTTCTGTCGGCGGGAACTGGGCGCGTGGGCACTTGCATTTGCGAAGGACTTCGAAGTCGTAATCTGAGTCACGCCATTCTTCTGCCTGCCCAACCCTGCTGCCTAGACAGCCGCACCCGCTAGAATGTTGCGTGATTACTAGTTTCGGACGTTGTTACGCCAAGTACCAGACGAGTTCATGTTTGTGTAGACGTAAATGAAAAAAGGCAATGTGTGCTGAACTACTCCAAGTGGAAACAAATATATGTAGTGAATATACAATGTGTTTATGCGTGTTTAGAGTACATATTGAAGAAGAAACTTTCTTTAAAGAAAAAGGAAATTATTGTTTATGTACATTCATAACCCTACGGGCTTCACAAAGCGAAAGATCCTCAATATACTCCCGAACTCAACACGTCGGGCTCTGAGGAAGGCAGCCCTCGGATGTGTTATCCGCCTAAGCGAGTGCACAACTAGCAGTACGCGTCCGTGTCTTGCGACATGGCCACAGTTCAGGTAGTGGTCTTCTGCTTTAATAATGTGGTTTTATGAATCGCTCGAAAAGAAGGAACGTTCCGTGCCCTGACCCTCGCTCTTCGAATTAGAGCAATGGCGTCAACCTGGGCGACAGATACCACCAGCGGCGGGTGTAACCCTTCGCTCCCACTTGCGCCTGCTGAGCCATGGCTAATGCGGTTTAATTTCTAGTAGTTTTAACACCCGGCGCCAGGGATACCGCGGCCCGAATCTTCCTTAGAAAGCTTTCTGCGTTTTTTGCTCAGGGTCCCGTACATCTGCTCAAGATTTTTTTTGCCGCCGCCATCAATAAACGTGCTGTTTGCGGGTCCCTATACGGAGATCCAAAGACAATGTGAAGGATGGTTCTAGCATAGCCGACGAATTAAAAACTGCCTCGCGTTGGATTCCAGCAGATAAGATGAGAAAGTAGTTCGGATCATCGAGTCGATGCGCTGCAATAGATCTCCTTAGAAATGCGCGCTGTGTGGTTATGGCTCAAAAAGTTCTGGACTATAGGCTCCGCCACTGAACCCACCTCTCTCTCTCTGAAATACGGCTAAGATGACTGAAATTTCTAAGAAGGAAACACAAGCGATGACATTTCGACATTCCAGTCTTTGTTCCTTTTGTGGTGAATACAAGCAAATACCTGTCAAAGGCCTTCACACTTTCACGCGGATAAAGTTCCCTGGGACATTATGTTTCCCAAGTACAGGCTAGGCCGTGTCCGAAATAGCGTAATCTTCAGTTAGCCATTCCAACCATTTCTTTTTCTCTTGCTTGCTCATGTAAGTAATGCGTTTACATTTAGTATTACTTTTTCACCTCGTTCATGTTTTCACAGTTACAAATGAGGATACGGCTGCCATGGTAACGAACAGAGCAGCATTTCTCAGGGGCTTCCGCTTTCCTACAGTCGTTAGGACTCGGTGCAAATGGCACTTTCAGGAGTAAGACGGAACTGCGACGACATTTTCTTATATATAGGACCACGCATGCGCGCACTCGTGGTGACAAAAAAGAGGCAGACTTAGTAAAGCTGTGGGCCTGAAAAGTGAACGAGCCGCGTGACTTAAATAGTGACAGTGGACGTCAGTCCATTAGCTTCAAATTAGGTGTACGGATCGAGAAATATTCCGACTTGGGGATGAGGTGAAAGCTTTCCCACTTCCTGCTTTCGTTTTTAGCTTTCTGCTTTGTTCTCTAGATGACATAAAAGAAGCACAGGGGCGAAACGCGAGACTTCAACGTACTTATAGAACTTCACGTCCATGCTGGCTCTGAATAGCACGAGTGCCTCTCAGGGTTCAACGTTTACACCGCATGAACGCCGCTGTCACTGCGAAACTTCACACGTAAACGTGGGTCCTTTTGAATTTTTTCGCTGTGGTACTTTCGCCTGCGTTGTCGTATGTTGTGCTTTTAGGACCAATATTTATGCCACGCAATAACTTATTGTTGTCATTGCTGTGATGTTGAGTGATTGTGAAGTACTTTCATGTTTCTTTGCAAAGATTGACCTCTTGTGCTTATGTAGTTGTAAAAAAATAAAGCTATGGTTTTACATCAAGATGGAATTTTTTTAATAGTTGCGTAACTAGATGTGAAACGAAGGACGAAAGCAAATTGCAATACCAAAACTTAAGTGTGATAACATGGGCCGCTGTTTGAAGAGTGAAAAACACACTTCGAATGCGCTAAGTCAGTAATGAAAGAATGAATGAGCCATTTGATAAAGGAAAGAACTACTATTGGCCGCTGAGGTGGGAAGGGGAAAGGGGCATAGAGGAAGGGAGAGATGCCATGCTGGTCTTGTTTAAGCTACAGGATTTTTTGCTTCCGTACCTATATATATCTGCCTCGTAAAATATAACCTAAACGACGAGAAAATATATGCTACCTTCGCAACTAGCAGCGTTTGCAGCGATCAGTTAGGCGAAAATGTCAGAACTTTTAAAAGAAGTAAGCTCACTTAGAAGGGGTCATCGCATATCGAGCCCTTTTCAGCAAAAAGAATGCAGTTGTTTCTCGTGCTCTTAGCCTTCGTTGCCACTTCTGTTCAACCTATTCATAGGCGGGCAACAAGGAAGGCGTACCACTGCACCCATATGAAGGAAATACGTACGTTCTGAGGCAAATTGTAGCGCGTTTGATCATCATCAAGTTCATCATCATCATCACAATCACTATTGCCACCGAAATTATCATCATCGGATCAACTACGCCCACTAAAAAGCGAATGATTACTCAATACCCCGTGTTCTGCCAGTGAGCTCTGTCCTGGTCTTGTTGCTGCCGCGCTGTGCCCGCAAACTTTCGAATCGCATGCCCGCCTCAATTCGTCTCCCCCTCTCACGTTTGTGTTCCCTTGAAATACAGTCAGCTGCCCTGCCTACGCACTACGGTCCCGGTTTATGCCTTCTTGTTAATTTTCACTATGATATCTATAACACCGGGATATTTCTTAACCCATTCTGCTCTATTTCTGCCTCTAAAGGTTACACCTATATCATTTTCTTTTGCATTGCTCGCTGCGTCGTTTTCAATTTATGTTGAGTCCTTGTATATTCATTCTCTTTCTCTCTGTGTGTGTGTGTGTGTGTGTGTGTGTGCGCGTGTGTGTGTGTGTGCGTGCGTGCGTGCGTGCGTGTGTGTGTGTGTAATCCCTCAGGTTTCTGATCAGTAAGGTAAGTACCGATAGGATACAGCCGTTATATACCTTCCTCTCGAGGGATAGTGGCAGTCTACCATTCATGATTTGATAATGCTTGCCGAATGTGCTTCATTCCATCTTTATTGTTCAAGTTATTTGCCTCTCATGGTTCGGCTACGCGGTCGCTACCAGTCCTTAGTAGACGTATAACTTAATAAACCCCATGGAGTGTTTCGTAACCTATCGCGAAGCGCTGTTCTCACTCGACAGTTGCAGGTTGCTTTAGTTTTATGCGTAAAATCTTTCAGACCTACCCTTCTGCTTTCCATGTGCAATGCCATATTCAGGAGTTTTAATTTGTTTCCTGCGTTACTCATGAATGCAATGTCATCAGCAACGTAACATGGCTGTAGCGTGCTTCCTAGGAAATAAAAGTCGCTTTCGTATACGTAGCCTTCTGGAGGTGTTAACGCTCAATACACCTGATTTCACAACGTGCAGGACCCTGTCACATGCTATGCAACATGCGCAATAAATCTTTTTCCTGATTTATCTTTGGTATGTGCACGTTCCCTACCGAGTCTGTGACATTCCGCTGTTTCTCGGCATCGGTTGCAACAAGCGCACTGCTGTCGCATTCGTTTGCCGTCTCCTCCCTCACTTCATCCCAATCACTTTTGCTTTCCTTCGAACATCTAGGGTGAAATGCAGCACGTTTTCGTCGTCGATGCATGCTTTATCTAGTTGTGATGGAGCGAGACGTGGTGTCAACAAAGAAAAAAACAAACACAGCGAGAAGTCCAGTGAAACGAGGTAAAGCGACGGTGATCGGATGCGAACTGCATTGCGCTCTCTTACCAGTTTCCTTTTTTTCGCGTACTTTGCTTGGGTTTTGCGTCTTCGCTAGCTCGCGCGTGGCATCTTATCCCGGCCGTAAAGACATTTGAACGGATGCCAGCGTCGTGGCCTCGTCAGAAACTCGCATCGCTTTGCCGGCACGACGACGAGGAACCGATCGAAGGAAATCGAGTTGTAGCGCCCATCTTCCGAGACTCGGAGTCCTCGGTTCCGGTGGGCTACGGATGCGACTAACCTCCCGTGAACTCCAATAGCCAGGAAAAACGCAAGTACACAAAGCGAGAAATCGATGGAGTGAAAAAGTACCACCCTGGTACCCTCTGCGAGGCAGCCTGGAAACGACTCCACTTCTTGACTAGAGCATGACATCGTAGGCCCTACATGCTTCACTGTGGCGCTGCTAAAAGTCGTGTTAGCTTCTGGTTAATCTTTGAACGTGAAGGTAGTTCTTGGAGCTCAATCTGTCCAAAGAAGTTTTGCTACTGTTTGGAGTGACTTCGAAAACTGCATCAGAACTTTTCTGGTTAGTGCTTAGATGCATGTTAAATGCCAGGTCACTTAATATTCGCCCACCTATCTGCTTATTGCCGAATCCTTGCGAACTCACTAGCACTTACTAGGTAATTGTCTCACACATGCACACGCACACCCACACATATATATAGTTTCATATCAAAACAATATACGGTGCTTTTCGATGTGGTTTCGCTGGCGCCAGTAGTCATGAGTTAGCTCCCAAGTTTCAGGATTCAAAAATTCAGCGATCACACTGAAGCTCGCAAAACGAAAAAAAAAAGTGAATGCCGATTCTTCGGTGGTTCGTAGCATATTCAAAGAACACGCACCAATTCCTAATGCAAAGTGCTGCGGGTAAACGCCGCTCTCTTGGAACGCAAGAAAACGAACGCATTTGCATATTAAAGGACCACGGGAATCTGCTGGGAACACTATGCCACGCCATTCCTGGCGTGCTTTCCTCGGCGTATCAGCTCGCACACGCATGAGCTCGTGAGTTGACGGCTGGCACGGGGTTCCTGCGGTCTTCCAAGCCAAGTTTGATTGTGTCTGCCATCTGTGTGTGTCTCTCTGGGCACTTAGTAACACGGCGGGGCGTTTACGCTGTTATGGAGCAATAATGCGAGAAAGAAAACAAAGCGTTGTGCAAGGCGGCTTAACGGCAAGGAACATCCCCTTTTTGTGCGGTGAGTACAGCGTCGGCTCACTTCCGTATCGCGCGTTCCTTACCCGCCTTACCGCGAAAAGCACATAATTATGCAGCCGCTCATAAATGCCACCACCTTGGATAGCCAGAAGTGGGGGGGGGGGGGGGGGATCGCTGTGGTTGGGAGCACTGCTCAGTCGGCGAGGCTCTATGTAGGCGAAGAAGGCAAGCGCTTTTCGTGTGTGTCGGTGCTCTTTCGGTGATCTGATAGCACAACCCAGAAGCTAGCGTGTACTTAGAGAAGGCATTCCTTCACTTTTCTTCATCTGCCCGTTAAGAGCCCCGAAAATGAACTCCCGACTTCCGTTTGCACTAGTGTAGTTGAGACTCGCACAAGAGTTCCCCGAATGAAAGCTTTGCCCATCCTCTTTTTTTTTTCTATTCTTGACAATGACGAAGGAAACAGATCAAGCAGTTCGCATACGAAATGTCTTTCGGCCAAATTGCTTGTGTATAGCTGCGCATGAGCTCACGTTGAAAGAGTAAAATATACGTCATTTTGCAAGCGGCTTTTAGACCGGGCTAGTCCGAACGAAAGAACAATGTCGTGGCGTTGCTAGTCAAATTGCCTCTTAGCACGTTTGCTTTACGGTTGCAGCTTTTACAATGCGCGTTACGGAAAAATTTGCTGCAGATGTCGAAACAATGAAGCTCCCGTTCATACCATGCACGTTAGAACCAAGGACCATGGTTAACCTGCGGGAAAGAGAATAGATTTTTACAGCAAAAGCTGTTGTGAGATCACAACTCGGGCCACGCGCAGTTGTCTGCTGCTATTGCCACCGCCGGTGTCCGTAGCCACATCACGCGAAATTAGTAAAAAAAATCACAGCATATCCACGGAATGAATGATGATGAGTGGGGCGAAGCATCCACAAGCCCGTCAGCAGGACCATCCGTTCGTCCATCTTGTCCATCCGTCTTTCCGCGCGTCCATTTAGTCGACACTCTAAGTACCGCCATCTCGCATCCCCTGGGGCACATACCCGCTCCACGCGTGCGTCCATCAGTCCATCCGTCTGCTAGTCTGTCTGTCAGTCCGTCCATGCGTCCGTAAGTGCGTCCATCTAGTGAACACTCCAAGTACCGCGATCTCCCACTTCGTATCCCGGTGGCTACGTACGACAACAACGGAGGATGGACAGAACCACGCCTTAAGAAGCTTCGCCTCTAAAAAACCTAGCACCAATGACACAGTGGGGCTTGAGTGCCAGCCCAGTATTCTACCATTGAGCTACGCCGGTGCGTGTGACTTGTTGGCGAACTTGCCATAGGCGGGCATTATGTCGGTAAAGCAATCGCTTTAATACAATTTATAAAGCGTTCCAAAACAGCGAAAGAACTACCGGTCGTCGCACCATGCGAATAGCGTAATGAGTGGGCCATCCAATGATCCAACTGATTACAAGAGCTTGTTCTTGTTCCCCTATTAACTGTGGCGCATACCCACTTCAGCCATAATTCCTCATCGTCGTCACCCAATGCATGAACAATTGGCACAAAATTACTTGCAAGTGTTTTGCGGATACCACACTTCTCAGAAGAATGACGGCAAAATAGCATAGTGAATGCCGCCCTATTGCCCCACAAATTTTATCATCAATGCCCTAGTGAGTATCAAGCAAGTGCACTTGCGGTAGTTACCCAATGAGTGTTTTGAAAAGGCTCTGAGAAGCCGCTCTTCTATCTTTCGTTATGACTGCGCTGCACCTTCCACACAGGCCTGATGGCATTTTTTTAAAACAGAAATATGTCCTTTGGTCACTTCTCATCGCAGATTTGTCTATTTCGATTAACACTTCAATTTCGCTCAAGGAAGTTCGGCATGCGCGATTACAGCCACGTTTAGTTAGAAATAGCTGTACGCAACGTGACATGTTGAATCGAATCTACGCCTTTTATTTTTAATGGTTGCAATAAACAAATAGCTTTACTGAATTTTTTTTCCCCGCCAGGGGTCTACCAGATGGCGGCATCAACTTATTCCCTTCCACTACTGCAGCAGGCCATTGCGAGGCCTCGTTAGAAACTGCGATCAAGCAGGGATGAACAAACCGTGCATATTCCATTGGCCACAAGTGCCCCTAGAGGCTAATTTGAATTAAGAACACATACTAGACTATTAAGATAGCATCGATAGTACTGTAATGATAACAAAATTGTTGAAGGAGAGAAGCACAATGCTTTGACAGCGCACTGAATTGTTGTAAATTTACATGTCATAGATTTTGTGTTTTGGTGCAGCGGTAATATGTATGGCTAAAGAGGGCTCAATTAAGTGCACGGAATTTCTGAACGCATGACCGAATAATAAATCACTGCTCACAAGTAACAGATTATGTTCTGAATTATCTAAACATGAATTATTGTAGGAAATCTGAACGAAAATAATTGGGAAAAAAAGCTTTCTTATCTCGCACACTGGCTAAAGTAAGCATGTATAAAAACAGCTGTGCCACAACAACATATTTCGTGCAGTAAAATAATAATCTACTTATTCCTCACTTTTATCTCACTAGCTAAGCGAGGCTGGTAAGTGTTCATATGCGCTAGGTAATCGAAAAAAAATACCGTTCAAGATTCCTAAATTATAAAGTTTCTTTAGTTGCTCTGGACCACGAAAGTACACGCATTTTGTTCATATTCGGAATATTTGAACATTCATACATCACTAGAAACGAAAAAAAAGTTTGTGCACTATTCTTCTAGATACCCCAGATTGATAATAGTTAAGAATAAGAGTTCATGAAGAGTATCTTAGTAACCTGCTATTCGCTAATGACATTGACTTGATGGCTAACTCAGGGGACAAATTACAGCTCATGTTTACAGCACTGCACACGGAAAGCAGAAGAGTGGGTCTGAAAATCGATATGCACAAAACTAAAGTAACGTGCAAGAGTCTTCGCAGAAAACAGCACTTTGCGATAAGTGGAGATACGCTGGAAGTTGTAAAAGAATATACTTAGATATGTAAGGTTTAACGTCCCAAAACCACCATATGATTATGAGAGATGCCGTAGTGGAGAGCTCCGGAAATTTTGATCACCTGGGGTTCAGAAAGGAATATACTTACAGGTAGTAACCGTGGAGCCGCACCATGAGAGTGAAATAACTAGAAGGATAAGGTTGGGGTGAATAACGTTCGGCAAGCATTCTGAAATCCTGAATGGTAATCTGCCACTAACCCTCAAGAGGAATGTATATAGAAGCTGCATCTTGCCATTACTTACCTACGGAGCAGAAACCTGGAGACTTACATAGAGGGTTCAGCTTAAATTGAGGACGACGCGGTGAGCGATGGAAAGTGATAGGTGTAACCTTAAGAGACAAGAAGAGGGCAGAGTGCGTCTAAGAACAAACTGAGGTTGAGGATATCATAGTTGAAATCAAGAAGAGGAAATTGACATGGGTCGGGCATGTAGCACGTAGGCAGGATAACCACTGGTCCTTAAGGGTAACTGAATGAAGTCCCAGAGAAGGCAAACGTATGAAGGGGAGACGCAAAGCTAGGTGAGCCGATTAGATTAAAAAGTTCGCAGGTATAAAGCGGCAACGGAAAGCAGAAGTCTGGGTTGATTGGCGAATCTTGGAAGAGGCCTTTGCCCTACAATGGGCGTAGACAGGATGATGATGATGATGATTACGACGACGACGACAATGATGATGATGATGATAATGATGTAAAAACCATATACTGGTGTTTTTTTTTTACAGAAACTGCATTTGTATTGTAATTTTGACTCTATCTTTGTCCATTCCTGAGAGGCGTTTACATACTTTTGAAGTAGATGCACGAGTAGCAGTGTAAACATAAAAGCATAGAAACTGGATATACCTAAAAAAAGCAAACAAATAAACTCGGTCTGGTAAAGGAGCTTTTCAGAAACTGTAGCATGAAAAACCATTTTCCGGAAAGTGCGTGTCTTCAGTAAAAGAGAAATTTTCAAATCGCCGCATATTGACGTTTACTCGGTGCACTCTGTTTTGGGAGATTTCTTTGTTGTTTCCCAACAATTGAACATTCGCGTCACGTAGTTGTCTCAAATGGCACTCCTTTTTGTGGATGCCTTGTTTTTGTGTTTTGTTGAAACGTCACCCCTCCGATTCTTACAAACACTTTTTGTTCTATTCCTCTAAAGACTGCGTAACGCTACGCTACATTTTCTTTTTCAATTAGTTTTTTGGCAGCTCAGCATAATAGACGACATTATTCAGGCCTTTGCTGGTGCAGCGTGGTGCAGCGAACATCGTTCTTTTGTTTGTTCAACAACTGTCTTCATTGTCTTCTTATGCACACTTCTGCAGCTCTGCTTTTACTTTCTAAGTGGCTCTGCAAAGGAAGATCACGAAGCCATCTAATCGTGGCATTGCTTGTCATTCCGGATTCCAAAGTGCTCATTATTTTGTTAAATTGCTTAGACATGACCTGCCTGCAAATGACGGAGAACGATCGATTGCTAAAGAAATAGAAAGAAAGGGAGGAAGAACAAAGCGTCAGGGAACGTTCTAGATTTGCAACGCAGCAGGCTCATAGCTTTCTCCTGAAGCCTTTCCACCAGCACCTCTTTACTCCATCATCGTGTTTTTTATTTGTTATTCAAGGCAATCTCTAACGCGTTTGTCTTTCCGTTCGAGTCTGTGCTTTCTTATGTTGCAGTTTCTCTATGTTGTTCTTTCCAACCTTAATCGTGGAACTGTGGTCGTCAACTTCAAAGGTTGTGGCCCTATTTCTTGGGGGCATTTTTTGTTGTCTAGTGACAATTAGTACCAGATATTTGTAAAAAGCATAAAAAATAGCTGCACTACCTAAAAAAGAAACCAAATGAGATAGATATTTAGTGATAACAACTATATACCCAAGAGCTGTAACCTACGGGAACGTCGCATAGTGGTTAGCAGGGGTGCTTTGCAGGGTTGGCCGAGTCTCGCGAAACTAAGGACATTCCCGAGCTCTGGCTACACCTCCTTATGAGCTAGTCAATAGTACGAAAAAGTCAAATACACCCCTCAGTGCGCTGCGATTCACTAATTACGATGAAATCAATCATTGCGTCAAGGACGGTCGACTAAGTTGGGCGGTGTTTTTAAAACAGAGGCATCTTCTTCATTTTTCTGTCGTTCCACGGAGTGTAGAAGTGCACCGATGCAATAAAAGTGTCAGAAACTTTTCATGATGACATTGTTAGGGACACGGGTTGTTTAAGTTTAATTTGAAGCTTCTAATGCCTGCACTGACTCTGTTTCGAACAATCAGCACAGTGGCCTCTGAGATCAGTACTGGCCGAGCGTCTTATAACATCGCTATCGCAGCTAATCCCTAGGCCACGTGTTAATCACCATGGCCAGCCTGTACAGTCTAGCGCGCTGCTCGGCCGGTGCGTGTCTGCTTTGTTGTCATCGGCTAATTAGCTATTTGATTGGGCAATATACTTGGCTTATTAGGCCAGGATATGCTATGACCAAGCTAATTACTCCAAGTCATGGTAAGACCGACGTCATTAGGCCACATCTTAAAAAGACCATGCTGATGAAGCCATGTAACGCTAGAACCGGGCTAACTAAAGCATGCTAGGTGATGAATTAACTGAGCTATGATAATTAACGCGAATTTAATCATAGGTACGCTAAGTGAAACTACGCTAAGTAGCACTTACCAATATGATAAAAATTAGTGTCCCGCTAATTATGCTTCATTACGTTGAATAGCTCCATACTGGTCATGCATTGATACTTGCGCCCGATAAACGCCTTTTAAATAAAGTATTATCAGTGTAGACAAGACAGCTTGGCGTAATCGTCGTTAAGCCTCAGTCAATTAGTACAATCAAAATCACTTCGAAGCCAAGCACGCAGATGAGTATACACGACCAACTTAAAAAAGCTGCACGAAGCTATAGGTTATCACAAGCTCCTCTATGGCTACAGCCTTGCGCACGTAGTGCAAGCTCACCGAATTATTTTATATGCAAAGAAGCTGCCAAGTAGCGTTCACTGCATCAAACGCTTGACAGTCACACCGGCATCATCCAAGTCACGAGTTGGACTCGGGCCTTCCCAAAATCAACCAGTTTCTATCCGAGTTCACGCGTGAATCAGTTTGATTGACAGACGCCCGTGGCAAAGATCGGGTACGCCCAACATGTTTGCTCGTGTTGAGAAGCAGTACTCATGTCCAGCGGTCCGAATAGTCTATCAGCTTTATCGCGCAGACTATGCACACATGCACGCAGAAGTAAAAGTGATATCACCACGTGGCTAGGATATCACGCATTGAATTTGACCGCGCTCATGGCGTATCAAATCACAGCCGCGTTGCCGCCATGATGTGAGTGCCCCTGGTGACCAGCTGTTCTTATATATATCTCCAATATTTATTAGAAGCGAAACGAGTAGAACGAGAGTGCTTCGTGTGTAGCTTTGCTGCCTTCCAGAGTGGAAATTTCCATGCTGTAGGCGGAACGAAAAAACCTGTGGGAAAGAAGACATACGCCCATGGACACGCCTGTGGGAGGCGCTGGTTTAGTTTGCAAAAATACAGCACGGCGATCACGCTGACGTCGCTGCACTGTTAAAATGTCTACCGTGTGAATGGTGGCGCTGACGGGATCGCACGTGATTTTTCTTTAATAACCGTCGCAAATGTCCCACATGTGTTTCCAAAGCCACGCGCGTTCGTGTAGCCATTTTTACCAACGCTGCTATCACACGCTCCGCACTGTCTTCATGCCATGGCTACCGATGAGCGATCTGGAAGCAAACTCGTCTGCCTGAGAAGCTCGAGCCATCCTGAATCGCACCCCAGATGTGAACTCAACATATGTACCTCTGAAGATTACTGATTGAAAAGGCGGCCGCTACGCTTGCCCTTTCTACTACTCCACATTGAAACGTTATCATTTCCGTTTAAGAACGATGTGCTCCATGCTTTTCTGTGCACATGCATGCTCTGATATTGAGCACCGTTTCTTCTTTTCTCGAACTACGCCAGTATTAAAGTCGAAAGCATAAAGTTAACATGTGTCAAGTGAAGCATCACGATTGCATGGCAGTGCATTACTTTGAAAACTTTATGGGTGACAAGAACAAAGTGGTTCAGTTTGCCTTATTTTTTACCACTCTGCAGGCGCTTCAAGATGGTGTTTTTATAACTATGCGTTGTCTTCGTATGATCCATATAAAACCGAGAGGCGGAGATCAAGTGATTAGTGTCACCATAGTTTCCGACCACGTGCTCTAACTGTGAAATATTGCGATCTTTTGGGAAGGCAACTTGATTGAATGAAAGTGCTGGGTGCAGCGAGGATATTGGAGAAAGAATAGGACATCAGAAAAGTACGTTGCACTTATACACTTATTCGCAGAGCTTGCTTCCGCGTACTGAAAGTCCGAATGCAACCCCACTTTTCTGACTCCATGCGTTGCGAGAGGGCAAGCTAGGAGTGTCGTGTGGAGAAAGTATATGCATAGTTGTGTCAGGGTGTACGTGTTCGCTACATTTTTACTCTCACATTTTTATTTTTATTACTCTTAGAACGAGCGGCATAGACGTAGCGATATCGCACTCTGCATAACTTGGCAGCTACGTGCGAGATAAAGGAGAGCTTTATTCCCTATAAAAACACTTCGGAATTCTATGGTCGTATACGTGGTGATAAGAAAAGTTGGCCGACGCCCCCTTTATTTTGAGAACGTGCACAGAACACTTGAAACACTGGCTAGATTTTCAGACCGATGTGGAAAAGAGAGTGAGAGAAAGATGGAAGGAAAGGCATATATAGCTCGTATATAGTAGTAGCCAGCTTAAATACACGCTCTTCCATAGAGTCCGTATCGATGGAGAGAATTCTTAACACGAGGAAATGAAGTGGGACACCAACTGTTGTACTTATCAAAAAGTCCATACCTGCGCATTCCTTCGTGACTTTGTATCACTTCAATGCCGAAGAGGCCAAATAATGAGGAAATAACTGCGCTGAACGTTCATAGTCTGCCATGCTGGCTGTGTGAAAAGCTTCAGTATAGAGAGTTCGGTGTTGTATTCAGATGCGCATACTTCTGCGCGGTCGGAATTCAAAATCAGAGTCACTGCGGCAATATCACTTCTTTAGGTAGAGCGAATTGAAGAACGGTCCTTCATGACTATATAGTTCCTTAAATAGGAAATACATTTCCTGTATATTTCCTTAAAGGACAAGTACATTGTCATGATTGGCCTTCCTGACATGGAGCCGCTTGGACGTGAGACCGTAGCGGGACAGCGCTCCCAGAGGGGAACCACAAGCGCCAACGACACGCAAGCCGTACTTCGAATTTTGCGGTGCACCCATCTCACCGCGTAGAACCCTTCGAACTTACCCGACCGACTGGTCATCTATGAAGGGCTGTTTACAGTCCAAACGGCTTAAAAAGGGTGGTTATCTTTGTGGGTCTCTGTTCGTCAGCGTGCCGCGAACAATAAGCCAAGCGATTGAGAACCGTCTGCGAATGCATTTCCCACGTTCTCCGTGGTGCCTAATACCGCTGTTTTCACAAGTCATGGCCTGTCTGGCGCCACATACTCATCATTGCACCGGTCTACACAGTTGATTTCCACGTAGGACTCAATGTCTTCGTGCTGTGCTGTGTCGTGTGTGGTAAGCAGTGTTTTTTTCCCTCACCATGGGATTAACTGGGCGTGCTTCTTTCCTTTTTCCTTGGTGGGAAAGCAGGCAGCGTTTCACCTTCCCTTTTCAAGGGAGGGGGAGAATACGGCAGTTTTCATTGGACTGTCCTGGCCTCCATTGTTTTTCATGCAGGGAATCCTAAGAAGGTCAGGACATAAAATTCGAGCGCCGAAGCGCTCACACGCTCCGAGAAGCTCACAGAAGCTCGAGGGCTTCCGGGACTCTGGCTGGCTCCGGTCTTCACGACAAACCCCCGAAATCATCAACGGCCACGAGTGGAGCATGACTACTGGTGCTTTGGTTGCAAGCTTACGGCGTTCGATTCCTTGGTGGCACACGTGTCACTATAGTCGTTAGTATTCTCCACTGCTAACCTGCTTTATTCTGGCTTGTTTATTATCATTACACACTGTCTTCAGCGTAGTTTATTTTACATTGGTACAGATTAGAAACAATTTATTGGCTCTTCCAGAAATATGACTTGTGTAGATGTGACAGCGATGAAACCTTTACTTTCTCCGACAAACCGACGTGATTTATCAGCACGTGCGCCTGGTAGAACAGTGGCTAGGGTCCTCGGCTGTTGAATCGAAAGTCGCGTGTTCGATCCCGGCGGTGGCAGTCGCATTTCGATGGAGGTGAAATGGTAGGGGCTCGTCCACTGTGTGATGTCAGCGCACGTTAAAGAACGCCAGGTGGTCGAAATTTCCGGAGACCTCCACTACTTGATCCATCAGAATCATATCATGGTTTTGAGATATACCTTAGATATTATTATTATTATTATTATTATTATTATTATTATTATTAATAAATGCGAAGTACTTCTTAGCGAACTTCGGCGACTTTGAGCGTATCTATCTATCTATCTATCTATCTATCTATCTATCTATCTATCTATCTATCTATCTATCTATCTATCTATCTATCTATCTATCTATCTATCTATCTATCTAACCGCCTACGACCTTTACCTCTCCTGGCCATTTCAATAATGATATCAATACCAAACTTGCTATAGCATAACATGACTATATGAAGAACATATTCGATTAGTCACAACATGGAAATCATTAAATGTATGTCATGAATGTCATGATTTATATTTCATGGTCCTGCAGATCTTGCGGTGGTTTCGTTCACATGACATGCTGCAAAACTGGTATGGTATGGCTTGAATGCATGGCGAAAATAAGTGACAAACCCTAACTTAAAAATCATGACATGCGTGTCATGAAACAACATGACTACATGCCACGCTCATAATGTGCTCACGGCTGTTTCGCTAGCGTCACATATACCAAAATTGGTATTACAGTACGTGATTGGATGACGAAGGTATGTGACTGGTGCAAGCATGATAATCATGAGATGCGTGTCATGTAGCAACATGAGTACGTGCTACGCTCATGATGCCCTCACGGCCGTTTCGCTAGTTTCACATCAACCAAACTCGGTATTACGTGACGCGAATGGAAGACATAGGCAAATGACACATCCAAACATGATAATGAAGACATACGTGTCATCTAACAACATGACTACATGTCACACTGATGATGCGCTCGCGGCCTTTTCGCTATCATCACATATGTCAAATTTGGTATTACGTGACGCCAATTGATGGCGAAGGTATGTGGCTGGTGCAGACATGATAATCATCAGATACGTGTCATGTGAAAACATGACTACATGCCACAGTCAAGGTGCCAATACATTTCGATCTGACGTGGTGTGCGTGCTCGGTGGCGTTCATTTCGTCACGTCACACCGGCGTTGCCACGTCAGGCGCCAATCCTGCCATATACTCGCAGGCTCGGGCCGCACAGCGTTGCTTTGACGCACGCGCGTTTCAGCACATCCAGCGTCCCTCCGTCACGAAAAAAAAAGAAGATGCAGTGTTGTCTGGATAACGCATCGACAAGAATTGCAGCATGTCACATTTCGCGCCGCTTGCCATCGGGCCACGCTGATGAACGCTGGTCGCGCCTGGCGTCAGACTACTGAGTGCTCGCGTTTTGCTAACGTAGCGTCGCTCAGCCCAGTGGGCGCGCGCGTCAACGCTACATTGGAGTATATTGGGCCTTTCATGATGTGGTCGCGGCTGTTTGGCTAGCTCCACATATACGATTTTGGTGTTACCTGACGTTAATGGATGACAAAATATATGAATGGCTCAAACATAGTAATCCTGACACGCGTGTCATGTAAGAACATGAGAACATACCACGGTCATAGCATACTAGCGGCCGTATCACCAGCTCCACATATACTAAATTTGGTATCACCTGACGTGAAAAGATGGCGAAGGGAAACGAGGGTGAAGGGACCGGAAGGGATTATCCAAACATGATAATCGCACACGGAAGTCATGTACGGCATCATTTACCTCCACCTCGTAACGTTGTGCTGATTTCAAAGTAACATATCAACATTTCTCATTCGTGCTTCGCATATCACCGATTCCCACTGTATGTGGGATCTGCCAATTATTAAATTATTATTAATAATAATATTATTATTATTATTTTATTGTTGTTGTTGTTGTTGTTGTTGTTTTTGTTGTTGTTGTTGTTGTTGTTGAACTTAATTCAGTTAACGACTGTCACTTGCTGCAGTCAGACTTGTGTTCTTTCTCTGAATAGTGTGACAATAATAACCGTTCCCTGAATACCTCAAAGACCATATGAGTATATCTCGCAAAACGAGGCAGCCGTGGTAGCTCAGTTCGTAGAGCATCGAACGTGTTATTCGAAGGTTGCCGGTTTGGTTCCTGCCCACGGCAAGTTATCTTTTCATTCAGCATTCTTTCTTCACGTTTACAGAAGATTTACTATTACTATTATCCCGTATAAATTGCTTGGCATAATTGTGTACTAATATGGTTTCTAATAAAGAAAATGAGCCCTCAAGTTCACTCTTCTTTCCTTAAAACATTCATCGTGTCACTTACATTCTTGGTGAATACCGTTTCATTATGTAAGGTTGATGAGTTCACTGATCTTGGTGTTCATTTATTAGCATGCTAAATTTTAAATGCGAAGCATTTCTAGGTGAGCTTCGGCTACTTTGAGCGTATCTATCTATCTATCTATCTATCTATCTATCTATCTATCTATCTATCTATCTATCTATCTATCTATCTATCTATCTATCTATCTATCTATCTATCTATCTATCTATCTATCTATCTATCTATCTATCCGCCTAGAACATTTAGCTCTCTTGGCCGTTTCGATAATGGTATCGATACCCAACTTGGTATGACATAACATGACTGAATTAAAAACATATTTGACTAGTCATAACATGAAAACCATGATATTTATGTCATGAATGTCATGATTTACATTTCATGGTCCTGGAGCTCTTGCGGTGGTTTCGTTCACATGGCATGTTGCAAAACTGGTATGATATGGCATGATTGCAAGCCGAACACAAGCGACAGACCCTAACATGAAAATCATGACATGCGTGTCATGTAATAACATGACTACATGCCATGCTCATGATGCGCTGGTGGCCGTTTCGCTAGCTTCACATGTACTAAACTAGGCATTACGCAACGCGAACGGATGGCATACGTAAATGACACATCTGAACAAAATAATTACGGCATGCATTTCATGTAACAACATGACTACATGACTACATACCACACTCATGATACGCTCGCGGCCGTTTCGCTAGCTTCACATATGCCAAATTTGGTATAACGTGACGTATATATAGTTGTCAAGGTATGTGACTGGTGCAAACATGATAATAATGAGATGCATGTCATTGAGAACATGACTACATGCAACAGTCAAGGCACCAATACATTTCGACGTGACGCGGTGCGCGTGCTCACTGGCGTTCATTTTGTCGCGTCACGCTGGCGTTGCCATGCCAGGTGCCGGTCCTGCCATATACTCGCAGGCCCGCACCACACTGCGTCGCTTTGATGCATGCGCGTTTGAACGCGTTCGGTGTCCCTCCATCCTGAAAAGAGGGAGACGCATTGTTGTCTGGGTAACGCATTGGCGCGAAATGCAGCATGTCGCATTTCGTGCCGGTTGCTGTCGAGCCGCGCCGACGGACGCTGGTGGTGCTTGTCGCGCCTGGTGTCAGATTATTGAGTGCTCGCGTTTGGCTAACGTAGTGTACCCAATGTGCGCGCACGGCAACGCTACGTTGTAGTATATAGAGCCCTTCATGATGCACTCACTCACGGCTGTTTTGCTAGCTCCACAGAAACCAACTTTCGTGTTACGTGACATCAATGGGTGATGGAAGGTATGACTGGTGCAAACATGATTATCCTGACACGCGTGTCGTGTAAGAACATCACAGCATACCACACTCATAGCATGCTCACGGCTATTTCGCTAGGTCCACATATAATAAATTTGGTATAAGGTGATGCGAATAGATGAGGAAGGTAGACGATATATCCAAACATGATACTCATGAGAGGGAACTCAAGTATGGCATCATTTACTTCCACCTCGTAACGTTCTGCTGACTTTAACGTGACATATAAACCTTTCTCATTCATGCTTCGCATGTCATCGATTCCCACTCTACGTGGGATCTGCCAATTGTTATGGTCACACTAAACGTGCTGCCATGCGCGGCCTTGGTTCTATCGGCTGTGTTTGAAGAATCTCTCGAAAATTCTGTTTTCCTACAGCCTTCGAGAAATGGTGAACCCCAATATGTCTTCCTCACTTGAGCATGCATCTGTGATCTGAAATTATATTGCTAAATCTGACAGTGACGTCCTTGAGCGAGCCTAAGAATAATTCACAAGGACTTACAATCTTGTTCTAACAGTGCCAGATCATCATAATTGCCATCAATTCACTGCCGATGAAATCTCGCTCACCTCCTATTTCGTCACAAACTAGTTCACGGTAACATATCCTGCCCTTCGCTTCTCAGTTGTGTAAATTTTGGGATTCCGCGTAAGTTGACCAGAGAGAATCGACAATTTCATGTACCTGTCAACTTATTTCAACACTGTACTGCTCACAAAATACAAAATATGTATGATGTTTACTTTCAGGATCTTGACGTTTTTTCACAGTCCACTGTCATTGCTTTTATATCTAGTTTTCACAACATAGTTTTCACAATGAACAGATTCTTTTTTTTTTTTCGATTTTAAAGAAGCCTCGCACATAGTTGTGTATATTCCCGTCATTTTTACCGCCATAACATGATCCTCGTCTTGTCTTTTATTATTTTCATTTTGCGCTGATTTCTTTTTGTCTGGGCGTTCTCGCTCTTTTTATTTATTTTTTTGAAACTCTATTGTATTGTTTATTTTTATCGTTTGATTTTTGCGTGCAGCTGCAGAATGACCCTATATGGTCATTCCTGGGCATGCTGAATAAATTATTGATTGATTGATTGATCAATCGATACGACTGAACACAAATCTCGCCAGGGCTATAAAAGGATTGAAGATAACCTACTTCGGCTTGTCTTCTTTGTTCATGCTCGCTCGGTCTAACCAAAGTTAAGGGTAGCCAACTATGACTACAACTAGAAGAGACTTGCGGTGTCTTGTGATGTACTGTTATGACCTCGGCGGGAACATCTAATCTTGGTGTAGGCCGAAATTATTGTTGCATTAAAGAGAGACAGCTCATCGCTCGCTCCATAATAATTGTACTGCTCTAATTCGCCAAATTTATTTTCTGAACCCGACTCCAGGTAAGAATGGTACCACCAACCTTCGGTATGACATGCCACTTTATGTCACAGGGATCAGAGGCTGCACTTCAGAAGAAGAAAATATTTTTTATTTGCCGAATGAGAACGTTTCGAGTCCAGTGTGTGTGTGTGTGTGTGTGTGTGTGTGTGTGTGTGTGTGTGTGTGTGTGTGTGTGTGTGTGTGTGTGTGTGTGTGTGTGTGTGTGTGTGTGTGTGTGTGTGTGTGTGTGTGTGTGTGTGTGTGTGTGTGTGTGTGTGTGTGTGTGTGTGTGTGTGTTTAGTGGGTCTAGGCACCCACCGCGGATGCGGTTCCGGGACCTTGTCTTGAAGCGGCTTCCTCGGCACGCTGGACGGCCCAGAGTTGTAGTGTCAGGTTCGAGCGGAGCAGTGTGGCCTTCCAGCGCGAGTGGAGGATGACGGTTGAAGAGATAGATGAATCGGCACTGTTCGAATTGTCTATTAGGCCCTTACACTCCCACAGCATGTGACTAAGGGTGGCAACCTCGCCACATGACGTGAATCTGTTTGTAGTGTAAATGTATGGATACATGGCGTGCAACAGTCTCGGGTTTCTGTATTAATCTGTTTGTAAGTGTCTGAAGTGTACCGTTTGTGTTCTGTTTAGCCTTTCGTGAGGGGATGAGTATATGCGTCTCTGTAACTGGTAGTGTGTGGTGATATCGTGAAACCTAATCATGCGACAATCCAACGCTCAGACGTTTGCAGTTTCTCGCTGGGGCTCGTCATCTTCCGGCTATGCTCGATGAGCGAGGTCTCGAGCAACACAGTCAGCCACTTCATTGGAAATGGTGCGTTTTCGTGCGCAATTCGACCATTCCAGCGAGTATAGGCGGCGCAATGGTACGTCTAAATAGCGGACGAAACGATGATCTCGTGAGTGCGCACGTCAGCGTCGCAGAGCGTGAATACGCGTTCATTGGTTCACGACTACTGACAGACCAAACTGCGTCACTGACTGCGTCACAGATTATCACCGTCTGACAGCTTTGGTGCACGGTTGCATGGTAACACCTGTGTCACTGAAATGAGCGAATACTTACATCGAGATAGTGAAGCACGGAACCACCATGCGCAACATTTTATTGTGATAAGAATAATATCGACACTCTCGGCGGGATTTTGCCGCCGGCGTCGGCGTCAGCGTCGGTGTTATGAACCATATATGTATACGTATCTATACATATGAGATTGCAAGAAGGAAAAAAAGATCCAGAAAAAGCACTCTGGTGCGCGGAATCGAACGCGTCGTGAAAGCGAGGCGTTAACCACTGAGCCACCCCGGAGAACGTTCTGCACAGTACAAACGGCAAGTTGTTTTTATCTACCACTTACCGCGGCTGTGTTTTCGGCATTACCAGAAAGATGGCGCAATCAGCGCACGTCGCTAGATCGCGCAACAGCACTCGCTCCAATCTTCTTCGCGTACTTTGCCCGGCTAAGAGAAAGGGAGCGACGCTTCCTCGCGCGACCTTGCCTCTCGGTGGCGAGGAGGGGAGGATCGTACGCCTTGGCTGGCATTGGGCTTTACGTGGAACAATTCTACTGTAGTTACCGGGTGCACAAAGGTCTCTGCAATCATTGCAGTCCCCATTCGCAAAAAGCGCGCACTTTTCAGTCTCAACGAAGTAACAAATGAGACACTTATTTGCATGCATTCGTATTTGTTAGTTCGTTTCGTGCGTAATTTGAGCGCGAAAAACGTGGGGCACGTTTAAATCTACTCTTCATTCTGCGCGCGACCTTTTCAATTGTTGCTATCACGTTCATTCATTCGCCTTTGCGGCAAAGCTGGGACTATTTAGGGGCGAAGCTCCTTAAAGCGAAACCCGTTCGTCCTTCGTCATAGTACGTAACATGTCTTACGCTTTGACCTGCAAGGGCGGTGCCAGTGGGAGATTTCTCCTGTGTGTTGTTGAACAATGAAAAATTCGCAGCGTGCGCGTTAACTAAAAGCCGAATTCTCCTGTCTTTCATTCCCAATTAGCAGCCATTGGCATGTACATTGAGCACTATCTGACATGAAAGCATTGCTACGTTATACTCGCTGTGCGTAACCTCCTTGGTTTTAGAAAGTTTTAGCGAGCGTTGGGCCGCAGTGCCATGAATACAATGAACTAGTATATACCATGAATTCGAGGTGGTTAATGTGGGATGTAGACACGAAGCGCAAGCCGCAAGAAAGTGTGTGTGTGTACCACATCTCGTTTAGTGCTTGGAATGTCCACTGGATGGCGGTACTTCTATATGCGGATTATATGATGAAAAGAAGGGAGATGGTGGTACTTGGAGTGTTGACTAGATGGACGAACGGTCACACAGATAAATGCATGTACGGACGCCGGGGTGGATGCATGGACGAACGCAGGGACGGAAGCACAGATGGACATGCGGACGCAGGAACAGATACACGCACAAACGGGCGGATGGACGCACGGACGGTCACACAGACGGACGCATGGACGGACGGAAGCAAGAACGAATGGACGGATGGATGCTTCGCCTCACTCTCCGTCATTCACCCAGTGAATATGCTGTCATTTTTGGTTCTCCCTACGAGTCTGCAGCCTCAATCCCGCACATTCACTGCAGAAAGAAAGATAAAATAAAAATTGGCAGATCCCACGTACAGCGGGAATCGATGAAATGCGAAGCACGAATAAAAAACGTTGATATGTTACTTTAAATTCAGCACAACGTTACGAGGTGGAGGTAAATGATGCCGTACATGACTTCCGTGTCCGATTATCATGTTTGGATGTGTCGTTTCCCTTCGGCATATATTCACGTCACGTGATACAAAATTAGGTAGAGTGGAGCTAGCGAAACGGCCGCGAGCACGCTATTAGCGTGGTGTGTTGTTATGTTCTTCCATGATACGCCTGTCAGGATTATCATGTTTGCACCAGTCGTATATTTCGTCATCCACTGAGGTCACGTAACACCAAATTTGGTATAGTAGAGCTAGCAAAACAGCTGCCGGTGCATTATGAAGGGCCAAATATACTCCAATGTTGCGTTGACGCGCGCATACGTCAGAGCGTGGTGCGTCATGTAGTCATGTTATTACAAGACACGCATGTCATGATTTTCATGTTAGGGTGTGTAGCTTGTGTTCGCCATGCAATCATGTCATACCATACCAGTTCAGCAACATGCCATGTGAACGAAAGCACCGCAAGAGCTGTGGACCACGAAATGTAAATCATGGCATTCATGATATAGGTTTCATGACTTACATGTTATGAGTAGTCAAATATGTTCTTCATGCACTCTTGTTATGTAATACCAAGTTTGGTATGGATATCATTATCGAAACCACCAGGAGGGCTAAAAAATGTAGGCGGCTTGATAGATAGATAGACAGACAGATAGATAGATAGATAGATAGATAGATAGATAGATAGATAGATAGATAGATAGATAGATAGATAGATAGATAGATAGATAGATAGATAGATAGATAGATAGATAGATAGATAGATAGATAGATAGATAGATAGATAGATAGAAATGCTTCGCACTTAAAAGAAGAAAATCAGCTGAAATCGTATCAGAAGAAAGTGTCCCTTTCTCTTGTTTTCTTGCATAAAGTGGTGTGCGTCTGCAGCCATCTTCGCGTTAAGCGCGAGCGCGGTTGACATGCAAACGAAGGTTGGTTGTTTTCAGAGAGTGTATGTCTTTTAGCGAGAATGCACCGCCGTGCACGCGAAGTGAGAGCTGAGGGCGTGGTGGCCAGAATACCAATAAAAAAAATAAGATACATACGAAGAGAAACACGGAGACGAACGCTTCCCAGTCACGGACGCCCATTGTCCTGCGCAGTAAAAAAAAAAAGGCTCTCGGAAGTAAAATGTAACCGAGGTGAATCCCTCGGTTCGTTATTTATGGAGCCGTAAGAGCGAGATTAACGGCGCGCCTAACTGGCGGGCCCGAGGCGGGGCACGCCATGCCGCCGCGTTGACGCAGCGGTGCGTGCACGCCACGTGTGGAAACATATGACGTGCGCAAATTTCGTGAACAAATGGAAAGCGCCGCAAAATGCGCGCCTTGATCCTCGGAGCCAATCACGCGACTGCGGGGATGAGCCGCCCTCCATCTCCCTCGTCATTTCACTCTTTCCTACGCCTTCAACATTTGCCTTCGCTCTAAGCCGATGCTGACGGCGAAGCCGCCATTGCTCTTTCTCAGACATCCTCTCCAGTTTCATCAAAGACCAGCGCATGCATTCCGCCGAGTTCCTCACACAAAGCTGCCTGTCGGATCGGCGATGCACGACCAAGCACTCTTTAATTGGCTCTTTTATTATCGCGGCGATGGGTAGGTCGCCATTAAAATTTCAGCCGCGACAGTTGGGTCTGTCTCAGTAATCGCGCTCGCCCGCCTATCTCGTTCTTGAAGCTTTCGTGTTTTTTTTGTTTGTTTGAAAGTTGAAGACATGTCGTGGAGGCGTCGCGACAATGTCTTATGCTTCGTCCCCTTTAGTGCCGCTTCTCGGAGCCGGCGGACGCGGGCTGGCCCTCGGGGTCGCGAGAAACACGTGCGCGATGCGGCAGTGATCCTCCACTTTAAGATCCCGGGTAAAATGGAGCGCTTTAACCATCGAATCTCTTGTAAATTGCCCGCTGTTCTCACTTTTCGTAAAGCGAGAGAAAGAAATACGCCAAGTGCATATATTACACCAGAAGGCTCATGAGTCGGGAGTTTTATTACCCCTGCGTACTTCTACAGCGAGATCGGTAGCATCTAGTGAAATTTTGCTGCTGTTACTATAGCACAAAGAAAAAAAAGATGTAGAGACAAAAGCGAGTGATATTTATAGGGATTAAAAGTCCTCCTTGCGGTTGAATTTTTTCCTAGTCAGAAAAGCTTCTTGAGTGTGAGGTTAACGCGAGTTAGTTTTCGTTTGCGCTTGGCGCGACGTGTCTTCATGCAGCACATATGCTGTGCTTTACGGCTAGAATAAAAAGTCTAATAAGCATTGCGACTGCAAGCAAACGAGAGAAATAAGAATTTATGCAATAGGTAGGGGTAAACCGACTTTCTGAGTGAGTTAGTGAGTGAGTGAGTGAGTGAGTGAGTGAGTGAGTGAGTGAGAGAGTGAGTGAGTGAGTGAGTGAGTGAGTGAGAACTTTATTTTGGTCAAAAGGCGGCAGAGACATGACGGGACCGGAGGGCCCGCTAGTTCGTCCAGGTGGCTCCACCCAGGATGGTGCCGGGAGGTGGAGTCTCTCGGCGATGTTCTGAGCCCTCTGGACGGCCAGGAGTTGGTTGTCGTGTTCCGTGATGCGCGTGGCAGCCTCCCAGGACGCTTGCTCTGGTAGTTCTGACCCCGAGTGAAAGGGGCACAACCAGAGCATGTGTTCGAAATTATAGTACTCGTGATGACAGTGCGGGCAGTGGGGTGAGAAATCCGGGTCGAGTCAGTGCAGTAAGGTTGGTGTGATGTACGTTTGCATCTTTAGTTGCCGAAGTGTAACTGCTTGTCCTTTATTCAATTTAGGGTGCGGAAGAGGAAAAACTCTGCGCCCTAGTTTATGAGCTGTGGTGATATCGTGAAATGTAATCAATGGATCCTTTACCCACATACATCCCCATTCGCTACCCTTCTGAGAGGGCCACTCCCCGCCGCTGGTAGCTTGTTCACGCGCTAGCTGGTGAGCCCTCTCGTTCGGATTGCTGGTCGCGCAAGCCGAGAGATTACCCATATAGGCCGGGAACCATGCAATATGTGTCAGGGGAACTTCCACTTCATTTTCCGGAGTAGGTGCCTTATTCCTGACGTGAGCAGCCGTGGTAGAGACGAAGCCGGATGCGAATGATCGGATGGCTGTTCTTGAGTCCGAAAAGAAGGTGACATCCCTTCTTCGTTCGTGAAGAGCAACCGCGATTTCGAGTTCCTCGGCTTCGTGAGTGAATCTGGTAATCACCGTGGCAGCGTTTACTAGGCATCCTTTCTCATTAACAACACTGACGACATACACGTCCTTATTCCAGTATTTAATGAGGCCTTGTATGGTGGCTTACGGAGAAACCAAAGTACAGGAGAACATATTTAAAACTACCATATGCGTGCTTGTTGCATTATTCATGCGGACACCCTCTGCGATTTAATAGCGGACCATCAATCCTTCCACCCAAAAGAGACTGTAGGAACATAAGGACACATGAGCTGGTTCTACTTTTAACAGAAAAGTTGTTTAAGCTAGCCGTAATTTTTGCGTGTAGCCTATCCGAAAACTGTCATCACCACAAAGGTCACGTCGTGCCGCACATATTCAGTACATCTCACTACATCAAAACTGGTCCATGCCCAACCATTGGCGCTTAGCCGAAGACACCCAGTACGTACAACGAGAGAATACTATCTAGGGAACGGGACAGCCAACAGCGGGTGCGACAACACCGCAATGTTATTAAAGGTGCCCTCAGAAGAGGTGTGAACGTTTTGTTTCAGCGCAAGTTTCTGTCTCTCGAGTTTGAATGACCATGCTTGGATTCGCCTATGTGACTCGACCGCTTATTTCCACTGGCTGACAAATTGATTGCGTAACTTCTATAATTACTGCCATATCAAATGTTTCTTTGCAACTAAATGTGCCTTCTGCCACAGTAAACGGAACGCCACAGGTAGCACGCAGATACCTTCTTTCTCCAATTTTCAATAATAGTAAACAAATTTCCTTCGGCGCCATATATATATATATATATATATATATATATATATATATATATATATATATATATATATATATATATATATATATATATATATATATATATATATATATATATATATATTGTCGCGAGAGGAAACGATGGGCAGGAACTCGAAGTGGAGGACTGTTTACTCAGCCACAGCTGCCATTCACTTCTTCGCTCTCGTCTTCTGCCACCAACACAGCGTGGCGTTACCCTCTCTCCAAAGAAAAAAAAGAAGAAGCATCGCATGAATTACACGGCTCCGAAAAACAACGAAAGGTGGTCAGAAATGCCTGTGTTCTTTGAAAAGAAAAAGGACGAGATGAAAAATAAAGAAGCAAGAAAATAATGCACAATTGTCTTGAAGGGTATTGCCACATCACAAAGTTCTTGACTTGCAGTCAACGCGAATAGTGCGGCTTCATCCTGGAGACGTGAACCACCTCCGAGGAGAATAGTCTGCGAGAACGGTGTGACGTGTCTGCTGGGACAACTTCGTAGTTCACTTCACCGAGGCGATGAAGAACTCGGTAGGGTCCGAAGTACCGACATGACAATTTTTCTGAGCGTCCCTGTTGACGTATAGGAGTCCAAAGCCAGACTAGGTCACCGGATTTGTATATTACTGCTCTGTGGTGGGTGTTGTATCGGCGAGCGTCTCGATTTTGCCGCGATAAAATGCGAAAGCGCGCCAGCTGCCGGGCGTCTTCGGCACGCTGAACAAATAGATCTGCGTCCGGGGTAATCGTGTCCGGCAGAGTTGGTAGCAGCATGATGTCAAGCATTGTGGTGACGTCGCGGCCGTAAACCAGACGAAAAGGAGCAAAGCCGGTGGTTTCCTGCAAAGCCGTATTGTAGGCAAATGTTATATACGGGAGGATTTCATCCCAATTCTTCTGATCCTTGGCGACATACATCGAAAGCATATCTGCAATCGTTTTGTTAAGACGTTCGGTTAATCCGTTAGTCTGTGGGTGGTACGCAGTTGCTGTTCGGTGCGTCGTGCCGCTCAGCGACAGGATCTGTCGGAGCAACTGTGCCGTAAAAGCAGTACCACGATCTGTGATGACGACAGCGGGAGCACCGTGGCGGAGAACGATGTTCTTGATGAAAAAGTCAGCCACCTCGGAAGCAGTTGCTCGCTGGGCGGCTTGTGTTTCGCAGTATCTGGTCAAATAATCGGTGGCAACCACAATCCAGCGGTTACCAGCCGTAGACTTCAGAAATGGGCCGAGTAAATCCATCCCGACCTTTTCAAAAGGTTCGTGAGGGGGTCGCAAAGGCTGACGCAGACCGGCTGGTTTCGTCGTTGGAGTTTTGCGGCGCTGACAGGCTGTGCATGTCTTGACGTACTGCCGGACGGTTTTCGTAAGTTTCCGCCAGTATTATTTGTCCTTGATCCGCACCAGAGTACGCGCGAAGCCAAGATGCCCTGAGGGTGGCTCGTCGTGACTAGCACGCAAAACATCATCGTGGAGAGCCGCTCAAGCCGCTCAATGTGCTGTTCGAAAGTCGTAGAAAAAACGACTACGTCGTCTAAATACACTAAACAAGAGTACCACTTCAAGCCACATAAAACTGTGTCCATCATTCGTTGGAACGTGGCTGGAGCGCTTTAAATTCATAGAGACCGTCCGGTGTAATAAACGCTGTTTTTTCTCGGTCCCGTTCATCTACTTCAATCTGCCAATATCCGCTATGGAGATCCATGGAGGAGAAGTAACTGGCATGTCGCAGGCGATCCAAGGAATCATCAATACGAGGAAGAGGATATACGTCTTTTTTCGTTATCTTGTTCAGTTTGCGGTAGTCGACGCAGAATCGCAATGAACCATCTTTCTTTTTAACCAGAACAACTGGTGACGCCCAAGGACTAGTCGATGGTTGAATTACGTCGTCATCGAGCATTTGTTTCACTTGATGACGGATAGCATCTTGCTCCTTCTGCGACACGCGTTAAGCATGTTGGCGCACGGAATGCACGTTGGTCTCAGTGATAATTCTGTGCTTCATTAGAGGAGTCTGTCGGACGTTCGAAGTAGTGGCAAAACAGTCACTAAATGATGAAAGGAGACTGAGGAACTTTACCCTCTTAGGTTCTTCTAACTGGCGATTGATGTTGAGGCGACGAGGAGGTAAACAGTTTTCGTTGAATGAAAGTTGCGCTTGTAGAGGATGCCTTGGCGTAGACAGAAAGATGAGAAAT
The DNA here is from genome assembly GCF_043290135.1 of Rhipicephalus microplus. Classification (NCBI taxonomy): domain Eukaryota; kingdom Metazoa; phylum Arthropoda; class Arachnida; order Ixodida; family Ixodidae; genus Rhipicephalus; species Rhipicephalus microplus. Next base: position 299,692,997 of record NC_134700.1, on the reverse strand, counting down.
CACGCACGAACTGACGTGGGGGTTGTGGGCGACGTCCCTCAAGGTATTGGATCAGTGGTTGTAATTCTAAGTCTTCGCGTTGCTGCTCAGGCACGTTTAATGATGCGAGAATAGCAAGGCAGCTGAAGTCTTCATCATTGTCTTCTTCAGCGACCTCGACGGGTGCGCGGGAAAGACAATCAGCGTCGGTGTAATTCTGACCAGACTTGTAAACCATCATATATATATATATATATATATATATATATAATGACGCAGGAGACGTGATGCCTGTACGCCTGTCTTCCTCCTTCTATACCATTCCACCACACTGTTCTCGTGTGGTTCATCACACGCTCCCCCCCCCCCCTCCCCCGAGAGAGACGTAGATGAAGGGGCGGATGATATCGTTTAAGTCTTCCGACATGAACGATGTCAGTCTGGCGACCGAGTGGAGCCACGCTGCGGTTGATCTCGTAGTTAACTGCCGAAATCTTGCGTATGATCGTATAGGGTCCTTCCATGATTGCGCTGAGTTTGCCGCGGTTCGGGTGCCAGGGTGTTTCATATAGAACAATGTCTCCCACTTGAAGCTCTAATGAAAGGAACTTCTTGTGTTATATGATCTTGTGTTTCTCGTGATATGCTACTGAATTGCGGACTGCATTTGTACGAGCTTCCTGCAGATTTTCGGTAACGCCTGAAAGAAGATACGGATACGATGGTGTGCCATACAGAAGAAAGCATGGTGGGTAGCCCGTGACTTCGTGAGGTGTTCTATTGTACTCGTCGACAACGTCCGAGAGGAGATGCGGCCACGGTTTTCGGGGTTCGTTGTTGATCTTGCATCGAAGGCGAGTAACGATCGTCTGATTAGTGCGCTCGTTTAGGCCATTACACTGCGGGCGTTGTGAGCCTGTTAAAAGCTGATGAATATTGTTGTGCTTGAGGAACTGCTTAAATTTGCCGGCAGTGAATCCTGTGCCGCGGTCGGAAAGGAACTTCCGAGGCTTTCTAGCAGCGAACATACTCTTCAGGCAAGAGATGTACACGTCGCAAGTCTCATTATTGTGTGCGAAAGCCCAGACAAAACGGGTGGCATGATCAATGGCTTAGTGAATGAATCTTTTGGATGAGCCGTAGTTGCTAAAACCTCCGATAGTGTCCATGGCCAGAAGATGAAATGGTTGTTCCGCTGGTGGCAAAGACTCCAAGGAACCAAATCGTTTGGTCTTCTGTTTCTTGCAGCGCTAGCAAGTATCGCAGTGGCGTATGTACTCGCTCACGTCGGTGATGACGTCGGGCGGGCCAATAGTACTGTGGAGAGAGAAGCCGCAACGTCTTCTTTACCCCGACATGACCGAAAGCGTCATGAGCTTTTTGGAGAAGAGAAGACCGGAGGGCAGAAGGCACATAGACTTTTCGTATTCCTCTGCGTGTCACTATACTCAGTCCGTTCTCAACGGTATGCTTTCTGGGTGGTTTGTCGTTGTGATGCTCTCGTAGTTGCTCAGCAGATAGGAGTTGAACTACCGGGCTTCAAGATAGTGCATCAGCTTCAATGTTGTCGATGTCCTTTTGGTGTTTGAAGTTCACGTCGTACATGGAGAGTTTCAAGGACCACCGGAAAAGTTGGCCTTGGGAATTCTTGATGCTTTTAAGCCATTGTAACGCTGCGTGATCTGTGATCACAATGAAAGGTTTCCCGTGTAGATAGCAGTGTCATTTATCAATGGCGTAAATAATTGCCAAACATTCGAGTTCTGTGATGGCGTAATTAATTTCGTGTTTTAGTAACTTCCGTGAATGGTATGCAATTGGGTGTTCTCTACCTTCATCATCAGGCTGCTTCAAGACGGCGCCGACACCTCTGTTGGATGCATCACAGTGTAGCACACAAGGCTTAGTGGCATCGTAGATGTTAAGGATGCCCTCTTCTGTCTCGCATTTTTTGATCTGATTGAGAGCCAATTTACTCTCCGAATCCCAGTTCCAGGTGACGTCTTTGCTGAGCAGGCGCGTCAGTGGGTGAGCGATTTGACTGAAGTGGTCGATGTATCGACGGTAAACATTGACAGTGCCGATAAAACGCTGCAACTCTTTAGGGCGTGATGGTCTCGGAAACCGTAGGATTGCGTCCACGTTGCTTTGCTTTGGAGTGACGGTGTCATGCGAAACCTTGTGTCCCAGGTACTCAATGGAGGTTCGAGCGAATCGACATTTCTTTAATTTCAGCTTGACGCCTTCGCTTTTGAAAGCTTTCAAAACGCCCTCCAGATGTCTCAGATGGTCTAGAAACGTGTCAGAGTAGACAACAATGTCATCGAAGTAATTCGTGACGTTCTGCAAACGGTGTTCTGCCAACATGAATTTGACAGCCCGTTCGAAGGTGGCCGGAGCATTCCGAAGACCAAAAGGCATGACGAGCCACTCGTAGTGACCGGTACGTGTGACAAACGCCGTTTTCGGAATGTCATCAGGGTGAATCTTCACGTGCCAGTAACCTGACGTTATGTCTAACGTCGAGAAGTACGTAGATTTCCCCAGAGAATCGAGAACGTCATCAATGCGAGGGATGGGCTGATAATCAGGCACCGTCAATTCGTATAACTTGCGGTAGTCGATGCAGAAGCGCGTGCATCCTTCCCCTTTTTTCTCTGTCAGAAGTGCTGGTGCAGCATATGGTGAGGTATATAGTCGTATGACACCTTGCTAGAGAAGCTCGTTGATCTGTCTGTCTATTTCAACGCTGTCGGTTTCTGAGCATCGATAGGGAGCTCTACGAATGGGAACATTGTTGGTGAGATGAATGAGATGAATGTCGCCATTGATGCACCCAATGTATGTCTGTGACTTGGAAAAAATGTCATCGTACTTGTGGATAAGCTGCTTCAATGCCAACTGTTGAGTTTTATTTAGATGTAGTACATCGCAAACTTCAACACCATGCAAAGACGCGCCCATGTTAGCCATGGTGTGGTTTTGTGTTCGAGAATGGAGGATTCTTTCCCTTGGCGTAGAGTCATGGTGTCAAGGTCCAGCGACAATTTAAAGAGCCAAGCGCTGTCCGAACCAACAAGTAGGTTGCTCTTCATGCCTTGTAGAACATGAGCCTGAATTTTTCTTGTCACTTTACTTATCTGTACCTTTAGATTAACGCGATCCAAAGTTTTGCTAGATGATGTGACTTGTTGAACTGAGATGCACGAATTCCTCATTATTTGCAGGTGAAGTGCCTTCAACACTGCTTCGCTGATACAGGTAATCGTAACTCCGGTATCAAGAGTTGCGCTGACAGGGTACCCGTTAATGAGGGTATCAAACTGAATTACATGAACTTTGGGTCGCCCTCCTCGTTTCCCTGGTTGGTGGAGAGGGCGGAAATGCTTGCGCGTCGTGGGCATTCATTATGTCAGTGCATCTGTCGGGGTAAGCCATCCATTGCGCAGTGTTTGCACTCACGCACGGGTGTTTGTACCGGGGTATTACATGGACGCTGACTAGTTCTGTCACTTGTTACGTTAATCTGTGTATGTCTGTGGATGCTGTCACAGCTGCCACCGCGCCCTCACTACCTGACGAAGACGTTCTGTTGCGCAGCGTAGACACCGGCCTTACGCAAGACCAGCGCAATCAGCTCATTCAACTACTTGACCGTTTTCGTGCCTCCTTCGACCAAGGACAACCGTCCTTGGGACGCACGTCAGTTGTCGCTCACCATATCGACACCGGTCATCATACTCCACTTCGTCAGCGCCCCTACCGCGTCTCGCAGGCTGAGCGTGACGTCATCACTCAACACGTCGACGAGATGCTGCAACGTGGTGTTATTCAACACTCACACAGTCCTTGGGCTTCGCCAGTGGTCCTCGTGCTAAAAAAGGACGGCTCCATCAGGTTTTGCGTGGATTATCGTCGACTAAACAACATCACACGCAAGAATGTTTATCCCCTGCCACGCATTGATGACGCCTTGGATTGCATTCAAGGTGCGGAGTTTTTCTCTTCACTGGATCTACGCTCTGGATATTGGCAAGTGCCAATGGCTGAACCAGACCGTCCAAAAACGTCGTTTGTGACCCCTGACGGCTTATATGAATTTAGTGTAATGCCCTTCGGTCTTTGCATTGCGCCTGTGACTTTTGAAAGAATGATGGACAGTGTCCTCGGGGGACTTAAATGGCACATCTGTCTTTGCTATTTAGACGACATAGTTGTATTCTCGGCGAATTTTGAAACTCATCTTTCCTGTCTGGAACAAGTTCTCCAGTGCCTTACGGCAGCCGGGTTGCAACTAAGCTTCAAGAAATGTCGTTTTGGCGCCCGCAAACTCACCATTCTCGGCCACGTCGTTTCAAAAGAAGGAATATCGCCAGACCCTGCCAAACTGCGGGCCGTTGCTGAGTACCCCAAGCCTACTACCCTAAAGGAGGTTCGTAGTTTCGTAGGCTTGTGTTCCTATTTTCGGCATTTCATTCGCAATTTTGCCTCTAAATTGCCCCTCTGACTCAGCTTCTCTACCGTAGCGCGGACTTCTCTGGCTGGAATTCTCACTGCGATGACGCATTCACGGCGCTGCGCCGGCTACTCACGTCTCCGCCAGTTCTCCGCAACTTCGATCCCAATGCACCCACTGAAATTCACACGGATGCAAGCGGTGTCGGCCTCGGTGTCATTCTCGCTCAATGCAAGGATGGCTGCGAAGAGAACGTTGTCACCTATGGCAGCCGTACCCTAACGAAGGCTGAGTCCAACTATTCCGTCACGGAAAAGGAGTGCTTGGCTATGATTCGGGCTATAGAAAAATTTTGCACTTACCTTTACGGACGCCAGTTTAATGTTGTCACAGATCACCATGCCTTATGCTGGCTAGCATGTCCATGAAAGACCCTACTGCTAGTCTCGCTCGTTGGGCTTTAAGCCTTCAAGAATACGACATCCGTGTTGTTTGTCACTGAGGACGCAGACATTCAGACGCCGATGCCTTATTGCGTTCTCCGCTGCCTCCTGACCTTGCTTGCTTATCAACTGCCATCTGCGACTCGTCATCGCTGAGCATCACAGACATGCCAGCCGAGCAGCGCAAGGATCCCTGGATCCGTTCTTTGCTCGACTTCCTGTCTCACAGTTCCTCAGAATCAACTTCACGGTGCCTCTCTCGCCAAGCAAGATACTTTGCTATCCGTGAAGGCTTGTTGTATTGCCGCAATTATAAGACGGATGGCCATAGGTGGCTCCTTGTCATTCCCCGTCATTTGCGCTCGGACATCTGCACTGCCTTTCACGATGACCCCCAGTGTGGCCACGCTGGAGTATTCACGACTTAATCTCGCCATCGTGTAAGATACTACTAGCGCGGCATGTATCGGCACATTCGCCAGTACGTTTGGTCATGTGCCACGTGTCAACGCCACAAGACACCTTGTCACAGCACTGCTGGCTTTTTGCAACCCTTAACCTGACCAGCGAGACCATTCGACCGCGTCAGAATCGATATTTATGGTCATTTACCCAACACTCCTTGAGGCAACTGGTGAATTATCATCGCCGTCGATCATTTGACACGCTACGCTGAAACATCTGCGCTGCCGGCTACCACTGCGAAAGACGTTGCGTCCTTTCTTCACCATCTCATTTTGCGACACGGTGCACCTCGTGAATTACTGAGTGACCATGGATGCGTGTTTCTTTCGGACGCCGTCGATGAGCTGCACAAGGAATGTCGCACTGTCCATCGGAAAACCTCGGCATACCATCCTTAAACCAATGGCATGACATAATGCTTTAATCGTACCCTTGGAGATATGCTTGCCCTGTATACCTCTGACGACCACACTAATTGGGACCAAGTGCTCCCTTTTGTAACGTAGGCGTACAACTCCGGGCCACGAACAACTACCGGCGTTTCTCCTTTCTTCCTCCTGTATGGACGTGAACCATCATGCTCAATAGACACCATTCTGCCTTACAGACTAGATGTTTTCGAAGCGACGCCCGCTTCCGAAGCAACTGCTTATGTCGAAGAGTGTCTTCAACTCGCTAGCTCGGTTACCGCGCAAGACCAATGGCGGTGGAAAAATGACCACGATGCTCCTGCGTCTAGTGCTCACTATAACCCAGGAATGTTGGTTTGGCTTTGGGTTCCGTCTATCCCTCCCGGTCTTTCCCCAAAGGTGTCATCGAAATACCATGGCCCCTACCGTGTGGTGCGACAAACATCTCCCGTCAGCTATCAAGTTGAGCCCATTGCTCCACCTTCGGACCTACGCTGCCATGGGCGTGAAACGGTTCATGTATCACGTCTCAAACCGTGCTATGACGCCCCTGTCGTGTCATTTCCTTAGATCGCCAGGTTGGCTCTTTCTTGCGCGGGGAGTAATTGTACCGGAGCATAGTGGCGCCCGCTCTGTGCGAGCACGAAAGAAAACGATGACGTCCGTGTGGCTCGTGCTCGCCGGGTTCCTGCCTGTACCAGCTTCTTGCGGCTAACACTTCTTGTATAATAACGAGTGTTTATACGTGAACTGGCTCGTTGCAATATATATATATATATATATATATATATATTATATATATATATATATATATATATATATATATATATATATATATATATATATATATATATATATATATATATATATATATATATATATAGATCTTGCATGCTAATTGTGGCTGAATCTTTCCTACGCCGTTGTGGTCAATCGTTTTCGGCATAGGGTGTAGTTCGATATACGTCTCTAATCATTAGGCATGGTCCATTATGTCTTTCGAATCATACCACGACTTATGATCTCATCCTCAGTAGTTTCACTATACTGTTTTTCCAGAGTTCTGGTTAAAGGAGCATGCTTCTACAAAGTTGCCCGCGCACGTAGAAAATCTACGTAGAAAAAAAAGAATTCGAGAAATGGAAAAGTTTAATATTATCGACTGTAACAAAACTGGCAGTTTGCACAACGCAGTCAGAATACTCGGGAGAGCCGTATAGTACGTGACCAAAGTAGCGCAACTCCTCCTGTACGCGTCAGCGCTTTTATTGCTCATTTATTACCGACCTTCCCATCTTTCTACTCCACTTTCCCATTATCGTGGAGTCGTAGAGTGTAGCAGAGCCAACCGAACACTTTTCTGGTTTGCCTTCCCGCCTTTGGGACCGCCAGGAGTTGCCAAACAGTGAAGAAATACGGACACTACGCTCTACTTTCTCGAAACTTTTCTACTTTGCTCAAACCCATCTAACAATCAAATAGTCTGCTTCGTGAAGTTGTGTTCATTGCACAAGTATCGAAATATTGGACCAGTACCAACTTGACGAATTGATTGATTGATTTGTGGTGTTTACCGTCCCAAAACCACTATTTGATTATGAGAGGCGCCGTAGTGAAGGGCTCCGGAAATTTTGACCACCTGGGGTTCTTTAACGTGCCCCAAATCTGAGTACACGGGCCTACAACATTTCCGCCTCCATCGGAAATGCAGCTGCCTCAGCCGGGATTTGATCCCGCGACCTGCTGGTCAGCAGCCGAGTACCTTAGCCACTAGACCACCGCAGCAGGGCCAACTTAACGAAGAGCAATATGGACGGCCTTGTCGAGGTGCTCACCCTGACGACCACGGCCGGCTTCACGCGTCCCGGGAGGCACTCCGACGTGCGGAATACGACGGTTTTGTGTGTTTGTAGGAGCACACACTAATCAGCAGTGAACTTTGGTCCCTTGCTTTGCTGCCACGAAATAAAGATTGAAGATGAGCGATATTTACCTCATTTTCGTGACCTTTTCTGTGACATGACGAAGTACCGGCGAGAAAAATATGTCCGTCTAAGCGCTACGAATCATTTGGCAGAAGCGGCAGTCACCTATCCTTTAAGCATGCCTGGCCGGGGCTGATTGATTTGCTCACATTAGTTGACAAGGCTCGTTCCGGCTATTTTCGGGCACTGGAATCGCTCACCACTGACGCGGACGCAAGTGGCGTCCCGTTTCAGCAGTCAATGGATGACAAACTGGCGCCTGTTGACGCGACCCTCGGAAATGAAACTGGCGACGTGACTTGCTCGAAACGCCGCGCATGGACGAAGAATGCTTGACTCGACTGGCATATAGCCTTTTCTCGCGTAAGCAAAAGATGAACCAGTCAGAAAAATGGCAGATACCACGTACATAGGGAATCGATGATATGCGAAGCACGAAAGAGAATAGTTGATATGTCACTTTAAAATCAGCGCAACGTTACGAGAAGGAGATAAATGATGTCATACATGGCTTTCTTGTCATGATTATCATGTTTGGAGCAATCGTTTACCTTCGTCATCCATTCAAGTCCCGTTGTACGAAATTTAGTGTAAGTAGAGTTAGCGAAATGGCGGGGAGCACCCTATGAGCATGGTATATTGTCGTGTTCTTGCATGACACGCGTGTAAGAATTATCATGTTTGCACCAGTCATATATTTCGTCACTCATTGACGCCACGTAACACCAAATTTGGTATAAGTGGAGCTAGCAAAACGGCCACGAGCACATTATGAACAGCCCAATATACTCCTACATAGCGTTCACACGCGCTAACACTGGGCACAGTGATGGTGCGCTAGCAAAACGCGTGCACGCTTTATATTCTGACGCAAGGCGCGACCAGCATCCGTCGGCGCGGCCCGACGGCAACCGGCGCGGAATGCGACATGCGGCGAATCGCGCCGATGCGTTACCCAGATCACACTGAGTCTCCGCCTTTTCGTGATGGAAAGACGCCGGACGCGCTGAAACGCACATGCGTCAAAGCAACGCAGTGCAGCGCGCCCCTGCGGGTATATAGCAGGGCCGGCGCCTGGCGTGGCAACACCTGCTTGACCCGATGAAATGAACGCCGGTGAGCACGCGCACCGCGTCACGTCGAAATGCATTGGCGCCTTGTCTGCTGCATGTAGTCATGTTCTCACATGACACACATCTCATGATTATCATGTTTGCACCAGTCACATACCTTCGTCATTCATTGACGTCACGTAATATCAAATGTGTCATATGTAAAGCTAGCGAAACGGCGCCGAGCGCATCATGAACTAGCATGTAGTCATGTTGTTACATGACACGCATCTCGTGTTTATTATGTTTGCACCAGTATCATACCTTCGTCAGTCATTCAAGTGTCATAATACCAAGTTTGGTACAAGTGAAGCTAACGAAATGGCTACCAGCGCATCATGAGCGTGGTATGTAGTCACGTTATTACAAGACACGCATCTCATGATTATCATGTTTGCAGCAGTCACATACCTTCGTCACTCTTTTACGTACCGTAATACCGAATTTCGCATATGTGACGCTAGCGAAATGCCCACGAGCGCATCATGAGCTTGGCATGTAGTCATGTTGGTACATGACACACATGTCATGATTTTCATGTTAGGGTTAGTCGCTTGTGTTTGCCATGCATTCATGTCATACCATACCAGTTTTGCAACATGCCATGTGAACGAAACCACGGCAAGAGCTACAAGACCATGAAATCTAAATCATGACATTCATGAAGTTTCCTTCATAATTTTTATGTTATGACTAGTGAAATATGTTCTTCATATAGTCATGTTATATCATACCAAGTTTGGTATCGATATCACCATCGAAACTGCCAGGAGAACTAAAATCGTAGGCGGCTAGATAGATAGACACGCGTAAAGTCACCGAAGTTCACTAAGAAATGCTTCGCATACAATGCAGCAACTCCAGATAGAGAAAGTGGCGAATTCCAGCGAGAAATCGAAAAGCTACCCACTCGCCTAAGAAGAAGAACTTCAAGTCACTCAGGGTTTCTGACAGGAGAAACATTACGTGGCCCGCTTCATCTACCATAAGAGAACATCAAGAGTATTCTGACACTGCTTAAGTATCTCCGGGTAAAAGCATATTGGGACTGGAACTCTCCAGGGCTCTGATAGTTGCCTGCTGATGTGGGTGTGTGCTCACCCAGGATCGAACATTGTAATCCTATGTGCGCCAGGCATGAAGGCGGTGAGTAGGCTGCGAGGCATCAATCAATTGAAGAACAGGGGACAAATTCACTCCACGCCTCCAATGCACACGTGGCCGACCCTGAAGACATCTTGCGGAAAATAGTGCACGGAATGCCGACCGGGAGTTCGCAAGATGAGCTCATGAAGAACCTACGCGTTCGGACTCAAGGGGTGAAAACTGCGAGGGCAGGAATGTTGGGTTCGTCAACAACTGCGATTATCACATTCACTGGCAAAGTGTACACATATTGGGTACCGAGTTAATCTGCTACTCATACAAGCCAACAGTACAATTATGCAAGATATGCCTCTTAACCGGACACCGCACGGACGTCTGTCCAACTCCAAATGTCAACCTCAGGTGCGGGCAAGAGAACCAATGCAAGGGCATGACTGCATCCCCAGGTGTGCCATCTGTAATTGTGAACACCCCACAGAAAATAGCAAAAAAGAACGTTGCTCCTCCTACAAAAAATTGCTGAAAGACCAGTCAAAAGATAGGGGAGGCCAACCTGAATGGACCGGTGATGTCAAGTCGTCTGAACAATTCTTTCAACTAGGACTGGACACGCCTCGATGGTTCAGCTCGGACCGGCAGGAACAGCACCCATGGTGATGGTCAAGTTCATGATCCTGATCCAAATCTCGGTCAAGGTCGTGATTGAGATCTCGTTCAAGGACTGACAAGCGACACCACACTAACATAAACCTCCGACCCCATGGAAACCCAGCCTGAAGAACCAACGAAAGCCTCGCGGACCTCCGGCATGAAAAGATGGGTTCCTGCCAGAAATCACAAGATGCTCTAGCCGCCACCCGGACACATATAAATCATGTGAGCTTTGCGAGGGAATCGTCCTCCAATGCTCCTAATGACCTTTCTACTGAAGGCTCCCTGGATGGCACCATAGGTCCCTCTGGTCTATTGTTAGTATGCATGACCCCCCCAAAAATGCAGGACAGAAGCTTTGACGTCAGCTTTTGTGCTCCCGTGCAACAGCCCAGAAAGATGTGATCCTCTTCTTCGTTAATAAGGTCTGTAACAAAAAAATGCACAATACAAAAAAGTATCGGAAGAAAATATGAGGCTGACTCAACAGGTCAAAAAGGTAAAGAAAAAACGATTGGCCGAAGGGCGAAATGACTTGCATTCAGCAATATCTTCATTAGAGAGGTAGCTAGAGTCTAAACTACGATCACAAATCCTGACACGAATAGTTGGCGGATGTAGCCAGAAAAGAAGATATCAACCGTCAATAAAACCAGCCCTTTTGGCCGGCACCATGACGGCTCAAGTTGAGGAAGGGAGAGTGTACGCAGGTATACCACTCCCACCCCAACAGTAAATAAGCACGACCACATAACGCACAAAATTCAGGCGCAATTAGAAGAAAACAGGGAAAGTTTAGCTAACGTTTATAAATTCCTAGCCGACTTCGTGACTTAAATGAAATCTTTCGATGGAGAGGAACTAGAAACTCTAAGGCAGTACGCGACTGAAGCTGTGAACAGCTTGCAAAGGGCAACAAGCGCTCTCACTCGGCACCGCCGGGAGTAGCAAACAACCCAAGGTGGATCGCGACGACGCGTAAGCACCCATATACATCTGGCCAAAAAATACACAGACAAGTGTGAAGCAATTACAGATCTGGAAGTAGAATTGCCGCGTTTTTCACAAGCGCGCAGCGGCACTCCAGAATCATATCAATGCGACACCAATTAAACCTGACAATATATGCTTGCAAGAAAATGGTGCCAGAACAGTGAAGTTATAGGGTTAATATGCTTTTCAGAACACAAATTTTCTCCGAACAGCCACGCTGGTGAGCAAGATGACTGCGGCAAAGGATGAGTACATAAAAAAACCGCAGATAGGTCCCGCGGGTATCAGTTTATTTCCACAAAATAGAGGCAAAGTTAGGACTATAATAGTCATCCTATACAGTCCTCCAAAAGAAAAAGGAGATTTCAATGAGATTCTTGTTGAGATAGGTAAAAACACAGCCAAAACGGACCACTTATTATTTCTGGGTGATTTTTGTGAACCCTGCACCACGTGGGTTTACTTAAAAGACTCGCCGAAGGTAACGCATCTCGAACATGCTGCGTCTAAGCTCGCCGAAGGTAACGCATCTCGAACATGCTGCGTGAAAGCGGCCTTGTCGAGCCAACCTTTGCTTAGTTCACCGGACTACTCGAGGCCTTTCATAGTCCAATGCGACGCTAGTGATAAAGGCATGGGGGCAGTTCTTAGTCAAAGGGATGAGGGGGATCAAGAGCATCCCGTCCTCTATGTTAGCCGGAAACTCACCCTTCGTGAGCAGGTTTACAGCGCTAGCGAAAAGGAATGTGCGTGCTTGGTTTGGGCAGTCCAGAAACTGGCTCTTTATATTGCCGGAAGCAAGTTCATTGTGGAAGTGGACCACTGTCCTCTCACCTGGCTACAGACCATGTCCTCTAAGAACGGCCGCCTGCTGCGTTGGAGCCTCGTTTTGCAACAATATACGTTTGAAATACGCTACAAAAAGGGTGCACTCCATGGTAACGCTGATGGCTTAAGTCGATGCCCCTGACGCGAGAGGATGTCTCGAGAACTCTGGCATTTTTTTTCCTGACCTAGACAAGAGCTAGTGATTGTTTTTTTACTCTTTTAGGTGTACTTGTTTGAAAACGTTGAAGACACGGCTATCCAGGGTTTCGGGTTCGATGTGCTTCCAGTGTTGTTGTTTTGTGTCACCTTAAAGTGTGAGTAACATTTTGAATAAATTGTGTATTTCCTTTAATATCAGTTAAAGGGGAAAATTGCCTGGTGGAGTTTGGCGGAATTGTCCGGCGCTCACCGGCTGAGTAGTTGTGTTTTCATGTGCGTATGTGATGACTGTTGAGCCCTCAATGAAGCAGGTGTTGCCCTCTACTTCATCAAAGACGGTCGTCACCAAACCGACTGCCGGCGCTGATCTCTCCGGACAGTGGCTGCAAACCTCAGCCCATCGAGATCTTCACACCCCCCGCGCGAGAGACTGTTACGACCGGCCCTGGGGAGCCAAGCAGGAAGAGTTTGGGGGAGAACCGGTTCTTTACCGACGGTGTCGTCCACCCCCACCTCCCCATTCGGGTTCCTCCTCGCCGGGAGGGCTCCGGGGTCTGCTGTGCGTTCGTGACCATGTTTGGTAACATTTTAGGGCGCCGTGACCATATATGGACCTCGTGTTAGGATGTGCCACTCCACGTGTTGTGAGGTGTGTTTCCCCCTCTCTCGTGGCCGAGGGGCCGGAGACATCGTATTGGCTGACGATGCGGACGGGGCGCCCAGTGTCAACGGCGCGGCGCTATAAAATGCCGAAGACGTTTTGTATCACGCTCACTCTTCTCTCTTTGGGTCAGTTGACCACTTCTCCACATGTAAATAAACCTCTGTTGCTCGTTCGGGCGCTTCTTCTCGCTGAATTGTTGGACGATGGATCCTGCGACGGGGCCAGCTACCGAAAACGAGACCGGCAGGACCCGGAGTCCCAACAAGCACCACCACCACCACCACCACCACCAGAAATTAAGGGTAAGCTGGGCAGCGGCAGCCTCCCAACCTCCTCCGAACCAAGCGCAAACAACACACACACAGCTCGCGCGACTCGAGCGAGAACTAGAGTTAATGCATGTAAGAATGGGGGATTTAGAAAGAGAAAATAGGCAACTTAGAAGCCAACAAAAGCAGCAGCAGCAACAACCACAAGAGAAACCCACTCAATCTTCCTTGGCAGGACAGCAGCAGCAACATGCAACAAAGCGTATCAATATTGAACAACGACACTGTGGTGACGATAGGTATTCTGAAAGAAGCCGTAAAAGAAATAATTCCCTCCATCGTTGAACAGGTCATGGGGCAGGTAGACAGAAAACTCGACGTGTTGGAAAGAAAAATTCAAGCGCAACAGATAGAACTCACGAAGACGTTGAGAAAGCATACCAATGGCAGCCACATAAGGGAGAAAGCAGATAAGGCATACAACAGGCCGGGCCTACTTAATATGACACAAGAAGATACTGACAAAGCATAAGCGACTAAGAAAAACTACGGAAGAGTGTGACATAAGGCAGTGGAACTGCCGGGGATTCCGACGAAAAAAGGAACAGCTTTCGCAGCTGGTGGCCATGCAGCCTAGGCCACCTGCTGTGATAGCTCTCCAAGAGGTGGGAATAAGGCCAAGCATGCAGAGTTATGACACTCATGGTGAAGCTGTGAATAGTAACAACGAATGGAGAGTGGCGACATTAGTCCACAAATCCATAACCGCAATACAGCATAAACCAATAGAAGGAATCGAAATCTCACATATCTTTACGGAAATCCTATATAAAGAGAAGAAAAAGAAAAGCATTTTCATCCTGAATATTTATAGCCCACCTCGACAAAGAAAGGCAACTTTCGACAAACTATTTAGAGATTCAGCAAAACTAGCAAAGCAGAACACGCTCATAGTGGTGGGGGACTTCAATGCAAAAGACCCAAGCTGGGGATACCTCACTCAGGGTGCCAAGGGCAGAAACATAGCCCAGCAAATTGAAATTACAGGTATGACACTCCTGACGGATCCAGCAATGCGAACAAGACTAGGAAACAGTAACTCCAGAGACACGACACCGGATATAACTATGTGCAAAAATTGTCAAGAGGTGGAATGGCACAACACTCTAGAAAATCTAGGCAGTGATCATTACATATTATGCACCACTATACACACAGATCAGATACGTAAAAAGATTGGCGTTGCCAAAATAACTAATTGGCGTGCGTTCAGAAAATCACTGCAACAAAAGGTTGACTGCCTCAGATATAACAAACTTGAGGAAATTAGTGTGACGAAATAAGGTGTCGAAAAGAAAGGTACAGTAAAAAAATTACGCGATCAAGCAATGCCCCTGAGGTCGACTCACACCTACTACATCTTTGGGAAGCAAGAAAAAGCCTTACGAAAAGATGGAAAAGACAGAAACGTAACCGTGAATTGAAAGAAAAAATCAAAGATATCACCCAGCGTGCAGAGGATTACGCCAATCAATTAGCTGCAACTAATTGGGCCAATTTCTGTGATTCACTCAATGGAACGCTGAGTACGGCCAAAACATGGAACATACTGAAAGCCATGATAGACCCCACGAAGACAAAAAATGAAAACAGTAAAGCCGTTGAACGATTGCTGCACTTATACCCAGGTACAAAAGAGGACCTCATTCAAGCCATGCATAAAAAATGCTTTGGGGAATACGGAGCGACGCCTTCGTATCAAGGAAGGTATAAAGGATCACCGCAACCTGATTTAGACAAGCCTTTTACGGATGCTGAGATAAGAGCAGCCATAATTAGTAACAAGAAGAACACAGCCGCGGGTGCAGATAAAATCACCAATGGTATGATCAGGAACCTAAATGACGAAGCCATTGAAGCTCTCACTAAATACATAAACAAACATTGGCTGGCTGGAACTGTCCCACCAGAATGGAAACATGCGATTGTGGTCATGGTGCCTAAACCAGAAAAAAAACTTGCCATTGAGATCATGAGACCTATCTCGCTCACGTCCTGCTTAGGAAAAATATTTGAAAAACTGGTGAACACCAGGCTCCTCAACCATCTCGAGAAGAACAACCTCATGCCCGAAACTATGTTTGGCTTTCGCTCACACCTTTCTACGCAAGATGTTCTACTACTTTTAAAAGAACAAGTATTAATGGACATCTCTAAGGTTGGGGAAAACGTCGTTATGGCAGTTGACATGAAGGGAGCCTTTGATAACATCAGTCACAAAGCAATACTAGAAGGTCTGGAGGAAGCTAACTGTGTAGAACGAATGTTCGACTACGTCAAAAGTTTTCTTAGTAACAGGACTGCAACAATCAAGCTGGGAGATTACGAATCCGACATCATTAAACCTTCAAACAAAGGAACACCCCAAGGAGCGGTCATTTCACCGACACTTTTCAATGTCGCCATGACAGGCCTTGCAGGAAAACTCAATGATATTGCCGGTCTACAACATGCGATATATGCAGACGATATTACGGTATGGACAACCACAGGCAGCCTAGCAGAGAAAGAAGATAGGTTACAACAGGCAGCTAACACCATAGAAGAGTACGCAAGGATACAGGGTCTTCAGTGCTCGGCCGAAAAATCAGAGCTCATTCGCTTCACGAAGAGAAAAGCACGGAGGACCGACCCGAATCTAAAGCTGGAAGTCAAGCTCGACGGAAATGTCATTCCGGAGAAAGATATCGTACGCATACTAGGAATGTGGCTTCAAGCTAATCAGAGATGTCTGCACACACTAAATCAACTCAAAACATCAGTACAGCAGATCTCACGCATGATCTCGCGAATAACAAACAACCATAAAGGCATGAGAGAACAAGATACCCTAAAATTGGTCAAAAGCCTCGTCATCAGTCGCATTACATACTCGCTTCCATATCAAATTATGAACAGGGAAGAGAAGGAAAAAGCAAACCAAATAATTAGAGTGGCCTACAAGACAGCCCTGAGATTACCGCGGAATACTTCAAACGACAAGCTGCTGGCGCTTGGTTTTCATAACACAATTGAAGAATTATCCGAGGCCCAGTTACTAGCGCAAGAAAATCACCTTCTCCAGACCCCAACGGGCAGAGCAGTCCTAACAAAACTAGGGCGCGATACTTTACTACAAACACACCAAGAAACTAAAGAAGTACCAAGCGAATTCAGAAAATGGTACACCGTATTGCCAATACCAAGCAACATGGATCCTACTCTGCATGCTGGAAGAAGAAAGGCAAGGGCTGACTACATAGACAAAAAGACAAGATTTTTGAACACGGCCAGATTCACTGACGCCGCGCCTTATCAGACCAATGCAAAGAGATATGTGTGTGTAGCCAACGACCATAGAGGGAAAATTACAGCCTGCGCTTCAATAGATCAGGCGTCGACAACACAAGCAGAAGTAGTTGCCATAGCACTCGCAATAAAAGAGGGATGGACGCGAAACGCTCCATTAACAATCATTTCAGATTCGCAAAAAGCTTGCAGAAACTATCTAAAGGGCGAAATTGGAGCACAAGCGCTCCGTATATTGGTTGGGATAGGATGGGACCCCACAGTGAAATACGTACAGGCTGTGACTTGGGCACCGGGGCACGAGGGCGCAACAAGGAACCTGCGCGCGGATGAGGCGGCTCGAGGCTTCACAAATCACCGAGCCACTCAAGCCAATGCAAGTGATGACCCTACACCCGTGGACCCTTGCTTCGGAACAATTTTAAAGTACTATAGAAAAAATTGGCAGCTGTATCCACGTCCTCACAGCAAGCTCAGCGCTGCGGAGGCAACAGCGTTAAGAAAAATACAGACTAACACTTACATAAATCTGCACACTCTTCACCTGATCTACCCCACGGCGTACAGAGATATGTGCCCGTGGTGTGGAGCCACCCTAACACTCTTTCACATCACGTGGGAGTGCGCAGAGCACGACGAAGAGCCTGACACCACTGGCACATGGGAGGAATGGGAGGCGCTGCTGTCTAGCCCAGCCCTAATGGATCAGCTGCGACTGATCCAAAGAGCTGAACGGATGGCTCGCGCCAGTGGGGCCCTGGAATAGGGGCACCACCCTGCCGGAGAGACTTCGCTCTCCACCCCGTATATTCTTCGGGGCACTGGAGTTCGAGCCTGTCTGGATTATGTATATAATAAAGTTTTGTACTACTACTACTACTACTAGCCTAATGGTCTGTATTTTGAAAGTGCAAGCAATTGTTGATGACGAATCAACCTCGCAGATCTTGCAATCTTTTTGGCAACTAGAAGCAATGGGTATCGCATATTTAACGAACCTTCCTCTTGAGTCTGTTGCACGATTCCATGAAACCATTAGCAAGAAAAGCGACAGATACACTGTGGCGTTGCCTTGGAAGGAAGATAAGAAACCGCTTCTAGGGAACAGCCGGGGAATCGCGCTATCACGCCTACTGAGATTAACACGAAGGCTATCAACGATGGAAGGAATGTTGCAGCGATATGACACAGTAATTCCACAATATCTGGAGTTGGGTCACGCGCAAGTGGTGCCTAAGGATACTCCTCGGAATCGAGATCACGCCATATATAAGCCACATCGGGAACTAATATTAGTGGAATCGTTAACTACCAAACTGCGTGTAGTGTTCGACGCATCGTCACACACCCAAGGTGTACCATCCCTTGACGACTGCTCGGATAAAGGAGTAAACCTCAATCCAGAATTCCTGCTAGTCCTTCTTCGCTTTCGGTGGAACCCTATACTCTAAGAGCTCCACATAATTGGTTGCGGGGAAAACATACTTAATTATATAGGAGATGTTCTCACCGAGCGGGAGGCCACAATAGGAAGTTTTAGTGCTGGGTACCCAAGCGGCTTGCGTACCCAGAACGTTGGGATGGTGGTATTGCGCATGCGCGAAACCCCAATCAGATGCGTCGCAAGATCACTGGGACGATGGGGTCATGCGTCCGCGCGGCCATAAACAACGCTGCCACCACTGGCCTCCTAGCGGAGATAAGCTGCCCCAGCGCACATGCTGGCGCATCATGTTACCTTCACGGCGTGCAAAACCGAGGCTGGCCAGAGCCACCACTTTGACTTTTAAGTTTTACGCGCAAATATTATAGTGGCTCGCCACTATACAAATCGCATGGCTCAAAGGCGCGAAATTTCGGACATCATGGATCAGCCGCCTTGTAAGGTCCACCTTCGCAAGAACTCACGGTGTCCGCACTGCGAATACTCTAGCCGTCGAGTTAAGATAAGCCAAAGTGCGAGCACTTATAGCGATTACGTGGTTTCAGCCAGATTTACAAAGCTAGAATGGCCTGGAACATAGAAACTAAAAATATGCCACCCCCCCCACCTGCTGAATAGGTGGCGCCATCTAGTGCGGCCATAGTGAAACAGACAACCACAACGTTGTTATTGCAGAAACATTGTGCATTGTACATCTGGTGCAAAAACTGCGTAGTGACAATATAACAAATGAGTAACCTTTTTATTCATTTTCACCACAAAAACATTCCGCGTAAGTTAACATGTTCATGACTGGTTGCACGAAGTGTCACAAAATGTCGACACTGTCGTTACAGTGACCTTGTATTTTTCACTTTTTTGCGTATACCAGATTACTGTACACAATAAAAAAGTGTATTGATCACTATGTATGTTTAGTTTAACATTTGAAATCGTGAAAATACTTAAATAATACTTACGCGACAAGACGCTGTGGCGCTGCGAGCGCGTGTGAACTTCGTGCGGCTTGCGTTTGCGTGCGTGCCACCGTGGCGCCAACTAAAAGGCATTGAGGTTGGGTATGGGTTAGGCACGCAACGCCACGCGCTCGCAAGCCCGCAACGCCCCAAGAAAATGCGTACCCAGCACTAAAACTCCCTAATAGGTATCTCATGCGTCAGGTCTGAACCGTTCCGAATGACAAACAAGGGAACGCCTCAAGGAGCCATCATGTCTTTTCTGTTGGTTATCATCGCCACGCATAGGCTCGCGCGGGCCTTGGACTGTGTACCACATCTGGCTTATATCTTCTACGTGGATGACATTACTTTGTGGGCCCATGGGGTTCTCTGGCCAGCAAATAGCAGACTCTGCAGGAGGTGGCACTTGCCGTAGAAAACTTTGCCAGACCCACGCTCAAAGTTTCGCACCGGAAAAATCGGAGGTGATCAGAATATACAGCAAATGCTACAAAAGTAACGAAAGAAAAGAAATAGAAAGCGAGAAGAAAAAATAAACAAGTCACTGTTGCCCCAATCCTGGGCTTCTGGGTTCAAAGCACTATGGGCTTCCTTAAAAGGGGCAACGAAACAAGTGGGTAGGATGATTCGAAGGATCACCTTCTACAGAAAGAGCATGAAGGAAACAGATACTGTGCGTTTAGTGCAGGGGCTTGTAATGAGCAAATTGACATACAGGTTGCTTTTGCACACGTTCAAGAGAGAGGAAGAGCAAATAGGTTATATTATCAGAGGGGCTTACAAGGTAGCATTGGGCTTACCGACAGACACTCCTACACACAGGCTTCTCGAGATCGGCGTGCATAACAGGTACGCCGAGCTGAAAGCAGCAACATTCATTTAACAGAGCAACCGCCTCAGCCAGACGAGGTCGGAAAGAAAATATTGATAAGGACGGGTATTCCACCACAACCCTAAAACTTAGACGAGAGGCTGATATAAATACAAGACCCAGTCCGAAAGCATAATTCGATCGCCCCTATCCTCATAGGGAACATGACCAAGTAGCGGCATAACTAAAAACGAGAGGAACTCGTCAAATGAATCGAACATTAGTCTAAGGCAATGACAACGTCCTTTGACGCCTCCAGGTATAATTGGAAGCGCTGCGTCGTCCCAATTGTAAGCAGCGACACGAGAAGCATGTGTCCAGCGCATCACTGTACACTAAATCGATCACGAAAGCCGACGCTGGTGATTATAAGTCGAGAGCGCAACGACGGCCAGGCTTCCATCACCATACTCTCAGATTCAAAGGTGACGTGCCGGCTATTTACGAAAGGCCACCTTACCCTAAACACCTTCAATATTTTAGGCAGCGAATTGAACAGCTCTTTAGGTTGGTCTGGTGGCCGGGACACGCAGGCCCAGAGGGTAACAAGAGGGCGGAAACTTCCTGTCACCCGACACTGCCTTTCGCGAGGGCGCCGACCCTCCTCGGATGGCTCCGCGAGAGCGTATTGCTCACCAACGATGCACGTGGTAAATATATAACGCCCTCCCCCGCCCCCCCCCCCCCCAATACCTTAAAGGAGAAGACGCCATATACCTTTTTCAATTTCAAACGGTAGTTTATCTAAATTTTGTAGGATCGCACAAAATTCATCCAACTTTGTTTGGGCGCGATTGTCCATGGTGTCGCCACTCGCCACCGATCCTCTATCATATCTCGTAGAGCTGCATGAAAACTCCAAATAAACTGCATCGTTCACAGCGAATATACAAAATAGAAAGCTCTTTAGAGCAGTGGGAGGCACTCCTCGCTAGCTCGCACCCACACGTGCAACCAGCACTCCTGGACTGGCTGGTGGCACAAGCCAGTGGAGCCTTGGACATTGAGTCCCACCCATCTAGCTCCTAAATCACTTCTTCTTCAACCAAATAAATTTATTCATTCATTTTCCGACTTCTGCTTCTCTGTCTCTTTCCATTCTTCTTTGCGCAGTCAAATTTGCCAAGATAAATTGTGCAAATTGCGTTTTTCCCTCTTACTGCGTTTGCCAAAGGTATCGCGCTGGAGTCCGAGGGGTATCCATTTGTGTTTCTGAAAGCAGCGCTATTTTATTCGTAAGAACCCAACTTAAGGTCTGCCACAGACAACAAGATTCACAAATTAAAATGTAATCAAAAGTTAGTTACGAGAGAGACCACCTGACGAAGTGAACACAAACTAAAGGTCTTCTCCGGTATTGTCAGCAAATACGAGGGGCACAGAAATGTAGAAAAAATGCCATCAAAATGACGACTGCCTGCGAGGACGAGATGACGAAGAAGCTGAAACAAAAGAGTTGAGAGAGGGAATGTGTCAGGGGCGCCTGAACGCACCAGAGGGGGACGCACAATAGAACGTGGCGTTTATGTTTTGCTCGCGCCATTCGCCGCGTATTGTCGGCATTCCTCCCCAGAGTGCCATGAAGTCAAGTTTACCATGGACGACAGCAGCAGGAGAGCCTTCCGTGTGCGCATCACTCCAACTCGCACCATCCTTTCTTTGCCTTTCTCCCCGGTTTCCTTCTTTCAGTTTCCCACGTTCCCCCGCAGATGGGAGCTGATGGTTTCCGGATCGGCCGTGAATAATGGAGCCAGTCCGTCGCCTTGCGTGCCTTGTTCGCCGGTGCACGCGGCCCCTCTTGCCCTTACTATCCTTTCTGAATCGCCCTCTTTCCCTTGTTCTCTTTCGTAACCGGCATCTCTCCTGGCTCTTCTACCATTGAACCTCACTTTCCCTTTTTTCTTGAATGCTCCAGGGTACGGGGGTGCAAAGCAAGATTCGTCCTCTTCTTGCCTTTCCGTTTCCGCCTTTCCCTCTTCTTTGCATTCCAGCTTCAAGCGATGTTCGCGCAACACTCCTTTGGCTCTCCTTAAACACTTTCCTTATCCAGGTTTTTATTTTAAAAAAGGCAAAGGGTAAGCTGCTATAAGCAGTTGGCCAACAACCCACCTAGTTGGGATGCTGCCGCTTCCTTTTGAATGCAAAAGTCGCTTTGCCTGTTGCTTCACACACTCTCCCTGTTTGCTTCCTGTATGTCTCCATGTTTACCCACACTGATCGAAGGCACTTGTCTTTTGTTGTCTCCTTCTCACGCCTTGTTCCGTTCACAATAAAAAATATGGGCACGAAGGAAATGACGATCTTGGGTAAAGCACGATTTCTTCCAAAATAAAGTCGGAACAGAAACGAGACAAGAGCCAGTACAGTTTAAGCTGCATAAAGTACCGGAGAAAAGAAGCAACGAATGGAGTGAACTGGTAGAGGTGAATATGCAAATCGAATGAAAATCGGAATGATTCATTCAGGTTTCTAAACATTTGCAAAAGAGGAAAAAATTTGACTGGTATTGAATGTAGTTTGTGTAAAGCCTTTTATCGCTATTGTACGTTTACTCTATTTAAACATCCATAGTCCATTTTCTCGGCCACTGAGCCTTTTCCTCACTACAAGAACGAAGGAGTCGTTTCAGTACTCGTCAGTTGTGGGGCGCCAACATGAGTACTTCGCCTTCATTAAAGTGACAGCCTCGTATGCCTTATTAACCACAAAAAATGACCGATGGTATCAACATGATCGATGAGAAAAACTGTCATCTGATGGCATAATCCTGAGACGTGACGTCACAGGTGGCTAACATTTGTGCGT
The DNA here is from genome assembly GCF_043290135.1 of Rhipicephalus microplus. NCBI lineage: Eukaryota > Metazoa > Arthropoda > Arachnida > Ixodida > Ixodidae > Rhipicephalus > Rhipicephalus microplus. The sequence goes on along the minus strand of NC_134700.1, from coordinate 299,670,049 downwards.
CGCCAAATTAGCTGATACCATCGCGGCCTGTTTAAAGGTATTGACCGATCATGGCGGTTGTGCTAAAGCACGTGCTAGGTACAAAAAAAAATTTGAGGGGACAAGCGCCAATACAAATTATTGTAATATAAACAAAGATTTTCATCGGTTTTCGTAACTTTGATTTAAATGGCGGCGTCCTCGGTACGCTAGTGTAGTGTAGTGCAAACTAGTCGGTAAATGAGTCTACAGTGAGATTTAAAGATACTTTAACATCAGAAGAACTAGAATTTCGTTGAGGAACTGTTTACTATTTGATACAATGCTTCATAACAAACTACGAAGACAGGGAGAGAAGCATTATCATGAAGTTGCTGAAAACAAAAAAAGAAAATGTTGGAAATGGGTAGTCTCACAGCGGACGAGGCTCTAAAATATCCCCTTTCTCGATGTGTCCGTACAAAACCAAGAAGAATGCAAGATTTTTTGTGCTACCAAAGCCATTAAATCAGATCGCAGTGGAATACTCTTAATTTACATCAAAAGATTTCGGGTGCCATTTTCGTTTTTGAAGAAATTGCTTTCAAAAATGGTAGCATGAAAACTATTGTTGTCATAAAAATGTGTTTCTTTGAAGTCTCTTGTGTGGCCTTTATGTCTCGATAATGATAACCTCGAGAAACGTTAGTTATAGTGGGAAGCTGTATTTCATAGTATTTTCACTTGTTTAGTAGTCTTATCTGGAACACTACGTTTCGTATACACGTAAACTCACGAAAATCCCTATTGCAAAAACAGCGTGATGCCAGTACGTTTTTTCGGCACTGGTACACGCTGGAGACACAGGTACACGCTTGTAATCACTGGCACTTCGCTGGGCGCACTGGGAAAAAGCTGTGTCGCATTGCTAGGGGCGCTGGCTCAACCTCTGTGATGCTGGTGCGCACTGCGAAGCGCTGGAAGCGCTGAAATTTTCATTGGAAAGCGCTGGTGAATACGGGAGCACGCTCTGTTTCTACCACCGCAGCGTGCACGTTTTTGTAGCGTGTGCCGTGGTATGTTTCGGTGTCGTTGAATATAAAACGCTTGATTCGGCGGCAGAGATTCGGCGGAGAGATGCTACCATAAGAGATATCGAGATTAATACGAAATTTTTGAGGCGCACGTCCGTGTCGCAGCAATTATAATGCACCTTTTTCGCATAAGCCCCCGCGTATACCGGCCATATTCGCATCATCCGTGTATTGCTGTAACGATTCCAAGTTGCAGTGTTCGTAAACCTGGAGCTGCACGCCACTCCTAACAGAAACAGGGATTGTTTTTGCCGCAAAGTTGACGAAACGTAAATGAGCTCTCTCGATCGCTTTGCAAGGTTTCCCAGTGGAAGCGAGAAAAAAAGCTCTCGTTCGAATCCAACACACCGCAAAAATATATGTCTGGCCATGCTTATCCTTCTATTTACTTCAGGTAAGAGAAATGTTCCGAAGCTCAAATGCAGAATCTTCAACCCTCCCAACTCACCGCGTCGAGAGCGGTCTTACCCAGTGCCCGGCCCAGCGAGCATTAAACATGCCGTGCCGGCCGCGTTGGTATATATGTTACCGGCGCTTCTTGCTTGGTGTACACACAAATTTAACGTGTGAGAAAAACTGTAAAGCATAGTTTAGACATCCATGAACCTAAATCAACTATTTTGTTTTGTGTCGATGTTCGCACGAATAGCGCTCACGATCGAACGTCGCGCTTTCAGCTACGCAGGCTGTCACCGAAAGCTGCCGGCCGCACATAGCCGGTGCCTCTCTTACTGATATGTAACAACACGCAATTTTCAGTTGATAATTTGGTACGCCTTCGTGAACGGACTCCCTGGCATACGTTTTCAGCTGATTGCATCGGTATTTCTATGGGTATTTCTTTAATAATTGGTATTGATATAACTGCATATATCTGTACACTGGCACGCCCGCTGCATACTGTCAGCGGAGGCCAGAAAAACGGCCGTCGCTTGGCATCGCCTCTACGTAAATGCATTTCTGGCATTGATTGACCTTCCACTTACTTCAGGTACATTTTAGGCGACAGTTATAAATGTTGCGAAACTCAAATGCAGAAACTTCAAGCATCGCAACTCAGCTGCTTCGAGAGCAGCCTTACCCAGTGCCCCGTCCCAGCGAGGCCTATCGTGCCGGCCGCGTCAGTGTACATGCTACTGACGCTTTTCACGTTAAGTAGGCGCAATTCTAAAGAATAAGAATGACTGTAAAGTACAGTTTAGACATTCCTGAGCTTAAATCGACCATTTATTCGCGTGTACGGTGCCCACACAAGGAGCGGCGACGATCGATGTGTTGTGCTCTCAGCAACGTAGGCTGTCACCGAAAGCTTCCTTCTGAGCGCAGGAGCCGGTACTTCTCTGACTCGTATGTAAGAACACGCAATTTGGAGTTTGTAATTTTGTACGCGTTAGTGAACTAACACACTGGCATACTTTTTCAGCGGATTACATTAGTCATTTCTTAGGCGGTTTTTTAGTTGCAGGTACCGATACTACTGCAAATATGTAATCTGGCACGTCGGATGTGTACTGCAACATCGTTGCTTGCGCGAAAAAAACTACTCAATATTCACTCATGTGTGCGGATATCTACCGAACAAGACGTTTAAATCATCTGGACATGTTCACCAGTACCAAGTGCGAGTACCGACTATCAAAGAAAGAAACTATCGGCAGCAACAGCTGACAATCTGTGGCTGCTCCTCCAGTAAATTTGAGAGTTTTCAGAGTTAAGATGTGGATGCTTCAAAAACTTAGCGGTGTTGCTAATATCTGCACGTCAATCGGTGCCCGGAAGCCGGTCGTCACTGTCGAATGAAAAGGCAATTGCTATTTGGAAAAGAATGCCGTGTCAGTCTTGACTGTGCGACTTGTAAGTTTTGTTTTTATGATGGTTATTTTCAAGTGACATCTTTTTTAGTTTATTGTTCATAAAAATCTTTCAATAAGTTGTTCAATAAAGATGCCTACTTGTTGTCCCTACCCCATATTATAAATGCATGCATTATCTTTTCGCGGTAGTTTTTAACAATAACTTAGTTCATGATTTTGCTATTACTAAAAGTGTTTCACTGAGTGTTCTTTAATGGCAATATATAACCTATGATATGCATGTCATTTTGTAATTCCGGATTTTTGTGTTTTTTTCCGGATTTTTGTGTTGTGAATCTGTGTAAACAAATATTCGTTTTTATATACAATCCCTGCTATAATCTCTGATGAGATTGGCAGTATTGTTAAATAAATAAATAAATAAACATGAAGTTGAACAGCGGGTTCTTAGGATAAATAGCCATTTTACAACCCCATACGCATGATCTAGCGTGCACATGGCATAGTGCATAGCGTACTCGGTGCAAAATCATAAAGTGGCGAGTTCAAATTTCGTCAGGAAACATTTTATTTTTGAATTTTTAATGTGAATGCGCGTTGTTTTACTTATATATTTATTCATTTATGGTGAATGGGCACCCCGTTTTAACCCTGTGAAGCCATTTCGCGCAGAGTACTGGGACGCTGCCGCTCCAGCGTCCCAGTACCTGCGCTGGGATGGATGGATGGATGGATGGATGGATGGATATGGCTGTACCCATCGGGTGGTGGCTAGCGCCACCAAGCCGTAATACTTAATGAACAAAAAACTAGATTCATGTTTTTTTTTCTTTAAATAGTGAGGTTGAGGATTCGTACTTTGCAGTGAAGGGTTCAATTTTCACTCGTGCCTTGACTTTAGCCACCAATCAGATAACCTCCTTCTAGTTAATTCTACCCACTTAAAGTCAATTTTCCCTCCCTGTCCCTAAACCCCAGTGCTTTGAAGAACTCTGTGCCATCATCCTGAACTACAGGGTGAAGCCCTTTACAGAACGTTATCACGAGTTCGGCAGTTTGCTCTTCCTCTTCACACACACTGCATACCGTGTCTACCCCTTCGTATTCGGCTCGATGTGTCTTGGTTCGCAATACTCCCTTTCTGGCCTCAAACAGTAGAGAACTACCCCTAGTATGATCATAGATCCTTTCCTTGGCTATTGCCTGCTTAAAAGTTCGATAGATCTCTAGTGCGGACTTCTTAATCATGCCGATTCTACACATATCGGTCTAAGCTTCCTTCACCGTCTTCTTAACCAATAATTCTTTTTGGTTGGGCCCCTTGCTGTTTTCTAAGTATTTACCAGTCAATATTCTGGTTCGCTTCCTTCATTTTGTACCGACATTCTTCATGTACAAGTAGCTGAATACCTTCCTAGCCCAACGCTCCTCCCCCATTTCTCTCAATCGCTTCTCAAATTCTATCTTGCTGCTAGCTTCCCTGCCCTCAAATGATGTCCATCCCATATCACCTTGTACTCCCTGATTTTGTGTATTCCCGCGAGCTCCTAAAGCAAGCCTACCCAATCCACGTTGCTTAATTTCTAACCTTGCTTGAACTTCTGATCTCACGCACAAGACCACATTGCCGAACGTCAAACCAGGAACCATGACCACTTTCCATATTCCTCTCACAACATCATACCTATTGTAATTCCACAGTGCCCTGTTTTTCTTCACCGCTGCATTCCTGTTACCTTTAGTCGTCACGTATTTTTCGTGATCCCTTAGGTACCAGGCGCTCGTACCAGCACCTTCCTGGGCCCATAATCAGGCATGGCGCTGGACGCTGTGACCCACTGGCGCTGGTTTTTGCAATAGGGATATAAGCAAGAACGGCGTGATAAAAGTAGTTTGGCTGAAATATTGTGGGAAATGACAGATGTTCGATGCACAGGACATCACAGCACTCTGTTGCCGCAAATATCGACATCATTTGTACCTAAGGTAACTGAATTTTGTTAAAGCAAATTAGTCACCCGATTCCGTGTTTGATTGCTATCAGTGCTTGCGCCAGTGACACCACGTGCAATAACTACTTCGAATTGCAATCTAAGCTTGCACTAGTCAATGTTTCAATCTAAAAATGCAATATTATTAGGTACTTCAAAAAAGAAATGAAAACAAACCGCGTATTGTTATTTGTTCTCACTGAAGAAATAAAACTCACAATCTATTGATTCCGGGTGCCGTTTTTATGGGTAATAAGGGGTCCCTATAATATTTCGGGAACTTACAAACACAATGTACGCTCTATTGAAATCCCCACTAAAGCCGATCTTTTGTTATATATATATATATATATATATATATATATATATATATATATATAAATAGAGAGTACGATGCACGTTAGTTTTGCATGGTATATTTTCTGACATTTCAGCTAATGAGTGGACCAGCCTTTGTCAAAGTAACAAGTACGCACATGTCAACTCGTTTCCTTATAAATAGCATTCACATGGGATAGTGTAGTAGGATGGCGACGTATTGCAGAGATTACACCATTCATGACGTGAAGTGTTCATGACGGCACAGTTAGATGTCTTGCGAACGTGTTTATACACACACACACACACACACACACACACACACACACACACACACACACACACACACACACACACACACACGCACGCACACACGCACGCACACGCACACACACACACACACACACACACACACACACACACACACGCGCGCGCGCGCGCGCGCGCGTATATATATATACATTGTAGTGAAGAAGAGGGGCCTCAGCAGCATTTCTCGGCGCCTCAGGGGCATCGCCATCAGCATAAGCTCGTGCTTGCTGCGCTTGGCCGGACGCTTCTGACTGTTTCGCCTTCTGCGTTCTGCTCTGCAAATAAACCCCGTTATCATGTCATGGGAACACGAGGGCAGCACTACGAATTCGACGATATACACAATCCCTTCTATGACGACTCGTGTGGTACAGGCTGCGAGAGGTTTTACACTTTGTGCGTTAGCCGTTCTAAGAGAGAGGTCGGATAATGGCGTCAGAACTTTGCGGAGTTTGCGGCACAGGTTGATGGAAAGGACGGATTGAGCGGCTGCGGTGTTGACAAGCGCCATGACGACGATACCATCGACTGACACTTCAATTACGTTAGCTTGACAGGGGCGAGGACTTGTACATGGCGACGGGGACGCAGTTCGTGCCTCGGGAACTGCGGCCGTTAGTTTTGCTGGTCGGTGGGTCCGGAACGGCGACGCATAGGGGAAGCGAACGTCGGCGTGGAGATGGGGAGCGGCGGGTAGGACCGTGTGGACGATCAGAAGGAAAGGAAGAGGAAGGAGGGCTTGAAGGCGTAGAAGAAAACTGAGGGTCGAAAGAGAGCATTCGTCGAATGTTCTGAGCAGCCTGGCGACGATGACAATAACGTGCCACGTGGCCAACACCGCCACAAGCAAAACATATCGGACGGTTGTCGTGGGTCCGCCATTGGTCGGAGTAGACTCCGACTTGCGGCTGGGGGCAGAAAACTGCGGCCGAGGTGGTATCGGCATAGGCGGCAGTGAATAGATCGGCGGCGAAAAGGGCGGTGACGAATACGTAGGCGCTGGCTGGAACGCATGCTGTTGAGGTCGAGCAACGACCTCGGCGTACGTGAGAGGTGCGGCGACTGGCGGCTGTTCACGGGCGGGAGGAAGAACTTGTGCGTCTTGAATGAAGTCGCGGAGTGTAGACGTCAATCTGCGTGGTGGATCGGGTACGCAGGACATCAAAGAGAGCTGACGAGCGACCTCAGCGCGGATGAACTCTTGGATCTTGGAGAGAAGAGGGGCATGGTCTTCTCCTATGCCAAGGGTGCACAGGTTGGACAAAGAGTTGTCGAGCACCGAGGGACGTCGGGTGGAAAGACGTTGCCTGCGCAACTCGTCAGAACTCTGGCATAACTCGGTCAGTTCTAGGACAGTGCGAGGACTCTTAGAAAGCAACATTTGGAAAGCGTCGTCCTCAATGCCCTTCAAGATGTGCTTGATCTTAAGCTCTTCGGACATCGACTCGTTGACTCGCTTGCAAAGGTCCAGAACGTCCTCAATATAGCTTGTGAAATTCTCACCAAGCTGCTGGGACCGAGTATGCAAGCGTTGTTCGGCACGGCGTTTGCGTACCTCAGGCCGTCCGAAAACTTGTGTGAGGCTCGTTTTGACAACCGACCATGTAGGGAGTTCCGCTTCGTGGTTTATAAACCACAGCTTGGGCACGTCCGACATGTAGAAGGAGACGTAGGCCAACTTGGCGGCGTCATCCCATTTGTTGTGAGTACTCACTCGCTCGTACATTGAAATCCAGTCGTCAACGTCCTTTTCTTCTGTGCCTGAGAAAACAGGGGGATCTCGCAGACGCAGAGAACCGGCGCAGAGAACAGTAGGCTGTGCCGGTGGAGGAGTTGGAGTGGCGCTTGCGTCGGTAGGCATAATGGATGGTAAAATGCGATTTCGAAGCTCCAGGGTGATCGAAACCCAGCACCTCCACCACTTGTAACGGGGTTTATTTGCAGAGCAGAACGCAGAAAGCGAAACAGTCAGCAGCGTCCGGCGAAGCGCAGCAAGCACGAGCTTATGCTGAAGGCGATGCCCCTGAGGCGCCGAGAAATGCTGCTGCTGAGTCCCCTCTTCTTCACTACAATATATATATATATATATATATATATATATATATATATATATATATATATATATATATATATATAACAAATGAACAGAAATTACCTCTGCGCGCACACAGCATAACTCCTTAAGAACCAAAGGCAGATAATAACAAAATTGCAATGCACACAATAAAAAATGGAAGCGTATCCACGGAGTGAATGATGAGGAGTGGGACGAAGCATTCGTCCGTCCATTCGTTCTTGCTTCCGTCCGTCCATGCGTACGTCTGTGTGACCGTCCATGCGTCCACCCACCCATTCATGCGTGCGGCTGTTCGTGCGTCCGTCTCTGCGTTCGTCCATGCATCCGCGCCTGCGTCCGTTCATGCGTCCATCCGTGCATCTGTCTGTGTGTCCGTCCGTCCATCTATTCAGCACTCCAAGTACCACCATCTCGCATCTTTTCATCATATATTCTCCATCTAGAAGCACCGCCATCCAGCGGACATTTCAAGGACTAAACGGGAGGTGGCACATGCACACTTTCTTACGGCTTGCGCTTGGGGTTTACTTCCCACCTTTAACCACCTCGAGTTCATGGTATATACTAGTTCACTGTATTCATGGCTATGCGGCCCAACGCTCGCTAAACCTTTCTAAAACCAAGGAGCTTACACCCAGCGAGTATAACGTAGCAACCTTTTCTTGTCAGATCGTGCTCAATGTACATGCCAATAGCTGCTAATGGAGATCGCAGCGTGCGCGTTAGCTAAAGGCCGAATTCTCCTGTCTCTCAATCCCCCTTAGTAGCCATTAACATGTGCATTGAGCACTATCTTTTATTGTTCAACAATGCACAGAAGAAATCTCTCACCGGAACCACCTTGGAGGTCAAAATCTCACATCTTTTCATCATGTATTCATCATATACAAGTGCCTCACTCCAGCAGACATTGTAAGGACCACTATTTCGGGTATGCGCCACTGGTGGTTACGTACTACGAGGGACGCACAAGCCACGCCATAAGGAGCTTCGCCCCTAAAATATCAAAGCACCGCGTGGCATTACAGTCACATTGTGCGTCACATACATAGCTCGGTCATTGTGAAATTAGCTCATGATTTTATTGGCGCGTGTGCGCTCAAGTACAGTCTTGCATTTATATTCACAGTATCAGCGGGAATAGATCAAAGCAAGTAACTGTAATACTTGGATACATGAATATACAAAATAAAAGAGGCATTAGAGGCGGTATCCAGCAAGATCAACCGATGACACCACAAGCCATGGATTAGGGCTGATAATGTTTGATGGGCACGCTAGAAAGGGTGCCTGTCCTTTCATTTATACCTGAGGAAACAGTGTTGAATTTATAGATGAGGTATGATTCATGGATTTCCTGATCGTGATAATATTACCAATAATAATAGTAATAGTTTTATTTCCACCAATACAGAGTTGATGGAGGGGGTGAAAATAAAAGCAACTATTCACTTGACTAAGTTCTCACCCCTCTGTATACATAAGGCAGTGGCGGTGGCGGCAACAGAACACCGCAGCTGGTAAAAGTACACAGCATTGACAAAATGAGGAATTATAAAGCTTTCAGACTCAATGCAAAAGGTCGCACGTAGAAAAAAAAACCATACACACAAACACACACACCGTGTACTAAATTTAAATCAACAGTCACAATATGTGAAGCACAAAAACACTAAAGATTCAATTTATGTGCAGCGGCGACTACAATTTCATCTCTTGTGTTTTTGCTCATGGTTTTACTTAATTTTTAGCCACGAACTTTAAACATAAGCTCGATTGAAGTATAGTGACCCTGATTAGAGCACCTTCGTAAGCGAATGTGTTTTGAGAGCGGAAAGTTAGGTAGCGTAGCTTGGTGTGTGATTTATGGTTGATGAAGCGTATTCGGAACGACGTTTCTGTTGGGCCAATATACTGTTTCTAGCAGACGGTACACTCGTGCATATATATCGCTTTAGAGCTGTCGCTATAAAGGGAGCCGCAATATATATATATATATATATATATATATATATATATATATATATATATATATATATATATATATATATATATATATATATATATATATATATATATATATATATAGCATCGAACGCGTAATTCGAAGGTCGTAGGTTCGATTCCTGCTCACAGTTGGTAATTTTTTCATCCACTTTTCTTTCTTCTTTCTTCTTATTTACATTCCATTGGTTCCAATAACTTCCCCTGTACATTCCTTGGCATTACTGTCTGTTATATCTCATTAATATTGTGTTAAAACACGGAAAAACGAGCCCTTAGGTATACACTTCTTTCCCTTATATATATATATATATATATATATATATATATATATATATATATATATATATATATATATATATATATATATATATATATAGTTTTAAACTTCCAGAATAGTGCCATATAGGATCTATTTTGCTTAGATCCTCCGAAGAAGGCTGGTCCACCAGCCGAAACAGTTAGGAATAAATAAATGTTTTATTGTTTTGTTTCCTATATTGCACTAATCTCAAAGTTTGAAACATTTATCACGGTAGCCGGACGAAACTCTGATCATTTATTTCATATATATATATATATATATATATATATATATATATATATATATATATATATATATATATATATATATATATATATATATATATATATTATAATGTAAATGCAAGGTAAACAGCGGTAGCGGCGTCGGCACCGAAGCAGCAAGAGCAGGCCGAGTATACGGGCAGCGTCGCAGCAGCAATCAGGCAGTCCTAGCTCGTGCCTCGCGCCCACGTGTTTATGTCGCTGCAGTAGTGGGCATTCCTCTTCACTACACTTCGTCCCCCGTCGGAAAAGGAGCCATCCTGGCGACTCACGGTGAACAGAGTACGAGCGGGTCGTAATAAGGTTTCAGCCGCTGCACGTGAACAATTTCACGTCCCCGAAAGCGCTGGTCTGTGGATGGCGTAACGGGTTCGACGATGTAGTTAACTGGTGAAGTCTGCGAGACAATGTGGTAGGGTCCCTGGTATTTTGAAAAAAACTTCGAGGAAAGCCCTGTAGGCACAGCGGAAACCCAAAGCCACACAAGAGTGTCCGGAACAAAGTTGGGGTACGGGTGGTTATCGTCACGCCGAGATTTTTGTCTCCATTGGTCGATGGTTGTGAACGACTGGGCGAGCTTACGGCATTCCTCGGCGCGGCGGGCAGCTTCAGAGATGGGCGTAGACTCGGAGGAATCGGGGTGGTAGGGCAGAATGGTATCTAGTGTGGTGGAAGGGTCTCGGCCATATAACAGGAAAAATGGTGAAAAGCCCGTAGTCGCCTGTGGAGCAGTATTGTAGGCGTATGTCACAAAAGGCAGAATGAGGTCCCAGTCGGAGTGGTCTGAGGCAACATACTTTGATATCATATCCCCTAGGGTACGGTTGAATCTTTCCGTCAATCCATTCGTCTGCGGATGGTAGGCGGTGGTAGTCCGGTGAATAATACGGCATTCGGCATGGAGTGCGTTGACGACTTCAGAGAGGAACACACGTCCTCTGTCGCTGAGAAGTTCGCGCGGTGCGCCGTGACGAAGAATCATCGGAAGTGCCGCAAGAGAAAAGAAGATACGTCGCGTGCTGTGGCAGCAGGCAAAGCGGCTGTTTCTGCGTATCGCGTCAGATAGTCGACGGCGACAACAATCCAACGGTTTCCGGAAGCCGTGAATGGAAGAGGTCCGTACAGATCGATCCCAATGCGGTCAAAAGGCCTGGCTGGGCAAGGAATTGGTTGGATCGGACTAGAGGTGTGATGAGGCAGAACTTTCCGTCGTTGGCACTGCGGGCATGACTGAATGTACTTGCGCAAAAATGTGTACATGCCTCGCCAATAAAACCGGGAGGAAATCCGAGCGTATGTTTTGAAGATGCCCGCATGTGCGCACTGAGGGTCAGCGTGGAAAGCTGAACATATTGCAGCACGAAGATGGCGAGGTATGACAAGTAGCCACTTTCGGCCCTCAGACTTGTAATTCCTGCGATAAAGGAGGCCGTCGCGGACCTCAAAGTGAGCCGCTTGACGGCGCAACGTTCGAGAAGATGGAGAAGTCGACGGATCTGAAAGGAATCGCAGAACAGAGCTGATCCAGTCATCCTTGCGTTGCTAAGACGCCATATCACAGTTATCTGGGAACGCAACCATTTCGTCCACGGCAGATAAACATGCAGAGCTTTCAGCGGACATAGGCGAGCGTGATAAAGCGTCGGCATCAGTGTGACGTCGGCCAGACCTGTAGACAACACGCATGTTGAACTCTTGCAACCGCAAAGCCCAGCGAGCTAAACGGCCGGAGGGGTCCTTCAACGTGGATAACCAACAAAGCGCATGGTGATCGGTGACTACGTCGAAAGGGCGACCATATAGGTACGGTCTAAACTTACCTAGAGCCCATATAATTGCCAGACACTCCTTCTCTGTCACAGAATAGTTCTTCTCCGCTTTGGTGAGGGTACGGCTTGCGTATGCGACTACGTACTCCTAGAATCCCGATTTACGCTGCGCGAGCACGGCGCCGAGTCCAACACCGCTGGCATCGGTGTGTACCTCCGTCGGAGCAGTCGGGTCGAAATGACGCAAGATTGGTGGCGAGGTTAACAGACGGCGCAACTTTTCGAAAGCATCGTCACAGGCGGGTGACCAAGCGTAACTTTTCGAGTCACTGCGTAGAAGTTCAGTCAAGGGGGCGGTGATCATAGCAAAATTCCGAATAAAGCGGCGGAAATAGGAGCAGAGGCCAAGAAAGCTGCGCAGGTTTAGGGAACTCTGCAACTGCCCGAAGCTTGGCTCTGTCAGGAAGAATACCCTCTTTAGATACAACATGACCGAGGATGGTGAGCTGACTTGCGCCGAAGCGGCATTTCTTAAGGTTGAGCTGAAGGCCGGCATCAGTTAGGCACTGCAGCACTTCATCTAGCCTGCGGAGATGCGTTGGAAAATCCGGGGAAAATATGATCACGTCATCCAAGTAGCACAGGCATGTTTTCCACTTCAGGCCACGCAAAAGATTGTCCATCATCCGCTCGAATGTTGCGGGTGCGTTGCAAAGACCAAAAGGCATGGCACAGAATTCGTAAAGGCCATCAGGTGTGACAAAGGCCGTCTTAGGCTGATCTTCAGGTGCCAGAGGGACTTGCCAGTAGCCACTCCGTAAGTCAATAGAAGAGAAGAACTCCGCACCTTGGAGGCAGTCAAGGGCATCGTCGATTCTCGGTAACGGGTAAACGTCCTTTTGAGTTATTTTGTTAAGACGACGGTAGTCAACACAGAAGCGAATTGACCCGTCCTTCTTCTTAACGAGAACGACTGGAGATGCCCAGGGGCTGTTCGAAGGCTGGATGACGCCACGCTTGAGCATGTCAGCTACTTGGTCATCGATAACCTGGCGCTCGGCTGCGGACACGCGATAGGGTCTTTGACGCAATGGCGCATTGGTACCCGTGTTGATGCGGTGACACACGGCTGACGTGCGGCCGAGGGGAGTATGCTGGCAGTCGAAGGAATAACGGAACTTGTTCAGTAGTCGTAGAAGCTGAGCACGTTGCGAAACGGTTAACGTGTCGGCGATGGAGCTGCTCAGTACGTCCGGCCATGTAGTCTGCGGCGAAGAGGCACAGGTAACTCCGGCGACTTCGTGTTCGGCGGAAGGACCAGCCGGCATGTCGATAATTGCAGAAGGGTCGAGACTGTAAACACGCCCGACGCACTCACCCCGGAGTAGTGTTACAGGACATGACAACAGGTTCGAGATGAGTAGTCTGCTGACGCCGTCATGAAGTTCTAGAAGGGCATAAGGTAGCGGCGAACACTTGCGACGAACGAAAAGAGCAGATGGCGTGAAAAGGGCACTAGACTCGGCGAGAGAGTTGCAAGACACCATGGTGAGGGCAAAAGAGTGCGGCGGTATGATGACGTCTTCAGCAACAAATAGTTTGTCCCCGGTTTCATGAGCATCATATAATGGAGCGTCGTCAAACACTTCAAATGTCACCTCAGCGCGCGAGCAATCGATGACGGCCTTATTAGCGGAGAGAAAATCCCAGCCCAAAATGAGGTCATGGGAGCAGAAATCCAACACTAGCAATTTAACGACATAAATGAGGCCATCAATCGCGATGCGAGCAGTACAAGCAGCGGCCGGTGTGACGTGATCTGCACTGGCTGTACGAAGTGATATACTAGCTAGTGGCGTCATAACTTTTTTCAGCAAGCGGCAGAGTCTAGCACTTATCACTGAAACTGCGGCACCAGTGTCGACAAGAGCGAGTGCAGCGACGCCGTCCACATGTACGTCCAGAACATTCGTTGGTGAAGTGAGAGGCCTTGGTCTTTTCGCTGGCGACGCAGTTCCTGCCTCTGGAACTGCGGCAATTAGTTTTCCCGCTCCGGCGATGAAGGACGACGACGCATCGGCGATGGCGAACGGCGTCGAGGTGATAGCGAGCGGCGGTTAACAGGAGGGCGGTGGTCGGCGTACGATGACATCTGGTCGGGTGGCTGAGAGCCTGTGAACGAACGGCGCGGTGGCACATAAAGGGCAGGTTCGAAGGTCTGGTCGTAGGTCTGTCGGTAGACAGGATCGCGCCGACGGCAGTATCGCGCTATGTGGCCAGGTAGCCCACAGGCAAAGCATATTGGGCGATTGTCGAGTGTACGCCATTGTCCACTACTCTGGACGGACCTTGACTGAGCGAACCGAGGAGTGGGTCGGAGCGGCACGGCTGAGGGAAGCGACGTAAAAGTCTGAAGAGGTGGTCGAGCCGCTACTTCAGCATAGCTTAGAGGTGCATTTACCTCGGCACAGGCAACAGGGCTCGGCAAGGGTGAAGTGTCACGGGCAGATGGCAGAGCCGCGCAAACTTGCTCCTGGATGACCTGGCGAATGTTTGCTGGCAGAGGTGACGCTGGTTGGCCGGCTGTTGATAGCAGCGATAGCTGACGAGCGACCTCAGCACGAACAAACTCCTTAATCTGCGATAGCAGCGACTGAAGGTCAGATGTGGTGGTCAGGCTGGAGAGGGTGTCATCCGGGACGTCAGGGCGTCGAGTGAGAAGACGCTGTCGTCGCAGCTCGTCGAAGCTCTGACACAACTCAATGACCTCAGAGACAGTGACAGGGTTCTTGGAGAGCAGCATTTCAAAGGCGTCGTAGGAAATGCCTTTCATGATATGTCGCACCTTGTCAGTTTCGGCCATCGACCGATCGACACGCCGGCAGAGGTCAAGGATGTCCTCTATGTAGCTGGTGAATGTCTCACCAGTTTGTTGGGGCCGGCCTCGTAGGCGTTGTTCTGCGCGAAGTTTGCGCACACCAGGGCGTCCAAAAACATCTGCGATGCAGGTTTTGAAGGTATTCCAGGTGGGGATATCCGCCTCATGGTTTCTGTACCACAGCTTGGCAACATCCGTTAAATAAAACATCACGGTGCCAAGCTTTGTCGGATCGTCCCATTTGTTAGTAGCGCTGGCTCGTTTATTTATTTATTTATTAGAATACCCTCAGGGCCCGTAGGGCATTACAGAGGGGGTGGGTACAACATATATAACACACAAGAAAAAAAAGACAAAATAAAGAAACAAGTGTCAGATGCGCAAATCAGGAAGGCAACATAAGTCAACTAAAAATGTATAAGAATTCAAGCACATACAAGACAGAAGATAGATAATGGAAACTGCGTATAGTTACAAGCATTGCTGAGAAATTGCAGTCTTGAATAACAAAGGGTCTGTTATTGTTACAACGGAAGAGGGAAGGTGGTTCCAATCGGCGGCTGTTTTCGGTAAAAAGGCTGCTGAAAGGAATTTGGTGCGGCAAAACGGAATGGCAACCTTATGCTGATGATCAATGCGCGATGAGTGGTATGACGGTTGTGAAATGAGGTCTCGCTTCATTGATGGATTGTGAAAAAATATCTTATGAAAAAAATGCAGTCGCGCCAGTTTCCTCCGGACAGTTAAATTGGGTAGGTCAAGGTTAGATTTCATTTCTGATATGCTAGCAGTACGGGAATAATTAGAACAAATGAACCGAACTGAGCGGTTCTGAACAGATTCTAACGCGTTAATTAAATTTTGCTGCACGGGATCCCATATAGCGGACGCGTACTCAAGCTTTGGGCGAATTAGTGATCGGTATAATAGAATTTTGAGGGACAGCGGAGCGCGAGAAAAGTTGCGGCGTAAGTATCCTAGCGTTCGGTTAGCGTTATTACAGATGTAGGTAACATGCGTGTGCCAAGATAGATTGTTGGTAATGTAAACGCCGAGGTACTTATATGAAGAGACATGCTGGAGGGGAACGGCGTTAATTCTGTAGGTACAGGGGGGAGAAATAGATCGCCGGGTTATTGACATGCATTTAGATTTGTTAGAGTTGAGAGTCATAAGCCATTTATTGCACCAGGTTGAGACAGTGTCAAGGTCTGACTGTAGAAATTGGTTATCATATTCATTGTTTATTTCGCGGTAAATTACACAATCATCTGCAAATAACCTTATAGCGGAGTTAATGCTGTCTGGGAGATCATTAATATATATAAGAAAAAGTAAAGGGCCTAATACGGAACCTTGGGGTACGCCGGATGTTACTTTAGAAAGAGGTGAGTTATAGCCATTAGTTGTTACAAACTGAGTGCGATTAGTCAGAAAGCACTCAATCCATTTAAGAATGTTCGGGTCAATGTTTAAGGCACTAATTTTCAGGAGGAGTAATTGGTGAGGTACTTTATCGAAAGCTTTTTGAAAGTCAAGAAAAATGCAATGCACAAGTGAGCCGCGATCTAAAGCCAATGCTATGTCATTAGTAAAATACGTTCATACGATTCCAGCCAATCCTCAACATCTTTCTCGTCGGTGCCGCTGAAGATGTCGGGTTCTCGCAAGAGCTGTGCACCGGGACAGCTCCTGCGTGGCGAAGCCGGTGGGGGTGTGAAGACAGCGTCGTCAGGCATGACGGACGGCAGCTTTCGGCTACGCAGTTCCAGGACTGGGGAAGACCGCAGCACTCTCCACCAAAATATAATGTAAATGCAAGGTAAACAGCGGTAGCGGCGTCGGTACCGAAGCAGCAAGAGCAGGCCGAGTATACGGGCAGCGTCGCAGCAGCAATCAGGCAGTCCTAGCTCGTGCCTCGCGCCCACGTGTCGATGTCGCTGCAGTAGTGGGCATTCCTCTACAATATATATATATATATATATATATATATATATATATATATATATATATATATATATATATATATATATATATATATATATATATATATATATATGAGATCTAACAGACAGTAATGCCAAGGAATGTACAGGGGAAGTTATTAGAACCAATGGAATGTAAATAAGAAGAAAGAAGAGTGGATGAAAAAATAACCAGCCGTGAGCAGAAATCGAACCTACGACCTTCGAATAACGCGTTCGATGCTCTAACCACTGAGCTACCACAGCGGCCTTCCCTCCATCCACTTTTTTGGGGTTTATATGTGAATTTAGGAGTAGGAGTGAGAGTCAGCGCCATCTATAAGCCAAGCGACGAGTGTTAAAACACCCTCACGACACGACATCGCAGTCGTGCCGACACGACATCGCAAACACGACATCGCAGTCGTGCCAGAACTCTCTTCGACTTCTCGCATACGATCGTCGGGGACGCAAGGCTGCCGGTCATCACACGTATGCCTTCA
Source organism: Rhipicephalus microplus (assembly GCF_043290135.1). Lineage (NCBI taxonomy): Eukaryota > Metazoa > Arthropoda > Arachnida > Ixodida > Ixodidae > Rhipicephalus > Rhipicephalus microplus. The sequence goes on along the minus strand of NC_134700.1, from coordinate 299,652,779 downwards.
CCTGTTTATATCTCCGAACTTTCTGCTCCGTAGTTCTATTGTTGTTAGTTTGTGTAGTTTGTAATAGTTCTCTCGCGTAAGCTGATTTATTGTTTTTATATGTATTTTTTAGTTATATCAAGTGTTGATATATTTTGTTAGTTGTATTGAAGTGTTGTATTAGATCCCGTGTGCTGCAATATCACTAGAGTAAAGTTTGTTTTGCTTTCTCACGTCTCTGATCTTTTCACTGTTTCTGCTTGCGTACGGATCGAACCAACCTGCTGTCAGTCCCGTCGCCGACTTCGTGCTGGCGATGCTAGAGTGGCAGCTTGTAACAATGTACAATAACTGAACCCATATCACTGTACGTGGACAAATTATTGAGCCACATTCCAGGCAGTGTCGCATCATACATAAAAAACACCCCAAATTTTCTACGAGACATTGCAGATATGTGTGTTCTAAGGAACCTTGTACTTGGTTACTCTTGATACGTCTTCACTGTATGCAAGTAGTTTTCACGATGACGGCATAGCTGCATCACATAACAGGTGCACAGACCATAGACAACCTGACAGCCCAGAATTCTCTGTCATTTCAACTTTGAAGATGGTGGTCTTTGAACTAAATTCATTTGTATTTAACCAATAGTATTTTTGACAAATTAGAAGGCCCGCTATGGGCACCCGAGTGGTACCCAATTATGCCAACATAATTATGAAAAAGCTAGAATTCGATTTTTTCGCACAAAGTTCCTTAAAGCCACTCTTACACAGAAGATACATAGACGACATCTTTATTTTCTGGACCCGCAGCGAGGATGAACTTCTCAGCTTTGTCGACACTTACGACGCTGTACATCCAAACATACACTTCACACACATCTACTCAAAAGCAACCGTAAGTTTCTTGATCTTACCATAACAATAGAAGAAAAAAAACTTTCTAAAGCGCTATATCGCAAACCAACGAATCGACAACAATACCTCTATTATCAAAGCGGTCACCCGCGTTACCGTAAAAACAGTATTTCATACAGCCAGGATCACCGGCTTAAGCGAATCTGCTTAAGAGACGCTGATTTTGACTCGAGCTTCCAGACCCTAAAACTTATGATCGATAAACAAAAATACCCCCCACATGTAACTGACGCCGCCGTTCAGAAAGCGAGAAGACTGAAGCGTGATGACTTATGAAGCGACCACCGCAAGAAGACGCGCAACGGACAAACCTCTGCTTAACTTACAGCACGAACTTCCCCATATGTAAACAAAATCCTTTAACGACATTACAACATTCTGGAACAAAGTGAACGTCTAAAACGCGCATTCGTATCCGGTCCAGGAGTCGTATACCGACGACCACGCAACCTCATAGACACAACTGTGCACTCCCAGATCAACACTTCACCTCCTGATTGTTCACGCCGACCTTGTTTAAGGTCACAATGTGTTGTATGTAAAGCGACGCGAGAAACCGACAAAGCACCGAGCACACGATCCAACTTTTCGATTAACATACGAGGCAACCAAATATGCGACTCCTCTAGTGTGGTATACCTACTCGAATGCAATGTATGCAGTATGCAGTACATCGGACAAACAGAAACACCATTTTTGATTCGTTTCAATAATCACAGAGTTCATGCAAAATCAGCCCCAAGTCTACCTCTACGAAAACATCTCGACCTTCCCGACCATGCTTTCGAGAAACTATCAGTAACGCTCTTGAAAACAGAATTTAAATCCAAGCGAGAACGTGAACAACAAGAGTCATACCTCATGCACCGATATAACACCGTCGAAAGAGGAATAAATGAAAATCCGGGTGCACTTGCAACAATGAAAGCATTAGAAAACAATAACGGCAATGAGGACAATAATACCTGAAGAGTTCACGGCACTCAGCTGCGACGGTCACCGGAGAACTGAAAATACTTCTAAGTGTAACTACTCTTCCTAAGTACAGCTGTCGTCTGTACCTGTTTCTATCTTACTAACCAATCAATTGTGCCACGCATGACATATCCAAAAGCAACCTTGTGCACATTCTGAAGCCCTCTACTGTGTAACCCAGGAACGGGCTAGAATTGACATTGCACCCGCTTGCCAGCCCCTGCGACAATGCGCGGTGCCCCTCTTTCGATAACGAGACATGCAAGAGGCACTGCGTAGTTAAAGGCTTCAATTAAAAAAAAGCTCTTGTTCTCCACAATGAACCACCGGTGCCATGCGGCGCCGTCTGGTCTGGAACAATACGTTAGTGGAAGGAAGGATATGCAGGCCGTGGACATCTTCAAGGTGATCGCCCGTAAATAAAGGGTGGAAAGGAACGGCTGAAGGGGGAAGGGGGGGGGGGGTGTCCATCTCATGTTCTCAGTTTATTTTCCTCGTGTACCCTCTGTCGTTTAAGAAAGTATAAAGCTGAGCACCAACGAACTGTACCCTCATTCCTGATGAAGGCCAGATTCTGGCTGAAACGTCGAAACCAACCACGTATTTAATGCTCACGAAGGATCTACTTGACTATTTGCAACGCTACGGCTACTCCACCACCATGCATATATATATATAAATATATATATATATATATATATATATATATATATATATATATATATATATATATATATATGTGTGTGTGTGTGTGTGTATTTTAATGGGATCTAACAGACTAACAGACAATAATACCAAGGAATGCATAGCCGAAGTTGGGAGAACCAATGTAATGTCAATAGGAATAAAGAAAAGTGGGTGAAAAAATGAGCTGCCGTGAGCAGGAATCGAACATACGACCTTCGAATAACGCGTTGGATGCTCTAACCACTCAGCTATCACGGCGGCCATCCCCCCCCCTCCACTTTTTTTTTCGTTTTTTATGTGAATTTAAACGTGGCAGTGTGAATATATGTGAATTTAAACATTCCTTGTTAATATTGTCTGTTATATCTCATTATTATTGTCAAAACACGGAAAAACGAGCGCTTAAGTATACACTTCTTTCCCATATATATATATATATATATATATATATATATATATATATATATATATATATATATATATATATATATATATATATATATATGCCGAACACAAGAAAAACCAAGCCTCTCTTATTTCGTTACGTTATAAATGACGAACCACTCTGCCGTATGTCAGAATATAAATACCTGGGTGTTTACGTCACAGATAGCTTGAAATGGAACCGCCATATAGATTACATCTGTGTAAATGGCAAAAAAAGCTTTGGATGCTTCGTCGGAGGCTCGGTGACGCGACACCTGAAGTAAAGCTTATTGCATATAAAACCACAATACTTCCGTTGCTGGAATATGCATGCCCGATATGGAAGCCATATAAGCAAAATAATATCGGTAAATGTGAACAGGTCCAAAATAGAGCCTTAAGATTTATTTTTAATTCCTACCGTAGAACGCAGTCCGTAACAAGTCTAAGAACTAGGGCTCATATTCTTACATTGCACGAAAGAATCAATATCAACAGCATGAAATTCTTTTTTCAGATATTCCACGGTACCTACAAAACAGATATAAAAAGAATTTTAACTCTAGACACGTCGCATTCGCGGACAAAGCACACCAAACACATTAAACCTCTGAAGCATAACACAAAATCGTTCAAGAATTTTTTTATTGTATCCGCTATTGACACATGGAATAAGTTACGGAATGACGTTGTACTGTGTAACAATGTTAAAGATTTCGAATGTGCGTTTCAAATGTTGAACTGAGCTGTGATAAGGCACTCACTTGCTCACCTGTGTTCTGCCGTATTATGCTGCAGGGTGCGCATTAAATGTTGGATTTTTTTTATTTATTTTTTGCATTGCTTTTGCTTTCTTTGTGTCAAATGTCAAATTGTTAGATGTTCTACTTTTGCATTGACTTTTGAAATTTGTGGGCCCAGATGAGCAACTCCTCTTTTGGCATGTATGCTAACAGTATGAATAAATACATAAATAAATAAATATATATATATATATATATATATATTGTTATGCCAGCGAGTCCTCGTCAAACGTCCGTGCCTCTGAAAAAGGCAATCTGGGTCAAGGCCAGCCCGCAGTCCGCCTGACGCGAACAACTCAACGGCGTGAACACGCGCGGCGCCTCTCTGGCCCACGTGCATTGAGTCAGCAGCGCACGTGACAGCGAGCCGGTGTCCTCGTGTCTGGGGGTCTGACGTGGCCCAGCGGCGACCCCATTGGAGGAATCTGCCCTGACGACCAGCGGCGCTTCTGATTGGACATTTTGGTTGGACCCGGTGCAAATAAAAGAAGCCCTGCGGCGCGTCGCGATCGGCGGTCCTATGAGAGAGGAGTCCCCATGTCGGAGAGCCGACATGTGTGTGAGTCGGCGGTCTTAGGCGAAAAGCTGACCTATGTGTTAGGGAGGAGAGCTCGGCTCTTCGAGTCTCTGTCGGCCCCAGTGCCGAAATTGTAACGCCTCTGTAAATATGCTGTACATAAACCTTGTTTAACTCACCGTCGTCTCGTCCGCTCGTCTTATCAGCTCGGCGCAGAAGCAGTCGCGAGCTGAGAAACATACGCTACCAAACGGCTGGTGACCTTCCCGGCGGAGTTGAAAGCAGTGGCGCCTTCGGGACCGTGTTGGCGTCGCCGTCTTTCGCAACAGTGGTGGCTTCGGCGGGATCGGTCCGTCTTTCGCAACAGTGGTTGGCAGCTGCGGGATCGGCCGGCGTCAGCGACATCGATGCGGTGAGTGCCTGATGTTTTCCCCTCAGTTCACCAGACTACTCTAGCTCAGGTTGTAGTAGTTTAGAGAAGGGCTGTGTGAAGCATTGAAAGGAGCTTTGATCGTTTCAAGCCAAGTCGAAGCTCTTTGAAACCAAAGTTAATGCGGAGGGGGTAAACACGGGAGAGTGAAAAATTGCTTGCGCGTCTTGCTAGTTGACTTATAGTGGGTACGGCAAGTAAATTGTTAACAGGGGCAAACAGCAAGAGGCTAGTGTGAACGATGGAGAACCTTAAATTGAAGGAACTCATCGAAATTTGTGAGGAACTCGGCATTACTTTGGGCCGTGCGAAACGAAAGCAAGCGATCCTTGAGATCATCAAGGATGAGGGAGTGTCGGCTGAGGAAGTCGATGAGGCCTGGGTGGATATTAAAGCACGCCGCGAAGAAGCTGAAAGGCGCGAAGCTCGCGAAGAAGCTGAAAGGCGCGAAGCTCGCGAAGAAGCTGAAAGGCGCGAAGCTCGCGAACGTGAAGAAGCTGAAAGGCGCGAACGTCGCGAGGAGGCCGAGAGACAGGAGCGTCTCGAGTTGAAACGACTAGAATTGGCAATCCTACAGTGTTCGCAGGCGCCTAGCGTAGCTTCTCCAACAATTCAGGTCAGCGGTTTTAGAATTCGGAACCAACTGCCACCGTTCGTAGTAGGCGAGGACATGGCGAAGTATCTCGTCAAGTTTGAACACGTCTGTGAGCGAAACGCTTTGGAGCGGCCTCTTTGGGCGCGGAACCTGCTAGCTCTTCTTCCCGGCGAAGTGTCCGACGCGATAACTTGCTTGTCGAGGGAAGCGTTTGAGAGCTATGACGAGGTTAAGGAAGTGCTCTTGAGACGTTATAAGTTGTCACCCGAGGCTTTCAGGCAAAGGTTCCGGTATGCTGAAAAGGGGAATGAGTCACACGTTGACTTCGCGTTTCGTCTTAAGGCCGATTTAATTGAATGGCTCAAGGGCGAAGGTGCTTATGACGACCGCGATAAAGTGGTGGAATGCGTTGCATTGGAGCAATTCTACCGCTGCATCGAGGAGGATGTCAAACTTTGGCTGCAGGACAGACTTGGGGACGTACAGTTAAACAAGGCAGCTGAGTTAGCTGAGGAGTATTATACTCGCCGAAAGTTGCATAGCAGGGCAGTGCGCGTTGAAAAGGATGAAAGGAAAGAGGGCTTTTCAAAGAAACCTGATCAACGGAGACCCGATCCGCACCGTAATTTCAAGAAGGACCCGTCTCTTACGAAGGACAGTGTAGGGGAAGGGCAAACAGAAGCGGAGAAATCGAGTGAGGTTTCTACCACACAGGCATTTGAATCGGAAAACAAACGGAAGCCGCTAATCTGCTACAACTGCAAAAAGGAAGGGCACATCGCGAGAAACTGTCAGGAAAAGTTTGCTTTCGCAACGATCCGAGAATCAGAAAAAAACATTCGGTTGTTGGAGCCGTATCTCCAAGAAATTAGGGTGAATGAGAAAACGTGCCGAGCACTTAGAGACTCAGCGGCAACCATGGACGTTGTCCATCCTTCATTGGTGTCTCCGGATGACTTCACAGGAGAATGCGCGTGGATCAGGCAGGTCGCCGAGGAGCAGAGTGTTCGCTTACCAATCGCCACGGTTGTCATTAAAGGCCCGTTTGGTGAGCTTCGCACCGAAGCGGCTGTGTCTGCCGCGCTAAATGATCGTTTTCTATATCTTTTCTCCAACAACTCAGAGCAGCTTCTCAAAGAGCAGGGCAAATCGTTCTTCCCCAACTCAGCGTGCATGGCTCTCACGCGATCGCAAGCGCGGAAGCTATCGCGGCAGCTTGATCTGGTTCAATGCGGTGAACTCTCAAGTGACCTTGTCGGCGGGTCGACGGAACCCCAGAAAGGAAAGTTTCCGCATGAGTCATGTGAGCAGTCACGCGAGCGGCCCGTCGCCGAACCGACCGGCGCGGTTTCCGTAGAAAGGGGAGACGACATGGCGCCATTGAGTCAGAGCGAGAGGGTTGCAACGCTCTCGCCTGTAGCGGAAAGTTGGAGCGAGCTGCCGAGAGTTGATCGAGAGACGATCATTCGAGAGCAGCGTGAGGATCTCTCGATTGAAGCGCTAGTGGAAAGCCAAATTGAAGCGCTAGTGGAAAACCAGAAAAACGCGGCAAAAGTGCTGTCGAAGGAGCACTACGAGGAATCGGTGAAGAAGCGTGCTTTTGAAGTAGGGAGTCAGGTAAGGCTGCTGCAGTCGTCCAAAAGGAACAAGCTTGAGGTTCATTGGGAAGGGCCCGCCAAAGTATTATCGAAGCCTTGCGATACAAATTATGAAGTGAAATTAGGAACGCGGCCGCACAAAATTTACAACTTGAAAGCAGTCGTCAATCAGCTGTTGAATGCTTCAGAGGAAGAAGGAGCAGAAATTTTGAGTTCTAGTGAGGTAATTGAAGGGGGATCGAAAGTAACCCGGGAGCAGATAAACCTAGAGCCTAGCTTAAGTGAAGGAGGACCTGAGAAAGAGGACCTGAGAAAGATTGGTTCCGAGTTTGAAGACGTGTTTTCGGACCGCCCCGGAAACACGAGGGTGATCGAACACGATATCGAGCTAAGCGGTGAGGAGTCAATCCGTAGCAAGCCGTATCGTTGTTCCCCTGTGCAACGTCGAAAGTGTGAGCCGCTCTTGGTGCCGCATAGGTATCGTCGCCTAAAAAGTGGCCGGTTACTGAGGTGGAGCACGTTGCTCCACAGCGCAACTTTGACGTTCGCTAAAGAAAAAAAAAAGAAAGCTAAACGCTAATGGAGGTGCATTGAGCAGTGCGTTCTAGCTAGTACCTTCTCAATCTTTCGGTTTCTCGCTGGCGATTCGGGGCAAAATTTTGACCTCATCACGACCTGGGCTGAGCGCTCTCGTTCAGAGTGATCTCAAGGGGCCAACATTATGTGGTATTCTAATTCGTTACGTTGTTGTACGTGGGAAAAATTTGAGTTGTCATTTTAAGAGTCTTTTGTCCCACATGTGCCTCTTGATGTAGAGGGAACAAAATTCCGATAGACACGTAGATAGGTATATGTGGTACTATACTTTGTCTGGTGTTCTGTCGGGTGACCGAAGGCACTTGCGTGTGTCGTGTGTTGTCTGTTGTCGATCCGTTCTTGGCAAGTTGCAGAACCATCGACAAGTGCTGAAACCGAAGGTGGTCAGAAGAGACGAGTGAAGCTGGTCGATAAGTTGTGGCGACAAGCCAGTGGAGCTGGGATCCGTCGTCAAAAATGGGATGTGTTCCCGGAACAGTCTGGAGCTGTATTCTCCCCATGGCCCTGGAGGCGAACCTGGAGGGACCTGGCGAACGAGCGCACCTGACATCCGAGCCCCGTGGAAGCAGCTCGTCTTTCCGGTGCATTGTCTGGCGGCGGGGGTGCTGTTATGCCAGCGAGTCCTCGTCAAACGTCCGTGCCTCTGAAAAAGGCAATCTGGGTCAAGGCCAGCCCGCAGTCCGCCTGACGCGAACAACTCAACGGCGTGAACACGCGCGGCGCCTCTCTGGCCCACGTGCATTGAGTCAGCAGCGCACGTGACAGCGAGCCGGCGTCCTCGTGTCTGGGGGTCTGACGTGGCCCAGCGGCGACCCCATTGGAGGAATCTGCCCTGACGACCAGCGGCGCTTCTGATTGGACATTTTGGTTGGACCCGGTGCAAATAAAAGAAGCCCTGCGGCGCGTCGCGATCGGCGGTCCTATGAGAGAGGAGACCCCATGTCGGAGAGCCGACATGTGTGTGAGTCGGCGGTCTTAGGCGAAAAGCTGACCTATGTGTTAGGGAGGAGAGCTCGGCTCTTCGAGTCTCTGTCGGCCCCAGTGCCGAAATTGTAACGCCTCTGTAAATATGCTGTACATAAACCTTGTTTAACTCACCGTCGTCTCGTCCGCTCGTCTTATCAGCTCGGCGCAGAAGCAGTCGCGAGCTGAGAAACATACGCTACCAAACGGCTGGTGACCTTCCCGGCGGAGTTGAAAGCAGTGGCGCCTTCGGGACCGTGTTGGCGTCGCCGTCTTTCGCAACAGTAGTGGCTTCGGAGGGATCGGTCCGTCTTTCGCAACAATATATATCCCGTGACAAAAAACAACATTCGAAGCATGCAAAGTTTTCTCGATGGCCGAAGGCCGCAGGGCGAAGTTGCCATACCTGAAAATTTCGGTACTTTAAAAGACAGCCATTTTGCAACGATATTATATGACACTGCAGTAACCTAGCCAAGTTATTCGGTGGCTCCTAATATAATGCTCTTTTTAATCTGCCTGTGGTGTGCCATTTTGTAAAGTGCACATAAATTGTATTTCTGTCACTTAAATTTCTGTAGAGGGAATGATTATTCTACCCCACGCCTTCACATTATCTCCTTTCTCGTAATTGCTTTTTATTGAGTAAATTTCTCAATTTAAGTTCAATTTTTCACCCCACATGGTCAATTAACTTGAATGCTTCTTTTTTATAGCGAAGGCGGTATATGGCTAGGCTAAACGAATAACCGTTTACCACGAAAAATGCTAAACGTCTGCATTGGCTTCTTTATCAGTTACGCCATTCTCCACGTCCCACTGAAGCGCGCGGGCCATTCAAAGAGCCATCAGCGGCGTCATTGGTCTAATTGCAGCCGTGCCCGCGCGCACCAGATTCATCGGAGTGACTTTAAGAGGAAAAAAGTGCCGTCTCTTAGTAGATGTTACCTCAACAGCGCTCACGGAGGAGCAGTGTGGGAAAGAAAGCAGTGTGAGAGAGAAGGAAAGTGAGATTATTCGGCCGAGCCCCGACGGTCGTGTCTCGACCAAGGAAAGCCGCAGGCAGGTCGACAGTCGCAGGCCAAATGCAAACAAACATTATGTCTGATAAGCTCGATTGATTGATTGATTGATTGATTGATTGACATGTGATGTTTAACGTTCCAAAACCACCATATGATTATGAGAGACGCCGTAGTGGAGGGCTCCAGAAATTTCGACCACCTGGTGTTCTTTAACGTGCACCCAAATCTGAGCACACAGGCCTGCATCATTTCCGCCTCCATCAGAAATGCAGCCGCCGCAGCCGAGATTTGATCCCGCGACCTGCGGATCAGCAGCCGAGTACCTTAGCCACAAGACCACTGCGGGGGGGTGCGTCTGACAAGCTCACGGGCGCGTGAAGGTTAAACTTGAAAACTTCCACATGGGGAGAGCACGGATCGTATGAACGCCCGAACAGCAGGCATTTTTTTTTCAATAACAGCACTGACAGCCAGATCCGTGTGAAAATTCATTATCGCTGGGCCGGTGTGGCCATCCAGGTACACAAACATACCCGGGTAGCGAAGCCCAAGCAGCAACAGCGTAACGAGGATCCGGCAGCTCTCTGAGCTGAGGAAACGGCGTTGTACGCAGAGCAGACTGAAAGAAGCAATGACGAAAACGCGCTCACCGGGGCTGACGCCCGCTTTCAGCGGGGTTTCTGTAGCGGTTTCAGCTGCGACGTCTGCAACGACAAGTTTGCAACCGCACTTCTGCAACCGCAACCGTCGTCTGCAGCCACAAGTTTCAGCTTCAACGGTGGTTAACCATCTATGCCGAGTGCTTGGGCGGTGATTTTCAGGGGTGAAGCTCCTTATAGCGGCACCCGTTCGTCCCTCGTAGTCATAGTGTGTAACCAGTCTTACACTTTGACCTCCAAGGTGGTGCCGGTGGGAGATTTCTCCTGTGCGTTATTAAACAATAAAAAAATTCGCGGCGTGCGCGTTAACTAAAAGCCGAATTCTTCTGTCTCTCATTCCCCATTAGCAGCCATTGGCATGTTCCAGTAGGAAACTTTAACAGAAGTAGAAGTGTTAAAAGCCGACTTCTGCTGTCTCTCATTCCCAGTAGCAGCCATTGTTTGCCTCCGAGGTAGTGCATGGTGAGATTTCTCCTGCGCGTGATTAAACAAGAAAATTTTTGTTCAAAACGCCATTGATTAATGAAATAAATCAATGAAAGACGCCAGATGTTTTCTAAAAGCAAAACGAAAAGATTCCAGATGTTTCTAAAGCAAAACAAAAAAATTGCCCGCAGCTTCCCTCGGGGGAACACTGAGGAGGATGCGGACCATATAATTGGATAACGGGGTGTTAAAGTGCGACTTACTTGGGTCGATGGCTAAATTGGTTAACGTGGTTGTGAAATGGGGTGTTAAATTGCGACTTACTTGGGTCGATGGCTAAATTGGTTAACGTGGTTGTAGGAGGGGGTGTTAAATAAGTGAACACGTACACACGTATGCGAAAGGGCGGCGCTGGTCGAAGGGACGTCGATCATTGTGTTTGTGGATTCGTTGGAATTCATTTCACCGCGACCTTGGACGTCGACGCGCCGTACAAACCAACCGACGAGCGGCAACTGAGCGAGCGAGCGCCGACCTTGAGTATATATACAGCACGACGGCGCATGCACTGTCAGCTGTTGAATGTTCTCGAAGCGCGACGCCACATGCGCGTCCACTGGAGAATCAGGAGAATTGTAGATGTCGAACGCGGTGTGTAGAGGAGGAAGGGTGCACAGATGGTGGAGGAGTGAAGCGCGCGCGGTGTGTAGAGGAGGAAGGGATGCGCAGATGGTGGAAGAGTGGGCGACGGCGCGACGGCGCATGCGCGCGCGTCAGCTGTTGAATGTTCGAGAAGTGGTGTGGACGGCGCGGACGACGCGGACGGCGCACTACAAGGCGCGAGTATAAGATGCTCCGCATCTAAAAGAAGACGCCAGCTGCTTAACGAAAGACACCAGGTGTTTTTTAAAGCAATGGTTTTATATTCAAAACCATGTCGATACAGGTTTGTAGCTGCCGATGCTCGTTGCCGTCGATGTGTCTCGTATGGATAAAAATGCCGAAAGGCGGGCGCGCAGGGCAGCGGTGGCACCCGCTCGCAGGCAGGACTCTGAAGTGAGAGCACGCGAGTTAGAAGTGCGCCGGGAAGCTGGGCGACGTCGCCGCCGAGATCCTGCTGTACGGGAACAAGAAGCCACATCAGCAATGCAGCGTCGGCAAGATCCCGCGTACGTGAAGAAGAAGCTGCAGCGGCCCGTCAGCGTCGGCAAAATCCTGCTGTACGGGAACAAGAAGCCACATCAACAAGGCACCGTCGGCAAGATCCCGCCGTACGTGAACAAGAAGCTGCAGCGGCACGTCAGCGTCGGCAAGATCCTTCCGTACGGGAACGCGAGGCCGAGGCAGCACGTCAACGTCGCGAAGCAGATCTTGAAAACGTTCGACAATGGGAAGCGGCGAGGAAGCGCGCATATCGCCTGGCGAATTAATGGAAGAACGTTTCATGGTATTAATTCCAGGAGCTTCGCCCAATCTCATCATCATTAACCTCGCGGATATCATATCAATTTTTTTCTTTTCTCTTTGTTGCGAATGCCATATGATTTGGTTGTGCATGAAGGGTGATGAACGTCAAAAAGAGATGGAGAGAGGGAATGTTGCATATCTGAACAGCTGGTAAAGCAGAACTGCCTTATAAGCAAGAAATGGCGTCTATCCTCGATTACGATGCCCCTTCGCCCCGTAAGCATAAAAAACCCGCCGTGACGTTATGTGCCACAAGACCACCCATAAATACCGCAAAACGCAGCCTTATATTTAAAGTACACGTGTCAGAAAGGCGGAGGGGAGGAGCACGTTGGAGAAGTGATGGAGTGTCTCCTCACGATGGCGGTACATACGTGGGGTTTGTCGGTGAGAATTTTCGGTCTAAGCTGTCAGCTGTACAGGACGGAGAAACGTCGTCAGGCTTGTGCCAGAAAAAGCTAGGCTGCGGCACGGCTTTGCAGAAACGGAAACAGCACCTTTATTCATCATCGAGGGCTTGCATCACGTTTACTCTCAGGTACCTCGTTGGCCTATGGAGATCGGTGTGATGCAGGCGGCTGGATTTACTTGTTCCCTTTTTAAAATTGTCGCACTGATGGCAACTTTAGAATTCCTGCGGCTACAGCAGTGCCAGTTGATAAGAAATCAACAGTGGGAAAGGTGTGGTGGCGATTGAATTACGAAGCTTCTGTCTAGCTTTCTTTCGTGTCTTTTCATCTTTCTGGTTTCATTCAAATGCAAATTTTGAGTTGCCGCTTATACGACGGGCCGATACGGTAGCTAGGCAATACCAACGTGTACATGAATATGTCAACGTCCCTGAGACGTCCTGCCCCCTTGCCACTCCCAGCACCCTTGCTTGTTTTATAGTGTTAACTGTGGCTTCTGGCACTGTTATGAGAACAACGTACGTAACATGGCGGCTGAAATATTCTTTATGCAGCAGAATAGACGGTGCCCTGGCAAACGATATACCGAAAAATTGACGATTGATCTAGTGTTGCGAATACACGATGAGAATCAGATAAACTAACCTTGCTGTACAATAAAGGCCTCTATGTTAAAACCTGTATCCAAGAAGATACCGTCGCGCAACCTTCAGAAAAAAGACAAAAGGCGTTCACGGATTCATGCACTTAACATGCGGTACGCTAACCACAGATCCTTGTTAGACTTTAAAGATTTATGGTTGGCTTAAAAGAGTTCAACGCTGAGGATGAGTGAGCACCAAACTCACGGGCCCTATATTAACACGACCGAGGACGAGTAATGGGGAAAAGTAAGACAAAGTTATTTGTTAGCTCACACGTCAACACTGTATCATAATTCAATTGTGCATGAGCCTTGATATGATATGAAAAAAAGAGGTTTCTTACAAACAAATTCGTCTTGTCTTGTTTTCAGGACATTCGAAGAAAAACGATAGGCAGACCCCACGTACAGTGGGAATTGATGATATGAGAAGCAATAATGAGAAATGTTGATATGTCACTTTAAAATGAGCATGACGTTACGAAGTGAAGGTAAATGATGCCGTATATGAGCCCCGCCGCGGTGGTCTAGTGGCTAAGGTATCGGCTGCTGACCCGCAGGGCACGGGTTCGAATCCCGGCTGCGGCGGCTGCATTTCCGATGGAGGCGGAAATGTTGTAGGCCCGTGTACTCAGATTTGGGTGCACGTTAAAGAACCCCAGGTGGTCTAAATTTCCGGAGCCCTCCACTACGGCGTCTCTCATAATCATATAGTGGTTTTGGGACGTTAAACCCCACATATCAATCAATGCCGTATATGACTTCGGTGCCATGATTATCATGTCTGGATGTGCTGTTTACCACTGTCATCTGTTCACGTCTCCTGATACCAAATATAATATATGTGGAGCTAGCAAAACGCCAGTGAGCATGCTATGAGTGTGGTATGTTGTCATGTTCTTACATGACACGAGTGTCAGGATTATCATGGTTGCACCAGTCATTTATTTCGTCATCCATTGACGTCACGTAACACGGAATTTGGTACATGTGGAGCTAGCGAAACAGCCACCAGCGCATCATGAAGGGCCCAATATACTATATTGTAGCGTTGACGCGCGCGCACGATGGGCACAGCGACGCTACGTTAGCAAAACGCGAGCACACTATAGTCTGACGCCAGACGCTAACAGCGTCCGTCGGCGCGGCCCAAGGGCAACTGGCGCGAAATGCGACATGCAGCATTTCGCGCCGATGCGCTAACTCTTTTTGTGAGGGAGGGTTGCCGGACGTGCTGAAATACGCATGCGTCAAAGCAACGCAGCGCAGCGCATGCCTGCGAGTGTATGGTATGACCGGCGCCTGGCGTGGCAACGCCGGCATGACGTGACCAAATGAACGTTGGCGAGCATGTGTACCGCGTCACGCTGAAATGTACTGTGACATGTAGTCATGGTCTCACATAACACGCATCTCATGATTGTTATGTTTGCACCAGTCACATACCTTCGCCATTCATTGGCATCGCGTAAAACCAATTACGGCATATGTGAAGCCAACGAAATGGCCGCAAGCGCATTACCAGTGTTGCATGTAGTCATGTTGTTACATGGCACGCTTGTCGGGATTGTCATGTTTGGATGTGTCATTTACGTATGTCGTCCGTTCGCGTCATGTAATACCGAGTTTGCTGCATGTGAAGCGAGCGAAACGGCCGCGAGCGCATCATGAGCGTGGCATGTAGTCACTTGGTCAAATGACACGCATCTCACGATTATCATGCTTGCACCTATCACATACCTTCGTCATCCATTCACGTGCTGCAATACCAAATTTCAATACCAAATTTGGTATATGTGATGGTGGCGAAACGGCCGCGAACGCATTATGAGTTTGGCATGTGGTCATGTTATTACATGGGATGTATGTTATGATTCATGGTTAGGGCCCGTCGCTTCTATTTGCCATAGAACATGCCAAACCATACCAGTTTTGCAACATGTCATGTGAGCGAAACCACCGCAAGAGCTGCAGGACGCTGAAATGTAAATCATGATATTCGTGACATCCATGTCATAATTTTCATGGTATGACTACTCCAATATGTCCCTAATACTGTCATGTTATGCCATACCAAGTTTGGTATTGATACCAGTATCGGAACGGTCAGGAGAGTAAAAGTTGTAGGCAGATAGATAGATAGATAGATAGATAGATAGATAGATAGATAGATAGATAGATAGATAGATAGATAGATAGATAGATAGATAGATAGATAGATAGATAGATAGATAGAAACGGTCATAGTCACCGAAGTTCAATTATTATAAGCGCACCCTACTTATCCCACGTGTGATTGCCGTGGAAATCAAATTTTGCGAGCTTCAGGGCACTGTAGAATTCACCGAACTCCATCAAAGCTCAACGGAATCTATCTATTAAGCGTTGAATTTTCGTTATGCGCGTGACCCTGCGACAGTATGGATGAACTCCTTCTCCGTTGATCACTCTCAGCTGTCCTCACGAGGTGTTATTTCATACACTCGAGCATAAGATGTCTGATTGAAGGGGCAACAAAGCAGCCCACCGTGGCAGCGAACGCGGCCGTCACCTTGAGCCTGGAACCCCGCGCGCTCCTTTACAGCGCTCGCTCGGCCGCCATCACCGGCTGCCTTCGTTAGCGATTGAACGCCACGTCTCATTGAATCCGCGCAAACCCAACGGATAAAATAAACGAGTCAATTTCTACTTGGGTGTCTCGCTCCGCCCCGCTAACTTTGCTCGCTTTGCTCCCATTTCGCAATGGGAAAGCATTTTCTTTCTTCGCTTGGCTTTTAGCTGTGTACACCATCTCCTTTTCGCGTTCTTCTTTTGCCGCGGACACGTGTCGAACATCGCGAGCAGCTGTGGAGCAAGTAACGCGAGTGCGAGGGTCTGCCTTCCTCCGGTGCCCTATGACTGTGCCGGCGTACCTTGTTTGTATGCCTGTTCAGGACAACCCCTGGGAGAGGGGTGTTGACGTGCACCGAATTAAAGGGAGGGAGTAAGCTTCAAAGTGTGCACTTCGGGGGAGTAAGGGGAGGAGGGGTATTAGCAGTTACGGCGTGAGTTCGAGGTCATGCGCGTGCAAATCTGGAGAGGAGGAGGTTGCGAGCGTCGAGGGTGCCGCGCTTCGGTTTTGTACGTGGGATGCGTTGCCGCACCACGAACGCGCGTCAATGCAGAGACGGTGCAGGAGAGGTAATGGACTGTGGCTCTTGTTTCGACGAGCAATAATTACGTCGTGACTCATCGCGGGCTGCTGCCGCCAGCTCACGAACATCGCGCATTGACGGCGACGCCCCGGCGATCGACCCCCCTTCTAAAGGCACGGTCCGCTTCGCTGCGGACATGGGCGCGTGACTGGGCAGCTTCGGGCGCGTTTAGGCTGATCCCTTCATTTGGAAACTTAGGGCTTTTTTTTTTTCTTGTACGATCTGCGCCATGTTGTAGCTGACTAATGTCGCCTTTTCGGTGCACACAGGCTCGCCTTATGAGGTTCGCACTTTCAGTATGTTCACCTTTTACTTTGAGCCGGTCCACCAGGTATTTATGCTTATCATTTTTTCGCTGTTTAGACTTTAAATAGAATTTTTTTCAGCAAGAGAGTGCCACGTTTTTGTGGCTGTCGAACACATTTCTGTGACAGTAATACGTAAGCAGCTTCGTTGAGCAAAAACGCGACTCTTCTCAGTGTCTGTGAATGCGACAGTGTGAGTATGACATCCTATCTAAACATTAACAAAATTACACCGAAATTCTGCATTGTTTTTCACCCATATATAGCACTTTGGAGCATCGTTCAGCAGTAAACCCATGCAGATGAGGTGAATGCCACCCAGTCTGTGTTCTAGACTAAAGAGTATTCTCGTGTTGATGTTGCGACCTCTGAATATTGGCAAATCGTGACGCGTGAGAAGCACCGCAGTGAGTCGGCTTTTTTCCTCGAGGCTCACACAGTCATTTCCTGGCAGAGGTGCGGTCTATGGACATTACGACTACTAATGATCCCAGATGCGCACCCACAGTTGATCCCCGAGCGTGCACGTTCTCTACGCTTCATTCGCATCCTCAGAGACACAACCTCGACGCCGCCCACTGTGGCTCAATATCATTTCCCATTCTCCTCCTCCTCGCATCTCTTCCCCCTCTCCCGTATCATTCCTATGAAGCCATCAAATCCCCGGGGGCCGTTCATTAGAAAGGGAAGGGGGGTTCTCTTCCTTTCAGATTAATTTATGCCCCTAAGATCCCCTGCGGCCACTCCCGGCAGCGTCACCTTTTTTGTGTGTGTGTTCGGCATGCGGCGGTCTGTGCGAACCCGCGAAAACCCCCGTTCGAGTTACGAGTCCGCTGAATTGGCTGGGCCAGGAATCCCGCCTCGCACCAGGAAACCTGCCGCAACTCCGACTGTTCGGCAGGCCAGCAGAGCTCGTGTTCACCTTCGGCTCTGTTTCTAGCTGCCCCAGGGAGATGTTAACAAACTACTGTCGCGAGGCTTTCGGTCGGCTCAGCGACGCGCACGCGTGAGCACGTCGGGGCGCAAACAGCCTCGGATGGAACACGACGCATCGGGAGCTCTTTTGCATATGTGGGGCTGGGCCGGTCACTGCGCGGTCATTCGTTACGCGAGTAGTTGCCTGCCGCCGACCGACACAGTTACGAAAAGGTGATTCTTGCGTATTTATTTCGCTTTGTGTGAGTGTGTCTCGGAATGAATGAGCGAATCAGATTGTGAGTGGTTCTGGCGGACTTCAGACTGTCAGGCTGCGAGGATTACTGTACAAACAAGTCAGGCAACTCCTAGGCAAGGCTTGACCTGTAGGTGACTGGATAATTTGGTTTTTGCCTGCGTCACTAGCAGAATTATAGCATCGCATTAAAAAAAAGCAGATCTCACGTACAGGAGGAATCGATTATAAGCAAAGAACGAATTGGGAAGGTTGCTATTTAACATTAAATCAGCACAACTTTACGAGCTAAACGTAAACTATGCCGTACATGACTTCCATGTGACGATTATCACGTTTCCAAGTGTCATTTACCTCCTTCGTCTATTCTAGTCACTTGACGCCAAATTTGCTATATCTGGAGCTAGTGAAACACCTGTGAGCACGCTATGAATGTAGCATGTGATCATGTTTCACGTGACACGCATATCATCATTATCATGTTTTGACGTGTCATTTACCTTCATCGTCTATTGACGTCACGTGGGGTGTAATCATGTTTCCCATGACACGAATATCATCCACATCTTGTTAGGACGTATCATTTACCTTCGCCGCCTATTCACGTCACGTGATACCCAATTTGGCATTTGTGGAGCTACCGAATTAGCCGCGGCGCCTCATGAGCGTGACATGTAGTCGTGTTCTTAAATGACACATCTCATGATTACCATGTTTCCACCAGTCATATAGCTTTGACATTCATTCTCGTCCCGTAATACCAAACTTTGTATATGTGAAGCTAGCGAAGCAATGACGATCCACCATGAGCGTGGCGTGTATTCATAACAAGACATAACATGAAAATTATGACTTGCATGCCATGATTTCGACGTTAGGGTCTGTCACTTATGTTCACCATGCAGTCATGTCAAACCATACCAGTTTTGCAAAATGTTATTTTAACGAAACCACCGTGAGAGCAGCAAGACCATGAAATGTAAATCCTGACATTCAAGACATACATGTCATGTTTTTCATGTTATAACTAGTCAAATATGTTCTTCATACAATTATGTTATGCCATATCAATTTTGATGTGCCATAACTTTTTGGATTACTTTCTAATGTTCATCAGGCCAGATCCCCTAGAGAAAAGTGTGAACGAAGTTCTGAACGTGTTTAACCAATATGGATGTAGACTTTACAGTTGAACTTCCCAAGGATGACGAAATTCAGTTACTACATTTAAAATTACACCGTGAAAATAACCACATATGCTGGGCATACATACCACGCTCAAAAAGCCCTTACTAAACTTTAACCCAGGACATTATAAAATCTTTTTAATGGGAGTATACCTCTTTCTGCTAGGATTTTCGCGAATGAAAACTCTGCTCCGATAAAACGACAGAAAGTTCCTCAAACAAGCTTGAAAGATTGAGCAGTGCTGGCTTCCCTCAGGTTGTCCTACTCAAGGTTGCGCAGAAGCTGCTTAAAAAAATAAAACCGGAGGACCGGGACAATGATAATATAAGGAACCAGTCAGAAAGCCCTCTGTCATCCCCTTACCTGATTCATTTATAAATATGTGGGGTTTAACGTCCCAAAACCACCATATGATTACGAGAGACGCTGTAGTAGAGGGCTCCGGAAATTTCGACCACCTGGGATTCTTTAAAGGGCACCCAAATCTGAGAACACGGACCTACAACATTTCCGCTTCCATCGGAAACGCAGCCGCCGCAGCCGGGATTCGAACCCACGACCTGCGGGTCAGCAGCCGAGTACGATAGCCAGTAGACCACCGCGGCGGGGCATCCCCATACCAGAATAAGCTGTCACATGGTATACAAAACGTTGCAAATCTACATAACGTTTAGGAACGACAGACACTGATACGCAAGAAGCCAATCAATGAGCTAGCACTGAGAGGGAAAGTGCAGGAATTCAGAGTCTCGCTTCAGAACAGGTACTCGGCTCTTAGTGAGGAAACCAACCTTAGCATAGATACAATGAATGATAATCTGACGAGTATCATTACGGAGTGTGCAGTGGAAGTTGGAGGAAGGGTAGTTAGACAGGACACCGGCAAGCTTCCCCAGGAAACGAAGAATCTCATTAAGAAGCATCAAATCCTGAAAGCCTCAGCACAACAGACAAAATAGAACTGGCAGAGCTTTCGAAGTTGATTAATAGGCGTAAAGTATTCGATGTAAGAAGGTATAACATGGAGAGAATTGAACACGCTCTGAAAAACAGAGGAAGCGTCAAAGCTGTGAAGAGGAAACTTGGGATAGGCAAAAATCGGATACATGCACTAAAGGACAAAGAAGGCAAAATAACTACCAATATGGATAGGATAGTTAAAATAGCGGACGAGTTTTACAGAGATCTGTACAGTAGCTGGGAAAACCAAGACTTTAGTACTATAAGAACTAGCAGTAACCCAGATGACACCCCACCAGTAATGATAGAAGAAGTCAGAAAAGCTTTGGAGAGCATGCAAAGAGGCAAAGCTGCTGGTGAGGATCAGGTAACACCAGATCTGCTGAAAGATGGAGGACAGATTGTGTTAAAAAACTAGCCACCCTGTTTACGAGGTGTCTCCTGACGGGAAGAGTACCAGAGTCTTGGAAGAATGCTAACATCATCTTAATACATAAGAAAGGAGATGACAAGGACTTGGAGAATTACAGGCCGATTAGCTTGCTCTCTGTTGTATACAAGCTATTTACAAAGGTAATTGCTAACAGAGTAAAGAATACATTACAATTCAATCAACCAAAGGAACAAGCAGGATTTCGAACAGGCTACTCAACAATTGACCACATTCATACTATCAATCAGGTAATAGAGAAATGCTCAGAATATAACCAACCACTATACATAGCCTTCATTGATTACGAGAAGGCGTTTGATTCAGTAGAAATATCAGCCGTCATGCAGGCACTGCGGAATCAGGGCGTCGATGAAGTATATATAAACATCCTGGAAGAAATCTACAGGGGACCAACTGCTACCATAGTGGTTCATAAAGAAAGCAACAGAATACCAATCAAGAAAGGTGTAAGGCAGGGGGAAACAATCTCCCCAATGCTATTTATCGCGTGCTTACCGGAGGTTTTCAGGAGCCTAGAATGGGAGCAGTTAGGGATAAGAGTTAATGGAGAGTACCTTAGTAACCCGCGCTTCGCCGATGACATTGCATTGCTGAGTAACTCAGGGGACGAATTGCAACTCATGATTACGGAGTTAGACAAGGAGAGCAGAAAGGTGTGTATTAAAATGAATCTGCAGAAAACGAAAGTAATGTACAACTACCTCGGAAAAGAGCAGCGCTTCGAGATAGGTAATAGTGCACTTCAAGTTGTAAAAGAATATGTCTACTTAGGGCAGGCAATAACCGCGGAGTCGAACCACGACATTGAAGTAACTAGAAGAATAAGATTGGGGTGGAGCACATTTGGCAAGCACTCTCAAATATGACAGGTAGATTGCCACTATCCCTCAACAGAAAGATATATAACAGCTGTATCTTGCCGGTACTTACCTACGGAGCAGAAACCTGGAGACTTACAAAGAGGGTTCAGCTTAAATTGAGGACGACGCAGCGTGCAATGGAAAGAAAAGTGGTAGGCGTAACCTTAAGAGACAAGAAGAGAGCAGAGTGGATTATGGAGCAAACGAGGGTTAAAGATATCATAGCTGAAATCAAGATAAATGGACATTGGCCGGGCATGTAGCGCGTAGACAGGATAACCGCTGGTCGTTAAGGGTAACTAACTGGATTCCCAGAGAAGGCAAGCGGGTTAGGGGGAGACAGAAGGTTAGGTGGGCAGATGAGATTAAGAAGTTTGCGGGTATAAATTGGCAGCAGCAAGCACAGCACCGGGTTAACTGGCCGAACATAGGAGAGGCCTTTGTCCTGCAGTGGACGTAGTCAGGCTGATGATGATGATGGTGATGGTAACGTAGAGGTAGTTTTTTCTGCTCCAAAAAATTAAACCAGCTATGTAGCATAATAGAAAAAAAATAGCTCAAATCGCTAAGGGTCGAAAACGACGAGGGTAGGCAGTCGTATGTTAAGTGATAAACAGGTGTGTATTTGGTGCCATTGTCTATGGTCTCTTCTACATAGGCCAGGCAGGAAGATGTGCCAACACCAGGGGTGCAATGCAGGATGGCCCGATCTTCTCGGACAGCCTAGTTTGCTGCGAGCTCGCTTGTGGTGGCCATGGCATGAAGACAGTGCGGAGCGCGTGATAGCAGCGCTTATAAAAATGACTACACGAACGCGCGTGGCATTGAAAACGCATGTGGGGCATTTGCGACGGTTATCAAAGAAACACCACGTGCGTTTCATCTAGGGATCTTACGCGTGCGAACACGTCAGTGCCGCCACTCACACAGTAGACATTTTCATAATGCAGCGATGTCAGCGTGATTGCCGTGCTGTATTTTTGCCAACTCAACACGCGCCTCCCACAGGCGTGTTCGGGGGCGTATGTCCTCTTTCACGCAGGTTCTTTCGTTACACCTGAAACATGGAAATTTCCGCTCTCGAAGGCATCAAAGCTGCACACGCAGCACTCGCAAGGTATATGTAAACTGGTAGCATAACTTCCTTAGAACCCCATGCGTCTAGTAGTCGGCTACTCGTTGCCACCGTCACCATCTACGTGAGTAGAAGACAACTAACAGCAAAAAAATAAAGAATAAAATACGATGTCACAACCGGAAGTGGTAGCGACGTTACGCATTTGTCCTACATGGCGCGAAACTGAAATCTTCCTAATTGCTGACCTGCTACGTGCATTTATTATTACGCGAGTTTATTGTGCCTTCATTGCGTCTCGCTAAGTGCATGCGAGAGCAAATAAAGAAAAACAACAAAGATTGATGACGCTAAGTTGTTTTATTAGCCAAGTGACGTATTTGCAATATGCTCAAGAAAGTTCGCCGAGACAATTGTTAGACACCTGTTCACGAGCACAATAGCATAATAGTTCGAAAACGCTCGTTGCGCTATCGTTGAAAACTACTGCAGCGAAACAGCAGCTTGACAAATATAGCTTTCGCAGCCGTAGAGTACACCGTCTTGTTGCTTAGCCTGTCGCGCTTAGTCACCAAAGACGAGAGCACGCCGGCCGTGCGCCCGCGAAAGCAGTCGGCAGTCACAGGAGCAGCTATGTACACATTCTGTGATCTAGTTGAGCTACGAACTGCACATTTTATTTATATTTATAAAATACTGCGGACAAAAAGTCCAAGCAGGGTCCAAGCTGTGAACTGCACAGGAAAAAATTGACCCCGTATCTGCTTGTTACACCGCAAATGTCATCGAAAGACGACAGTCTTGCGTCTGGAGAGAGTGAACAAAACGTTTACTTGAAGTTTTGCGCAAGAAAATCTGTGAATGGTATTCTGGAGGCACTGCGTTAGAGTGCCTCGTGCGTGCAGAGGAGGCAAACGAGCGCATCAAGTCACGTCACACGTGAGACGTGAGTGCTATCTGGCAGTTATCCTGGAAAACAGGGCGCGCGCCATGCGAGCCCGTCTCTGAGTTGATAAGGTGTAGAACACAAGGCGATAGGTACGTGCCACCACAGTGTCGTCTTAGCAAAGCGTTGGAAACACTTGCCTTTTCGTGGAAGCGTTGCATGGCCAGCGCAACGTTATAGAGACTACCATCCTTAAAATCACTTATGCATACCTGTTCTGTTAAAAAGTATACATGCGTAATGTTGACGTGTTGTTGGGTGCCTCAAATATATGCAGCATTGACTTTTTAACTAGCAATCATACAATTATTAACGCTGAACCTTAAGCAATATAGGTGGGCGCTGCGGATCAGGTCGGCCTTTTGAAGGATCGTTAGGTCACGTTGGTGCCGTTTGGGGTACCGTTAGAGGTGGACAAATAGAACGGGTGCCGCTATAAAGAGCTTCGCCCTGTGCTCGTGTTCCCTCGTTGTATTCGTTAGCGTCTACGGGCGTCCCTGAGCTGGCGGACGCCCGTAATGGCAAGCCAGCCCCCGAAGAAGGAGCTAGCCTTCGACGTAGTCATCCCCGAGGGGACTAGTCCCGAAGACGTCGTTGACGCAACGTCTTCAATAGTAGGAATCGAAGAGGTCTACTGTGTACAGCACTTTGGAGGCCGGAATTACAAAGTCACCGTTAACAGTGATGCCGCTCTGGCTCAAATCGTCGACGCGTCCCACCTCATCATCAGAGGAGAGCGCGTTCCTTTCGTACCCTTGGGACCCCAAGTCACTAAAGTCCCCGTTCTGTTCCTGCCGGGCCACGTCCCCAGCGATGTCCTCGCGCAAGCACTGTCTCCCTATGGGAAGGTGCTGCACATCAGCACAGGACTCATGGGGTCGCGCCTAACCGTGACCACTGGGACGCAATTTGTCCGGATGGAAATGAAGACATCGTCGCCGGTGCCCAACTACCTCAAGGTCGCTGGCCATCGAGTGACCTGTGACTATAAAGGGATCCAGCGAGTGTGCCGTCGATGTGGAGACAGTGGGCACTTCCGCATGAATTACACAGCTCCGTTTTGTGGAAGGTGCGGCGTTTACGGCCACGACGGGAAGGGCTGCTCGCTGCCGTGTCGCTGTTGTGGTGACCCGCATGCCACCGTCGCCTGCACCATCAGGCCGTCCTATTCCGGGGCGGCCTCCAAGAATTACCCACCACTTCAATCAGGCAAGAATGAGGACGTCGTATCATTGACGCCAGGCCCGGATATTTGCCAGGACGAAGTTGGGTGCACCACAACGCCACACCAGACGCCACACCAAACGCCCACAGCGTCTCCAGCCAGCCCGACCAGGCAGCCCCTCAAGGTGCGGATGATCCATCTAGCGGCCCGCGACCAGTGGTGGTTCCCACAGAACCACAGGTCGAGCTCTCACCAGAGGAGGCGCCACTTGGCGAACGCGTCGCAGATGCTGACGTGATATCTGTTGCTCACCCCATGGCTGCCCACTCCTCTGTTAGTCCTCCTATCATTGAAGAGACTTAGTCCCAAGGTGACGACGTTTGCATCAACGAGGACTCGAGCAGTACTAGGAGTGACACGGCCCTGCAGATAGACACCGACAGCACTCCAAGCGAGATCAGTCGGGACAGTTTTGACGAATTTGTGCCATCTTCACTCATGAGCCTCTACACCAAGCGCCACTGAATATCCAGCAGCGACTCGGAGGCTCCCAGCAGAGACAGAAGTCCCCTGCGGACTACGATGCGGCCCCGGAAGCCCCGCGCTTCCGGTGGGTCGCCTGGTCGTAATAAGTGAATAAGCTGCTTGCGGGGACCCCGCTCCCGCGTCTGTCAAAACTGTGAGTCTAGTATCCAAATTTGTCTTTATTGTTTACGATGGCTACCGCATTGAACA
The DNA here is from genome assembly GCF_043290135.1 of Rhipicephalus microplus. NCBI lineage: Eukaryota > Metazoa > Arthropoda > Arachnida > Ixodida > Ixodidae > Rhipicephalus > Rhipicephalus microplus. Next base: position 299,627,603 of record NC_134700.1, on the reverse strand, counting down.
AGATTTCCTTCAACGTAAAAGGTTTTCGCTGTCCGGTAAAGCAGGCCGAGGTGATTAGTGTAGCCCGTGCTGCAAATTGTGATGTTTTACGCCGGCAGGAAACTAATTTCTATTCACTGTCTGACGTTAGGACTTTTAAACAAAGGTTTAACTTAGATTGCCATTTTTCTTTCGCTACAACTCATTTTACGCGAGTAGGCATCATTATATTTAATCGGGCTTTATTGAGAGGTCACCACGTTGTTTATGATGGCGTCGGTAGAATTATTGCTCTAGATTGTACCTACTTTTCTTTTCGAATGAGGATACTATGTGTGTATGCGAATGCACAAACTGGACACTCTAATAACTTTTTTCGAAATTTAGATGTTTTTTTTCCTAGACGGTCGTCATGTAATTCCGATTGGACACTTTAATTGTGTGCTAAATACGCGATGCGATGTACAAGGTCCTGGCTGCGGTCGGTCTGCTTGGAATTCACGTGAGCTGTGACGCCTTGTCCAGCGTTTTTAATTGCTGGATGCGCATAATGTCATGCACGAGAATACTTTTGTGTGGACATGGCGCCGCGGACACTCCTCCAGCAGACTCGACCGGGCTTATAATCCACATGCTTTAGAGACGTTTGTCTCCGACTTACGTGGTCCGCCCATCCCACCTTCGCCTGCGTACATCTCTGACCATCCTCCGATTCTCTTAGAACTAAAAATTTCATTTTCTTTTTCGGAGAAACCATGGCGTCTTGATGTTCACGTCCTCCAGGACGCGTACTCTCGGTAAAATTTGTCCTGTGCAATACGCGTGTCACTCGCTGCGTCTGATTCATTTGATTGGGATGCGCTTAAAACCCAGTGGCGCCTGCACTGCTCAGTTGAAGGGCGTTCCTTTCGTCGTCGCATTTCTGAGGAGCTGGCCGATACTGCAGCGAAGTTACGCATCGCCTTGCGCTCTGAAACACCGTCTCCCCTGATGCGAGCTTGGCAACATGAACTACGTGAACGCTTCCAGCGTTTGATTGCCAGCTCGTCTCTGGCGGCGGCTGCATGACGTTGTAGGCACAACCCTTGTGCCCACCCCGAGGTGCTACGCTATGCGAGGCAATCGTGTTTTGGGCTGTCACAATCACCTGTTTTTACGACCACGCAGGCACCACCTACACAGCCGCTTCCTAAGCGTGATCGATCTCTCTTTCTGGCGCATTTTGAAGAGATGTCATGTTCGGTCATGCGGACAAACTGTGATATAATACCACCTATGCTTAGAGGTTTGCCTCGCGTTCCTCGACAAGCTGCAGATTCTCTGCGCGTCCCTCCATTAGTTGAAGAGGTAAAGGCAGCACTACGATCTATGAAATGAGGGACAGCTCCTGGGCCAGACGGTTTTCCAGTTGAATTTTACTTGTCATTTTGGAATGAGCTTGGTACTGCATTAACCGCGGTTATCCGGCGATGTTTCGAGGATGGTGTCTTTCCATCAAGTTTTCGAGGTGGACGCATTGTGCTTATTCCAAAAGGTGATGCTTCTTCTGTTAATCCTGAAGATTGAAGATCTATCACGCTTCTTAACATTGACTATAAGATATTCGCGACGGTGATTGTTCAACGTTTGAAGGCTCTGTTGAACACCCTGGTGGGTCATCACCAGGCTTCATCTATACCTGGACAGGAAATACATAGTTTGTCCTTTACCACCCGGGATGTCATAGCCTATACTCTGTCGCGATCTGCGCGTGTTTTTTTGTGTCTTTAGACCACGAGAAAGCATTTGACCGACTAGAGCACACGTATATCTTTAAAGTGCTCACAGCCCTTGGTTTTCCTGGTACTTTTGTTGAATTAATTAGACATACCTACACTGGTATAAAAAGCACACTAGTTCTAGATAGTTTGGGAGAGTGCTGCCTTTTCTATTACAAGTGGGGTCAGTCAAGGATGCCCCTTGTCTCCTGTTCTATTTTTCCTCAGCCTTGAGCCATTTTTGTGCGCTCTAGAAGCGAAGTCGCATGTCCAGGGTCTTGCACTTCCCGGCAGCAGTACCGTGAAAGTCACAGCTTTTGCTGACAACATAACCCTGTACTTTTCAGATGAAGATAGTCTTTCACATAGCTTGCGTTTATTCTTTCAGTATGGGAACATTTCAGGTGCCGCACTAAACGTCTCTAAATCCCGGTATTTGTTCATCGGCTATCCCAACTCCACACTTAGCTCCACATCTCTTCTTCAGCTGGCTGCGTCTTTTCGCATTTTAGGAATTCTGTACAACCACTACGGCGTTTGTAACTCCGTTTGATCAAACGCCCTCGATGAAGTAAAACAAGAAATTGAGAACGCCCGGGAATTCGACTTCCCGCTTCTTGAGCGGAGGTACCTTGCGCAGACGGTGTTCTGCGGTCGCATTTGGTACCTTTCTCACGTGGAACAGCCGCCTTTACGCATCGTAAGGTCATTACAGTCGGCCTTGTGTTCCGTCTTTTGGTCTGGTGGCACTGAGTTGGTTTCTCGTGCGGTGTTAGGACAGCAGCGTTCCCAGGGAGGTTTTGCTTTCCCTTCGGTACCAATACGCTGCCAGCTATCAGCCCTGTGCTTCCTGTTGCGCCTCGTGCAAGAAGAGGAATCCCCCGCCTGAACTCTGGCATATTATTTTCTAGGCACTCACCTTCGGTATTTATTGCCTAATGTGCGCCTTAATCGGGGCCCACAATCAGTAGTACTTCCTTCGTTTTATGCAACAGCTGTCGCGTTTTTTCGTCATATCCAGTCGACTTGCCCTGAGTTAGATGTGTTAGACAAGCCTATCGTTGACACAACAGCCGCTTTGTTGCTCCCGTTAGTTCCTCCGGCACGCCGCACCCGCTCTAGTCGTATATCTTCGAGCACGCTGACGGCATCATTTCTATCTGGCCTCCTCCGGGACTTCATGTGGCGGCTAGGGTGGGGCGTTCTTCCTACCCTTGGCCGCCTAGAAAGGTGGAGAATGGTTCAGTCATCAACATGTCCAAACTGCTCCCTACGGGAAACAAATCAGCATGTTTTAAGACAATGCGTCGTTGCTCGTGTCTTCTGGAAGGCTGTGCATGCAGGATTTCGTGGCCTCGGAGTAAACCGCTTTGTTTCTTCTGGACGTTGTTCTCGAGGCCGCTTTGCCTGCCTTCTCATTGTTGCTGGTGCCTACCGTCTTTGGCGTAACCGTTGTGAAGCTGTTGCAGCAGGTCGTCGCCGCCGGGCCCTCTTCGCGATTTTGGAGCGACTGTACAAAGAAATACTATCTGTTTTGTTGGAGGAATTCTTCTTTCTGGGTGAGGAGGAATTCCTTCGACACTGGTCCTGCCGTTTTGTGTTCGTCTGTGAGAGACGTGTAAGGCTTATTTTCAAGCCTGCCTGGTACTGTAGGTTAATCTTTGTTTAGTAGTCATACAAATACCTTGTAAATAATATGTAAATATCTGACATATAGATCTCTACATTTTATTTGTGTGTTCTTCGTTTACCATGTATTGTGCATATGTAGACATTGATTTTGTAACAATTCCTGTGTAGTTGTGTATGTTGTGTTCCGTTTACATATGTAAACATATCTTTTTGTAACAACTTTTGGTGTGGCTGTGGATGTTGTGTTCTGTCGCAATGTTCTGTTCGATTGTAATTGATGTTAAATTTCTGTGAGAATAAATTTCTCTAAACCCAAACGGACCAAAACTTTGCGTCGAAGGTCCCCAAGAAAGACTATTGTCGTTAAAATGAGTAAACTTCTGAAGCTACGCACGAAACCACCACGGAAAAGTGAGCGATGCGTCTTTGACCTGGTAATGCGTCGAACTAAAAAAAATGTTGCAGCATATCCACGAGTTGAATGATAGACATCGCCGTCCATTCGTTCTTGCTTCGGTCTGTCCATGCGTCCTTCTGTGTGACCATCCGTGTGTCCATCCACCCGTCCATGCGTGTGTCTGTTCGTGCGTCCACACGTCCATCTGTGTGTCCGTTTCTGCGTTCATCCATGCATCCGTCCTTGCTTCTATCCGTCCGTGCAGCGATCCCTGCGTCTGTCCATGCATCTATCTGTGTGTCCGTTCGTCCATCTAGTCAACACTCCAAGCACCACCATCTCGCATCTTTTCATCATATATTCCGCATAGAAAAGCACCGTCATCCAGCGGACATTCCAAGGACTAAACGAGAGGTGGCACACGCACACTTTCTGGCGGCTTGCGCTTCGGTTCTACTTCCCGCCTTTAACCACCTCGAGTTCATGGTAAATACTAGTTCACTGTATTCATGGCACTGCGGCCCAACGCTCGCTAAACCTTTTTAAAATCAAGGAGGTTATGCCCAGCGAGTATAACGTAGCAACCCTTCCTTGTCAGATAGTGCTCAGTGTACATGCCAATGCTTGCTAATGGGGAATGACAGACAGGAGAATTCGGCTTTTAGTTAACGCGCACGCTGCGAACTTCTTATTGTTCAACAACGCACAGGAGAAATCTCCCGCCGGCACCACCTCTTAGGTCAAAGTGTAAGATATGTTACGTACTACGACGAGGAACGAACGGGTGCCGCTTTGAAGAGCTTCGCCCCTAAAACTCATAGGTGCCATTGAAGACGAAGAGGAAGTGATCCTGTTGACGTCCCTGCGTGTTCCACGTCAGGGACGTCCTCCTCATCTAGCCATGGCGCCATCGATGTCGTGGACGCCTTCGAAGGCGCAGGCCTTTGACGTTGTCGTTCCTGCGGGGACTAGTCCGGAGACCGTCGTCGACGCGATGGCCTCAATAGTTGGCCTCTCAGAGGTACACTGCGTTCAGCCCATGGGAGGCGTGAGCTTCCAAGTAATTGTCAAGCGCATGGCTTCCATGACTCTCATCGTCGACGCTGCCTACCTGACCATCGGTGGGGAGCGTATCCCTGTCGTTCCCATCAGCCCGCAGGTAACTAACGTCGCCTGCCTGTTTTTACCAGCCTTCGTCTCCATCGAGGTACTCGTCCAGGCTTTGTCTCCATACGACAAGGTATTGACTGTGACCGCTGGCGTCATGAGCGCAAGACGCGGAGTTCTCACAGGCACACGCTATGTCCGGATGGAAATGAGTCCCACAAATCGCGTACCCAACTATCTTCGCGTTTCTGGTCATCGAGTCATCTTCGACTACCGTGGTCTGCAACGTGTTTGTCGTCGGTGTGGCTCTAGTGGTCATTATCGAGCACAGTGCACAGCACCATTCTGTGGCCGCTGTGGTGTGCACGGACACGAAAGCGAAGGTTGCGACCGCCCCTGTCAACGTTGTGGAGATAACCACCCTACCACCGTCTGCCCTGTGCGTCGTTCATATTCTGACGCTACTGCGGGGACCTTTACTGCTTTACCGTCCGTGTCACCAACGGCAACAGATGAACGAGAACCCGGAGCTGTACTAGAAGAACGCCAGAATCTGATTCTGAGAGCTCCATTAAACGATGAAGAAGTGTGCAGCTTGGCCGACCCGAGCACGCCACGTTCTGCCAATCTCAGCGATAAAAACAGCCACCGCGATTCACCTTGCGTCTGTTCCAGGCAAACATGTCATGCCATGTTTGACGTCGGCGCAAGCGGAGAAAGAAACGCTGGTAGGCACCGAGGCACAGGACTCATCGTTAAACCTAGCAGCTGAGTGCCCAGAAGACGCCGACGTTGCGAGATCTACGGGCGCTGGTGTCTCGCCAGGAGCAGAATTGAAACCGAATGAGCAAAGCCCATTTGATCATTCCGAAAGCCAAGCTCGTGACTTCCTTGAACAAGTAGCAAGACGCCATGGGAGTTCTTTACTGACGCGTCTCGACAAGCAATCCGTGATCAAGGTCGTTGGAGGCGGCGACAACGTTAACGCTGCAGCCCTACCACCATCTGATTCGTCAGACAGCAGCTTCAGCCTCGAAGTCGACAGTAGCATTGGACTCTCTTCTAGCCCAGACGGATGTGACGTGGAAATGCAAGCCCCGCGAGAGGTCAAGCGTGCCCACAAGTCTGGCACCAGCTCGGACGGCACCCAAGATAGCCGCTCCGAGTTCCAGCAACCGAAGAAACCTCGACCATCTTCTAGAGGGTCGAATTGTGCTGTGTAGTGTACGTACTCCAGTTCCCCCGGACAGATCTCCGGGGTATACTGAATCGAAAAACACGACCAGGTCAGTCACCCACCTTTTTTCAATTTGGCTGACACCCATAAAATTCTTTCTTTAAATGTTCAAGGGTTTCGTAACCCAGTGAAGCAAGCCGAGGTTATCAGCATAGCCCGAGCAGAACATTGTGATATTCTGTGTTTACAAAAAGCAAATTTTTTCAACATTGGCCACGTTCGTGCATTCAAACGCGCATTTAATTTAGACTGTTATTTTTCCTTCGCGACATCTCGCTTCTCTGGAGTTAGAATTATTATTTTTAACCGCGCTCTTCTGCGCAATCATCATGTTTACTATGACGGGTTTGGACGGGTATTGGCTTTTGACTGCGTCCTATCATCCTTCAAGCTGCGTATTTTGTGTATTTATGGGCCAGCTTGAGCAGCGATGTTTAAGGACTTTTTCTGTGACCTGTACGTGTATTTTCTAGACAGTCGTCATGTCATACTCACTGGAGACTTTAATTGTGTATTACACACGCGAGCTGACGTTCAAGGTCCAGGATGGGGTCGCTCTGATTGGAACGTGCGAGAGCTGCGTCGCCTAGTGCAACATTTCTCTGATAGATACGTACAGACTAGTGCATGGACCACAGTATGCCTGGACTTGGCGGCGTAGCACGTCGTCTAGTCGTTTGGATGGTTTCTATGTGCCGAGTGCGCTAGCTTCTTACATATCGCACTCTGATGTAGTAACATTACCATCATCGCCTGTTTATATATCAGACCACCGACCAGTGACGCTCGAAGCTCACTTTCCCTTTTCATCATCAGTGAAACCTTGGCGTCTTGACATCCGCATTCTGCACGACGCGCGTACACGCTCCAGTTTATCTAGAATCTTGCGCGCCTGTCTTTTGGGATGCAGTCCGGAAGTGTGGGACGCGCTCAAGACACAGTGGCGTTTACACTGCTCAGTAGCAGTGCGGGCCCTTAGATGCCGTACGTCCGAAGAACTAGCGGACACTGCCACAAAGCTGCATATTGCTCTTCGGGTTGATCCACTAACTCCCTTGATGCGCGCATGGCAGCGAGAGTTAAGGGGTCAATTTCAGCGCCTAATTGCAGCTTCGTCATTGACGGGGGCTGCTTGGCGTTGCAGACGTAATCCATGTGCTCACCCTGAGGTTCTACGCTTTGCGAAAAGCTCGCTTCTAAACTCGTCGAGTCGACTAGGAACTCCGGCTGCCAGATTCTTACACACTGCGTTGCCGCCGACACGTGATCAATAAGTTTTCCTAGCTCACTTTGCCAACATTGCTCGTACGACAATGTCATCACATCGTGGTACCACCAAGACAGCCACAATGTTAAGTAGGCTCCCTCAAATTTCATCTGAAGTAGCTGAACAACTGTGCACAAGTCCGTCAGCTGACGAAGTGAAAGAGACACTGTCTTCCATGAAGCGTGGATCGGCCCCCGGGCAGGATGGGTTGCCTGTTGAGTTTTATTTAACGTTTTGGGACTACATTGGTGCTCTTATCACCTCTGTTATTTGCCGCTGTTTCGAGAACTTTGATTTTCCTGATAGCTTTCGCGATGGTTGAATTGTTTTAATACCTAAACATGACCCATCGTCAGTTCGCCCAGAGGAGTGGCGACCAATAACACTCCTCAACGTTGATTATAAAACTTTCGCGGCAGTTATCACTCGGCGTTTGAGAAACCTGATGCCCTCCTTAGTAGGTGATCATAAGGCGTGCTCTATTCCTGGAAGAGAAATCCACAGTCTCTCCTTTGTTACGCGCGATATGGTTGCGTACACGTTAACAAGATCAGCTCGGGGACTCTTGGTTTCACTTGAACAGGAAAAGGCATTTGATTGCCTCGAACACAGCTTTATATTTAGCGTAATGGCAGCATTTGGCTTCTCACAAAACTTCGTTGAGCTTCTCAGAAACGCATACCAAAATATACGCAGCACGTTGTTTCTTGATGGTTTAGAGAGTGCGCCATTTCCGGTTACCCGTGGTGTTCGCCAGGGGTGTCCTTTATCCCCTGCACTTTTTGTACTCAGCCTCGAACCATTCCTTCAATCGATAATCGCTGATCCTTACGTTAGAGGCCTTCCTCTTCCAGGTAGTGGAACCGTAACAGTGACAGCATTTGCTGATGACATCACGTTGTATTTGAAGAATGAGGACAGTTTATCCCGTAGCCTACAACTTTTTACTACGTATGGCACGATTTCAGGTGCTGCGTTAAATTTTTCCAAATGTCGATATTTATTCACTGGTTCCCCAGACGCATGTCTAAGTTCCTTTTTCGGTCTTCAAAAAAGTGACTCTATTCGCATTCTGAACTTGATTATACTTGCTATGGCATATCAGCCTCCTTGTGGGATTCAGTAGTCGAAGATGTAAAACGACACGTCCAGGAAGCACAAGAGTATGATTTACCGATGCTCCAAAGAAAGTATTTAGCACAGACGGTGTTTTTCGGCCGTGCATGGTGCATTACTTATGTCTTACAGCCCCCATTACAAATCAGCAGGTCGTTGCAATCCCTCATTGGCTCCTTTTTCTGGTCAGGTGGAACAGAGCTGGTTTGCCGAGCAGCTCTTGGGCAACCGAGAAACTGTGGTGGATTCGCATTCTCATCCGTCTCTGTTCGCTGCCGGCGGCTTGCCCTACGATTCTTACTTCGGTTGTTGCATGGTGATCAGTGCCCCGCGCGTGATCTTGCCTGCTATTTCTTAGGCACCAAGTTACGCTATTTACTACCAGATGCACGGCTTAATTCTGCACCGCAAACACTTAACGTGCCTGAATTTTACTCAACGGCAGTAGCATTATATCGACACGCGCAGCAGGTTTTTCCCGATGTGGACATTCTCGAAAACCGCATTGTAGATACAACGGCGGCTCTTCTGCTTCCTCTGGTTCCTCCAGCCCGTCTAGCACGATCGAGACATGTCTCGTGGAGCGCGATAACGGCATCGGTTTCGCCTGGTCACCTCCGTGACTTTATGTGGCGTCTTGGATGGAGAGTTCTCCCAACACGGGAAAGAATGGAGAGGTGGGGCATGGTCTCATCTTCCACTTGTCCTAACTTCCCGTTACAGGAGTCTAACCAGCATATGCTGTAGCAATGTGTCGTTGCAAAGGTGTTTTGGAAGTCAGGTATTACTAGTTTTCGTGGCCTAGGTGTTAATCGCTTTGTAACATCCGGTCGCGGCTCGCGTAGTCGCTTTGCATGCCTTCTAATAGCTGCGGGAGCTTTTTGTTTATGGCGTAATAGGTGCGAAGCTGTTGCGGCAGGTCATCGTCGTCGGGCTCTTTTTCCGATTCTAGAACGGCTCTACTCTGAACTCTTATCGTTTCTGTCGGAGGAATTGTTCTTCCTTGGTGGGGAAGAATTTCTGCGACAATGGTCGTGCCGCTTTCTGTCCGTAGTTGACAGACGCGTTCGATTAGTCTTCCACCTGGCCTGGTTCCTATAACCAGGTCACCTGTCAATGTCTGATTGGTGCATGTAATCAGTATGTGTTTACTATTTTTATGTGTTTGTGTATGTCCCATATGGGTGTGAGCTCTTCTATATATGCACTTCATTCTAACGCTGTAAGTTATGCCACTTTTATGAATATTGATACCTGTTGTACATGTTTTCTAACATCTTCACCAAGTCTTGTAAATTCTGTACATATATCCTGATGTACATTGTCCATATTGTGATTAGTGAATTTATGTAGTGTATGTGTAGTTATTAGTACAATGGACTATGGACATCCTACGGACTTGGACACTTTTGTTTAAATGTGTAATGTATGTTGTGCTTTGTCTTTTGTTTGTTATTGTGCCTGTTATACAGACGCTTGTCCCTTAGGTTTGTTGCGTCCCATGAGAGAATAAACTTTTTCTAAACACACGCCAAACTAAACACAAGCTCTGATATTAATTGCTTGGAGGCTGCAAATACGCCCCAAATCCGTTGGCCCATGTTACCAGACTGCCTGCATGTGCCCGCTGTTTCTGAAACCAAACAAGAAAAAAAATGGGTGCTCAACCACATACCAAACACCAAAGCTTTATTAAAGTGATGTACTAATTTTTGTAACAAATAAAGTTAAACCTTTTGAAAAAAACGTTGAAATATTTTTTTTTTGTTTTTTGCTGGTTATCCCCCCATCACCTAGTCGCACTTCAATTTTCACACGGCTGTTCATGTCTGTCGCAATAGGTTTCAGACCACTTTTCGTTCCAACTTTCACGAATTATTTAGATTGACCTTGGTACACGCGTGCTGCTCGTTTCACTTCTATCAAGTATTTCAAATAAATGTAAGAACAGCTGGTCACCAGGGGCGCTCGCATTTTGTCGGCAATGTGGCTGTGATTCCTTACGTCGTGAGCGCCATGAAATTGATTACGGAACATAGAGAGGTTTAGAATAACGTTCGCAAGTGTTGCGGGTGTTGCTTTGAATAGATTTACTTTGAATATGAGATTTAGAATAGCGCTTGTTCCCCCTAGGGCAAAGTGTAGAGACTTTCGGGCCGACCGCAAACCCAAATGGCCGGAAGCTACACACAGCACTTCGCAAGCCCATTCTAGTACACTCTACTCACGGGCCGCGATCGCTGCATGCCATTTCGGATTTTCTGCGGGGGGGGGGGGGGGGGGGCGGGCGAACGCGAACGGTGGCTCGCATGCGTGCGCTGATGTTGTTTATCACATTCCTGATTTTTCGCAATATTCACTCCCGTATTCACAAACGGTCCTCGACTCGACTTTCACGACGATAGTTTTAGCTCGAGAACAAAACGACGACACAGAAACAAGAAGGACACGAAGGACACGAGCGCTCGTGTCCTTCTTGTCTCTGTGCCGTCGTTTTGTTCTCGCGCTAAAACTATCGTCATGCCATACCAACTAGCCCAAGCTACCACACTCGACTTTGACCTTTCACTTGACAGAGTTGAGCAGTGCGCCGCTGCTCGGCTGAAAATGACGCTGTGATACTCAAGAATCTCAGCAGATTATCCCTATATGCAGTGACTTGCCGTTCTTAGAGCTGGCGCTCTCATCGGCTTTCTCAAGTGAAGGTGAAGCGTTGGGTGAAGGGTCGATCTAGAATGCTGGGGTAAATGACTGTCGCATGTATTCTGAGTTAGTTGTGAAGTTAGAATTGTTCCTTCTTTTATAGTCTGTAAGGCTGCATACATTTGTTATTACTCTGTAAAGCCCAACAAGTCACTGTGATACACTTTGCATATCGTACATGAAATGGCTTATTTGGGTGTGCAGAGCCTATCGAAGTAGCCCATAGTGTTTTTGAATGCCTTGAAATTTGCCTTGCGATCAGAAGTTACTGTTGTGAAGAGTGTGTTTTTGAGAAATGAATGTAGTATCTATTACATAGAAAGGTGCTGAAAAATTAAAACCTTTAAAATGTTAATGATGTGCTGAAGCTTCATGAGGTTAAGGCTGATCTGTTAATCTTATCTTTCTTCAGCCACTGAATGCACATTACCTGTTTGGATACTGTCTGTAAAATGCTCTAAACTGTAGTGTAAAGAATAATAAATCAATACTTTTACAAAGTTTCGTATACATGTAAATGTATATTTCAATTACAGCAGCCGTATTATGCCGCACCATGCAGACAGTGCAACGGGCCTAATTTCTGGCCTGCGTGAAAGGTGGCTACTTACAGCACACATCATGACGGAGACTTAGAGGTGACCTAAAAGCGGCGGCCAAATTGCGACAGCTGGGAGACATACAGAACGGTCACAAAAGGGAAACATAGAGGACGGACATTTTGAGGCGACATAAAAGTGGCGGGCAAATCGCGGCATTTGGAGGCATACAGGATTGTCACAGATGGGAACATACAGGATGATGCCTTGAGGCAACATAAAAGCGGCGGCCAAATCGTTACAGTTGGGAAACATACAGGTTGCGCCCTCGTGTTGCCTCGGGGAACCATACAGTATACCCTTTCAGGACGTTGCCGTTTTCATAGGGGTACGACACATGCGCAGTAGCAGCGACCTCACCGCAAGGGATCGCGGTGCGCTAGTCTAAACCTCCTTTATGGTAGTCACATGGTGATATCATGGAGTTTGCTAAAATTAACTAGAGGGGACTCAGGCGCTGCGATCGTTCAGCGACCATGGGAATGGTGGGTAGTACACACATGTGCCTAGTCAGCGTGCTTGCGGGCGGCGAATCGTACTTGCGGCTTCGTTTATTGCTATGTTTCGGTTTTGTTTTGAAAAAAAATTCAACATTTTTGCACTTCGTGACCATATTTGGAAAGGTAAGCCTCAAAAAATAAAGTGGTGAAGCGCAACCGCTGAACATTTGCTGATTTTTGTTTCGTAAGTAAACAGCTCCAAGCCACACGAACACACATGGAGCCGAAAGCAGTCCAGAAGTACGAAGATTAGACAAAGGTGTGTACTACCCAGCATTCCCATGCTCGCTGAAGCGCCGTGCGTTTCAGCTCCCATAGAGTTACTGTATTTGCTACCTTTAGGTAGCAGAGTTACGCCACTGTTTTGCGGGCACCGCTCGCTCCGCCTCCAGGAGTTCAGTGCCCCTATTCGCCGAGCGCCATCACATGGTCATAGGTGGTTCATTTGCACTGCGGAGAAGCGAACGCTAGGCAGATTCCGGGCAGACCAAGTGGGTTTGACAATGGCTGTTGTCATTCTCGCCGCGCTTTTTCGCTAATGTAGCCATGCTACCTGTTGGTGACGAGATGTGTGGCAGCAAATGCATTCTTTGTTGAATTGTACTACGTAGAGCCCATGCCGTTAGACGCGGGGGCAGCGGGTGTTGCTATACAAAGATTAGTGTTCAGTCAGTAGGAATAAACGCTTGGCCATTGTCGTCGGCAGGATTTTCTCTTGGGGGTACAAACCTTTGTTCCATTGCGGCTTAGAGAGAGCGAGAGCACTAGTATAGCTTGAATGAGGGCAAGCCACAACAGCACTTGCCCTCAAGTCGTGGCTGCGCGTGCCTGCGCAGCCACGACTTGCTTGAGATCGGCAAGTCGTCATAGGCAAGTCGTCATAGGTATGGATTCATCGCAGGCGTCAACCTCGACTGCGATACCTCCAACAACGAGTACAACGCAATCGAATGCGAGCATTGGACGCGTTGTTGAAGATGTCGCGCCGGTTGAAGACAAGACAGCGCGGCGAAGGGCCCGTAATGCCGAGCGCAAGTGGGCGAAGCGGGCCGCGGACATAAACATCAATATAGTGCGAATTGACTCTCACATATACGCGTAAACTCACCAAGATTTCCCAAGAGGGTCTAATGGTTCCTGGGAACCGCAATGTGATCTCACGGGGAAGTTCACGTTAACTCACTGGTGAATGCTAACGGATTTTAACTTTACTCCCCCTCATAGCATCACCCCATGCATTCGCACTTAACCATGTTCACCCTCGGGGAAATACTTGGCAGTTTTAGGGGCGAAGCTCCTTAGGGCGTGGGCTGTGCGTCCCCTGTAGCCTGTATGTAGCCACCTCTAGTTTAGTTCTTGCAGTGTTCACTAGATGGCGGTACCGTCCCCTGTATGTAGCCACCTCTAGTTTAGTTCTTGCAGTGTTCACTAGATGGCGGTACCGTCTCCTGTATGTAGCCACCTCTCGTTTAGTTCTTGTAGTGTTTACTAGATGGTGGTACTTGTAGCTGATGATGAAAAGATGCAAGATGTTATAAGCTAGAAAGCGGTACTTGTTTTCGTACTGCTGTCTCGTTCAAAAAGGGGTGTCACCAAAGCTCATGAAAATCCCGAGTTTCGCCAAACTCGGCTGATCCTGCATAGCACCGTTGGTTGCAAGAACTTAGATATTTCGACAAAAAAAAAAGAAAAAATTGGCAGATCCCACGCACAGGGGGAATCGATGATATGCGAAGCACTAATAAGAAATGGTGATATGTCACTTTAAAAACCAGGAAAAACATTACGAGGTGGAGGTAAATGATGCCACATGACTTCAGTGTCATGATTATCATGTTTCGATGTGTCGTTTATATTCATAATCTATGCACGTCACGTGATACCGAATTTAGTATACGTGGAGCTAGCGAAACGGCCACGAGCATGCTATGAGCGTGGTATGTTGTCATGCTCTTACATGACACGCGTGTTATAATTACCATGTTTGCACCAGTCATATATTTCGTCATCTATTGACGTCACGTAACGCCAAATTAGGTATATGTGGAGCTAGCAAAACAGCCGCCAGCGCATCATAAAGGGCCCAATATACCCCAATGTAGCGTTGGCGCGCGCGCACGCTGGACTCAGCGACGCTACGTTAGCAAAACGCGAGCACTCTATGGTCGTAGGCCAGGCGCGGTCAGCGTCTGTCGGGGCGCCCCGACAGCAACCGGCATGAAATAGGACATGCTGCATTTCGCGCCAATGTGTTACCCAGACAGAACTGCGTCTTTCTCTTTTCGTGATGGAGGGAGGCCGGACGCGCTGAAACGCGCGTGCTTCAAAGCAACGCAGCTCGGCGCGCGCCTGTGAGTATATGGCAGGACCAGTGTCTGGCTTGGCAACACCGACGGGACGCGACGAAATGAACGCCGGCGAGCATGTGCACCACGTCACGTCGAAGTGTATTGGCGGCTTGACTGCGCCATGTCATCATGTTATTACATGACACGTATCTCATGATTATCATGTTTGCGCCAGTAACATACCTTCGTCATCTACTGGCGTCACGCAATACCAAATTTGGCATGTGTGAAGCTAGCGCATCATCACCTCATCAGCACTCTGAGGATCTGATCTGAAGCACGTACGTGTTTTGTTTTATAGCCCTATTTCTGGTTTTCTTCTTTCACCTGTTAAGTCATGTGACAGAAGTGATGTATATGTACCCACCGTTTGTTCGAATAAACTTTAGTTGCGAGTAGGCTCCCTTGGTCTGTGCAATTTCCTCTTCTAGTGACCGTGTCGGTGTGGGCGCCCTTAATCAGTTAAAAGTCGGTAGTGATACCATTCTCTAAACGGTCAGGAGAGCTAAAAGTGGTAGGCGGCTGGGTGGATATAGATAGATAGATAGATAGATAGATAGATAGATAGATAGATAGATAGATAGATAGATAGATAGATAGATAGATAGATAGATAGATAGATAGATAGATAGATAGTCTCAAAGTCACCGAAGTTCGCGAAGAAATGCTTCACATTTAAAAGCTTATGAAGGAAAAGCTACGTGAGTTTGACCCTTTGATTGTTGAACGAAGGGAATTGCTAAACGCGTCATTGATATGGCGAGGGCTACACTAAAATAAGAATAGATAATAAACAACGTGTGCACATACGAAAAAGCTACAAAACGACTGAACATATAAAGATGAGGGGGAATGTGCCCCGTGCGTCACGTGGTGAGCATAATTGATCACGCACCGTGGCTCACGGCGGTCACGCAGCGTGACCACTCCGCTTCGCGAAAGGCTGCAGGGACAGAAAACATCGCTAGGGGGCGGCGAGACGGCGGTGTAGCAACGCCGTATGTGGAAAACTTGGCAATGACCCGCGCGATTAATCGGATTACACGCTACTCCTCCCTTCCCGTTGCCAGAGCTCCCAAGCGTGGCCGCACCACGTTGTTTGTAATCCTCGGAAGCGTCGTAGCATGCAGTTGTCACCGGCTCGTCGTCTAGGTTGCCAAGTGTTGTGTTCAACACGGCTGCCCGGCGGCGTTATCCGCGACGCGCATCTGAATAGCGACCTTTCTGTGCTCAGCGCAAACACTGGCCACGGTGGCGTAGCGCTGGTTTATATGATGAACACGCCAGTGTCCGCAGGCTCATCCGTCGGTCTTGATTCGTAACCTTTCGTATCCCTACCGGGCTTTCTGTCTTAATTAAATAATGGCCTTGGAGTCCGTTGGTTGAATGCGCGCTGGCTAACTTAATTTGTGAGCGATGTCTTAGTTCCCTTGCTCCCTCGAAGTATCAATCCAAATTGCAACGAGTCTTTCGCGTCTCTTTAGAAATCCTGCTGTAGCCGAAGCGGCTTATTCGAAAAGTGTGATGTTGATGGGGTGGCTGAAAGGTCATCACGTCGATATGTTCTTGTCGAGGTGCACTGTACAGTGTCGCTTCGATTGTCCAGGCACTCGGCGGAATGTTGCACCGAGATAGGTAAAAAGAATTAGCTGCTTTGTGCGTCAAGACTTTCGCAGCATCCAGGGCAATAAAGATGGGCAGTAATTTATATGAGGTTTAGAGTTCAGGCCATTGAATAGTGGCACGCTGTATTTTGAACCTTAGAGCCGCTTTACTTGCAATATACCTACTAAAATTACTCCTTTGTTAAAAAAGTGACACTAGTGTATCTTCGGCAGACGATAAACTATGAACATAAGCAGCAAACTTGACTAAAAGTAAGTCGTCAGTGAATATCGACATTAGAAAACCTAAATTCTGGATACTTCAATTGTTGCATTTCATTTCATCTCATGATCATGTCTTTTGAGATCACATAGCTTTAAATTGTCCAGCTTAAAGACTGTGCTGCTTGGTTATCGGAATACATGGAGACTACATGTTTCTATCAATAGTGATTTCATAGCAAACACCGTTTTGTTTCCGATATTTTTTGTGGGAAGTTCATCGGCCGGAACGCGTCTCCTCGAACCCCGCTTATGCATGGGCACACCACCGTATGGTAACGAGAAAATGAGAAAACGAGAAGGTGCGCCATGGTGGAGCTGTGGTTAGGGTTTCGAAAGCATGTTTAAACTGTGCGAAGAAGACAACACGTCAGTAACATAAAACACACACACCAAGTGCAGTGTGTGCGTTTTTTGTATGTACCTAACGTGTTGTCTTTTCTCGCACAGGTTAAACATGTCTTCGTTATCGATAAACCAACTAGCCCAAATGCATGGCGTGCTTCAATAGTTGTGGCGATTCGCTGCTGACATGAAGGACATGGTTTAAACTTCACCCGCGGTGGTCACATTTCAATGGCGGTGAAATGTCAGAGGGCAGTGCACTATACAAATTCACATGACGTTAAGACGTACCAGGTGGTCGAAGTTTGTGGCGCTTCCCACTGTGGTGCCTCCCGTAATCATGTCGTGGATTTAGTATGTAAAACACCCCATAATAGTTGAAAACAAAATTGCGAGAGAGCGCACCAAGATAAGCGAAGCTTGTCACGCTGTAGAACTAACTATACGTGCTATCAACAGCGAAAGTTTGCAGCATGTTGGATCGACTACGAATGCGATTTTATGCTATATCTCTGCTTAATGCTTGTAATCAAGCTGGTGACTATATAGGTCGGAATGCCAAGTGCTTTATGGAACGTTTATTTCGAAATTACATTCCCAGAAAAAGCTTGAATTTACTTTTGTCGAACATTTCGCGTCCCACAAACTTTTGCTATTGGGAGTATGTGTCGGCGGTAGTCGAGCTCCTGGCTTGTTCTCAAGGTTTAAAAAAGAAACAAAACATTTGGCAGATCCCACGGACAGAGGAAATCGATGATATGCGAAACACAAATGAGAAATGTTGAAATGTCACTTTAAAATCAGCAAAACTTTATGAGGTGGATGTGAATTATGCCATAGACTTTCATGTCATGTTTATCATTTTTGTATGTGTCGTTTACCTTCGTCATCTATTCACGTCACGTGATGCCAAATTTAGCATATGTGGAGCTAGCGAAACGGCCGCGAGCATGCTATGAGCGTGGTATGTTGTCATGTTCCTACATGATACGCGTGTCAGAAGTATCATGTTTGTACCAGCCATATATTTTGTCACCCATTGACGTCTCGTAACTCCAAATCGGGTATATGTGGAGCTAGCAAAACGACCGCGAGCGCATCATGAAGGGCCCAATGTACTCCAATGTAGCGTGAGACTGCCGCTAGGGGTCGAACAAGGAAGACGTGCCTCACATGGGCTCCAACTTTAACAAGCTCTGTGAGTGTTGTATACCAGTTTTTTGTACGAGAACTTCGGTGCTGACGTTGACAGTTTCATGGGTGGAACTACCTTTGAGTGTTTGAGCTTTGACGGATCTCCAATCCTTTTTAATTAATTGGCCTCGCTAAGTGAAAAGCGGGTGCCGGCTCCGCTAACCCTAACGCCGGCCGCGTTGACGACAGGAACGCGCGTTCTCCTCTAGTCTGCTGCCTCCATGAAGTACACGGTCACAGGCACAAAGCTTCAGCCATTTGCGCTTAATCTGGATGAGTGGAGGGAAATACTTGATGCTCGACAGAAGCACAATACGCCTAACTCCAAGACTAACACGCTTTCCCAACCGGAAAACGCCAGCGTTGCTGCCCGGCCACAGCTCGTCCACCTCTGTCAAGACGCCAGCGGAGAACACAGGCACCAAAGCGTTCCCGGCACGCCTCAGACGCGGCCTAATACCACAGTTACCGACGGATGATTTCAAGGTTGTTTATCATCCAAACGTTGGCATCAACGAGGCAGCGTTCATAGAGCGAGAATTGTGGGCCGCATTGCTCGACAGTAGCAGCCTTGTGGAGTCTAGCACCCAGGATGAACTGACACGCACCAATGTGGTGAAGAAAAAGAGAGAAACTGGAAAAAAGGAAGGTCGGGAGGTTGACCATATACTACTATTCGGTATGCCAACAATGTCAACGGCGTGCCATGAGACAGTGGCCAAGTACCCACAGATAAGGCAAATCACTCTTCACCGCAAGATAATTGCAGTCAAGGCCTACATAACACCCCCGAATCGAGCCATTCAAGGTATTATCTATCGAGAACATAATAGAGAATCGCCTCAGGAAATCCTGCACGAACTTCAGCGATCTAATCCGCTGCTTCCCATTGTGCCGGCTCGGGACATGGGCCACACATCAAAGTCAATGCTGATCCACTTCATGTCCGACACTTTTTCAGAGTCAGTCAAATTTTTTGGCTCAGCTTTTGGAGTATACTCCTTTAGGCCCAAAGTGGAGGCTTGTACTAATTGCCGACAGACGGGGCAACATTGTAGAGACGTCTGCCCGGAACCCATGCGCTTCCATTGCCTCGACTGCGGACAGCAACGTTCGGCCGACCAGCAGTGCTCCCCCACTTGCATTGCCTGTGGCGGAGCTCACAAGACCGGCGACAGACTTTGCCGCCGTCGATACCAACGTGGCAAGACCCAGTGGGGAAGAAATCCTTCACCACATCAGTCCCAGGAGACGCCGGACATTCACTTCGACCTGACTTCGTTTCCTCCATTGCATTCAGCAACCGGTGGACAAACCGGAAGTAGGAGTCTGAAACAGAATAAAACCCAAGTGATGCCAACGGTGAACGAAGACCCGCAAAAGGTGAGCTGTGTAGGTGGCATCTCCCATGGCTCCAGTAGTCGCTCAGATTCCAGAGATCCCTACTATCAGTCCACTATAGACCGTTTCACCAAGAAAAATCAGGACCTGAAACAACAAATCTCTTCAATCCTCGTACGTTTAACTGCACTCACGCACACCAAATTTTCCTAGCCCACTAAGTGCCAAGAACCAATGGAAAATCGTGACTTTTTTCCGGCAGACGCAGGCGATCATTCAGACCCAAATCAATCCCTAGCTTATGAGCATCCACCCAAAAAAAAGCGTCCTCTAGAAATCACGCATGATGTGTCCGACCCATCAGCTCAAGCTCTTGAGGAGCATATTTATAAAGTAGAACGAAGAGTGGATCTCGGATTCACACAAATTGCGGAACGATTCGCTCCTCTGGAACAGGTGATTACAGACCTAACGACTAAACTTCTCACCCCCGAGCCCCCTCCATTGTCTTCTCCCACCTAATGATGACTTCTAGCCTCTCCGATAAGACCTCATTTCGTCAACCATTCAGGACTTGAAATGGAATAGTAAAGGCCGATAGCGCAAAAAGGATAACTTATTCCTCCACCTGCAGCAGGCGACGCCAGTGCCAAATGTCATCGCCATACAGAAACCAAACAAACAATGCAATTTAACAGGCTACCACACTATACAGCCGCAAACTTATTCCACCCTATGGGTCAACACTTAATGTTCATCGCAACATTGCACATCTCACCAATGCCCTCTTCAATATATATTCTGATGGCATCTTCCTTGTGCTCCTTCCACGCAGTCTTTCACTTTGTTGATATTAAATATTTACAACCACCACGCGAAAAAGTACCTGACCTGTTGCGCGCGCTCACATGAGCCCTCTCTATCGCAGGCACCATGCCTATAATCATAGTAGGGGATTTTGATGCCTCACATGTTGAAAGGGGATATAGGGCTTCTTCCGTTAAAGGACGACAAATCTGCAACTTATAAAACAATGTAGGGTGTCCCTTGCGACGAATACCACGCAAGCCACCCGCATAGGAAACAGTGTTAGCAAGGACGCGTGCCCAGACTTAACACTTGTTAAGAGCATCACCCAGTCACAAAGGGCCTCACCCTATAGGCAGTGATCGCTATATAATTGACGTCAAGCTTCAGGCCGGTATTTTAGACCACGGTACCAGCTCAAAGCTATTGTAGACTGGGATCAATTTAAAAACTTTGTGCGCTGAAACAAGCCACCTCCACTTCAGACTATAATACATGGGTCGCAGAGCTACAATAAGATCTCAAATTAGCGACTGAACAAGCAACAACTGAGCATGCGAACGAGCCGGTGGATAGCCGTTTGATGCACTCATAAGAGAGTTACCAGAGCATGGCTTAGGAAAAAGCACAAGCGCACATTTCGGCGTCGCATGTCGATTCTCGACCTCATTGCAGAGTACGCCAATAATCTTGTCTCCATAGGTCGGCAATCCGAGGAAGTACTCACTCATACTCACTCACCACAATTTTTTCAGCCTTCGCACTCACTCGGGTTCATGCTCCTGCCCACTCACACTCATACGCCCTCACTCACGTTCACACTCACGCCTACTCACACTCACACCTACTTACACTCAGAGTACTTACTTACGTTCATACTCACTCCTTCCCCCACTCAATGTACTCACTCACGTTCATACTCACTCCTACTCACAATCAGATTCCTCACTCACGTTCGTACTCACTTCTACTCACACTCAGATTACTCACTCACATTCATACTCACTCCTACTCACACTCATGAGTACTCACTCACGTTCGTACTCACTTCTTCTCACACTGAAAGTAAGGCGAAAATGCTGTAGGCCCCTGTGCTCAGATTTGGGTGCACGTTAAAGAACCCCAAGTGGTCAAAATTTATGGAGCCCTACACTACGGCGTCTCTCATTATTATATGGTGGTTTTGGGAAGTTAAAGCTTACATATCAATCAATCACACTGAAAGTACTCACTCACGTTAATACTCACTTTTACTCATACTCATGGGTACTCTCACGTTCTGCTCACTTTTACTCACCCTCAGAGTACTCACTCATGTTCATACTCTCTTCTAATCACAGTCGGAAAACTCACTCACGTTCATACTCACTTCTACTCTCACTCATGACTACTCACACTCACCACGTTCAAATGAGTATGAGTGAGTGTGAGTGAGTGTACTCATGAGTGAGTATGCCGAGCTGTGCTTAACTCTCAAAGAGGGACGCAGTTATTTAATCGGCTCGATTGAAACCTTCACTTTGAGAAAACTTGGTCTTTCTACATAACTTACTGGAACCATAAAAATCGAAGGCTGAAACCAGCAAACTTATCACACGACTAATTCACCTAACGAAGAAGCGCGGACAGGACATAGTGCGAACCCTCATACAAAGCTACTTTCCGCATCATGGGACCAAATTCATGTTGGAATACGGGGGCCTTCGCAACCAAGATTTAGAACGTCCCATAACAGAAGTAGAGTGCGCTACATTACATCATCTGCGCCCCACCTCAGCTCTAGGACTTGATCGCTTCACCAATAAATCGCTACGCAACTTACACGCAGGCTCTCACTGAGTATTTAAGGTTCTCACTGAGTATTTCACCAGCACTGAGAAAAAGGCACACTGCCTCCCCAGTGGAAACATGCCAAGGTAACATTCATCACAAAGCCACAAACCCCTCCACTAAGCTAACTTGTGCCCTATAACCCTCACTTTATGTGCATTCGAACTTATGGAGCACGTCACCCTCAATCGCCTTAACAAATTCATGGAGACAAATCATCTCTTTCCTCCTACTATGTTTGGGTTCAGGGCAGGGCTCTCCACCCAAGATGTGATACTACACCTCAAAGAGAAGGTACTGAATTGCAACTCCCCACGTCTTACAAAATCGATATTGGCACTTGACTAAATTATTCAACAATGTCTGGCATGCGACCATTCTAAAAAAAAAAACCTCAGTGCGCTCAATGTAGGTTCCCGCACTTACAAATATGTTGCAGCCTTTTTTAACGAACAGAACCCTCGAGATACACCTAGGATCGGTTAAATCTCCTACCTTCACCCTCGGAGGTAGGGGCACTCCGCAAAAAGCCATCCTATCTTATTTCCTCTTTATTAGAACTCTGATTCCTCTCGCGTGAAAATTAGCTACCATACCGGCCCTACAACACTCACTGTACGCCGATGACATCAAACTTTGGACCACCACGGGCAACTGTGGCACAATCGAATACACCCTCCAGAAAGCAGCACTAATGATATAAGAAAACGCGTGGAGCATTGGCCTCAGCGGCACAGCTCCTAAATCTGAACTCCTTCTCATTCCCTATATTTTCCTATATTTGGAGGATCAAATCATCCCTCAGGTAAACATTATCAAAGTTATAGGCCCCCACATTTCCAATAACGGCTCCAATTCTATAGCCATAGGTACTATACGGCGTTCGGTGCAGAATATATCTGCCTCATAAAGAGGATTTGTAATCGCCACAGAGACATGCGTGAAGTGGACAAACGCCGCCTTGTCCAAGCATTCTGCCTGTGTAAAATTACTTATTCCCTCCCTTACATTTCCCTTTCATGCCTAGAGAGGGATCAGATAGGTCGCCTCATTCGTACAGCATATAAAACTGCTCTGCACCTGCCTAAAGGTCCCGCTACGAGCAATCTTCTCCAGCTGGGGGCACATAACACAATTAATGAACTAATTGAAGGGCACATCATCAGCCACTATGCCGGACTTTCGCTATCCAAAACAGGAAGGCTGCGCCTTCAGCGCCTCAAAATCAACCATAAATTGGAGCAACAGCCGATCGGGCGCATACCGCTGTGCTCTTCAGCCGGAGGAAGGTGCCCTCTTCGACGGGCGCGTGAGCAGCCGTTTTGAGCAAGTCGGAATAGTAGGCCAGGTCCGCGCGTGGAGGTGGGGCATGGGCTAGGCAGGGGACGATGGACCGGGACAGCATTTTTTTTTGTCGGCCGTGAGCAATAATGCCTGCCATATCCTGGAGGTCATCGGCCACAATCTTCTCCGGCAAAGAGTAATTTGCCAGCTGGTCTGCTGCTCCCTGCCGGATTCGCACTCCCATCTCCGCTCAACCCACAACTTACCAAGCTGTACCGACATATCAACGACTCAGTCTTCGTATTCCTCCGATCCCCAAGCACATGCACCCTGAACATCATGCGGATCGTAGCACTGACCGATTGCGCCAACTACAGAAACGTCTCTTAAATCGTTCCGATGTCATGTACACAGACGCTTCGCCACACCCACATTGATCAACAATGGTGGCTGTCACCCTGGCCCCACACCGTGGGTGGAGCACGGCATGTAGCGTAATTCGCTCCACCGATATGACAGTTGCCAAAGAGGTTTCTATTGTTTTGGTAATGACCGACCCAATAACAGAGGTGATCGTGATTCCCAACCCGCCATACGAAATTTCGATTCGGGCCGTATCTCCACACAGGCATACTCAGTCATAAAGCATCCCACCCGCCTGTCTCACCTCGTTTTCTTCTCTGGGCCCCAGCTCATGAATCCATTAGTGGAAATGCGCAGGCACACACTCTCGTCCGAGATCTCAACTGCCAGGCAGAGTTCCTTACGCCTTAAACTTCTCATTCTTCGCCCTCCCAGGCTTGCGAAAAACTCCTTTGGTTACTTACACAGACATTCTACAGCACTGCAAACTAGGCCGTCTCCGTTATCCTCCATCTCACAAAAAAAATTGGCAGCATATCGACAGAGTGAATGATGGAGAGTGGGGCGAAGCATTCGTCCGTCCATTCGTTCTTGCTTCCGTCCGTCCATGCGTCCGTCTGTGTGACCGTCCATGCATCCATCCGCCCGTCCGTGCGTGCGTCTGTTCGTGCGTCCGTCCCTGCGTTCGTCTATGCATCCGCCCCTGCGTCCGTTCATGCATCCATCCATACATCTGTCTGTGTGTCCGTTCATCCATCTATTCAACACTCCAAGTACCACCATCTCGCATATTTTCGTCATATATTCCCCATATAGAAGCACCGCCTTCCAGTGGACATTCCAAGGACTAAACGAGAGGTGGCACACGCACACTTTCTTACGGCTTGCGCTTCAGGTCTACTTCCCACCTTTAACCACCTCGAGTTCATGGTAAATACTAGTTCACTGTATTCATGCAACTGCGGCCCAGCGCTCGCTACACCTTTCTAAAACCAAGGAGGTTGCGCCCAGCGAGTATAACGTAGCAACCTTTTCCTGTCAGATAGTGCTCAATGTACATGCCCATGGCTGCTAATGGGAAATGAGAGACAGAAGAATTCGGCTTTTACTTTCCTACGGCTTGCGCTTCGTATCTACTTCCCACCTTTAACCATCTCGAGTTCATGGTGTATACTAGTTCATTGTATTCATGGCACCGCGGCTCAACGCTCGCTAAACCTTTCTAACTAAAGAGGTTACACCAAACGAGTATAACGTAGCAACCATTTCTTGTCAGATAGTGCTCAATGTACGTGCCAATGGCTGATAACGGGGATCGCAGCGTGCGCGTTAACTAAAAGCCGAATGCTCATGTCTCTCATTCCCCATTAGCAGCCATTGGCATGTACATTGAGCGCTATCTTTTATTGTTCCACAACGCATAGAAGGAATCTCTCACCGGCATCACCTTGGAGGTCAAAATGTTATACTTGCTACACAATGCTACAACGGCTACAAGGGACGAATCGGTGCTGCTATAAGGAGCTTCGCCCCTAAAAACCTCCCTCGTCGTGATGCCGTCCTGTAGCGCAAGCTTCAGACAGGTGTATTTCCCAATCCCTGCCTTCATAGCAAGGTATACCCACACCTCGTGACACCATACTGCAAATACTGCTCACAATCGGCCACCCTCATACAGATGACATGGACGTGCCCACAGTACGCTGATGCTTCTCACACAGAAGATACATGGTAGTCCCTTCTGCATATCGCTGACTCGGCACAGCAATGCCGGGTAATCTCACGCGCATTGTAGGCCACGGTGTCCCAAGGGATCTCCACTGACCTCCTCTAAGCAGCGTAACTGACCTCTCGGCCGGTCCTCTGTTTTGGGAGTAATAAAGTTTTGATCATCACCATCAAAATAAACCTCACAGGATGCACCACCTCCACAAGATCACCCCCAGAACACATTAGCGGCAGTCTCTTGATACCGCCATTGCCTAAAAATACCCACCCCATCCATAATCAAGACCGGTGGATAGCCAGAGCTAGATCGCTTCATAAACGCTGCGCATCTTCGACTCTGGTCGCTTATGTCGATGCCGCGGAATACTCCCATCGTCCTGCCTTTCGGGCGGCAGTATTATAATATACGCACAAATTACTTTGTAGCGCCACCTTTGGCCAAGTGGCTCAACCAATCAAGGCGGAAGAAGCAGCGATTGCATTAGCAATTGCTCACACCCAGGCGGAGTATATCTTGTCAGACTCAAAAACGGCCATTCGCAATTTTTCTATGTGTCGAATTCATGCACCTGCACACCGTATCCTAAAATTCTTCCCTCCCTCTTAACCAATAATCACCATTTTGGGGGTTCCCGCACATTGTGGCCATCCCGAGAATACAGCCGTCCATGAGCAAGCCTGAGCACTCGTAAACTAGGTGGTCGACGGTCTGCCTTCCTTTCGCAGTGCGCAAAAGTGAATATTCACCTACCATGAGATTACGTTACCGCAATTACCGCATGATCTACCCACCAGCCCATAAATCGCTGTCCCAAACTGAGCAAATGGTTCAGCCCCAAATCCAAATGGGCACCTTGATTTCCCCCTTCACACATTCTATAGTTGACCCTCATGACACCTTACCTCAATGTCGCCTCTGCTCGAGTCCCCTAGCCTACTTTCATCATACATATAGAACTGGTCCAAACAAGCCGAATCTCCCCTTTGCGGGGGCTGAGCGACAGGAGTGACGGGAGGCTGCTCTGCGCAGCTCACGACCGGACGATCAACTTCGCATTGTATGATGGGCCATAGGGGTTGCCAAAGCGCACGGACTTTCGGCCACCTAGAGCAGACTGAGGGCTCATTTTATTTGTCTTCCCTGACCCCATCCCCCTCTCTTACCTGACTCATTTTTTGTGTCATTAAAGTTGTTTCCTCCTCCTGCTCCTCCAATGAAGCGTTCACGTGCGCACGCTGGGCACAGTGACGCTACCTTAGCAAAACGCGAGCACTCTATTGTCTTATGATAGGTGCGTTCATCTTTTGTCGGTGCGGCCCGACGGAAATGCAACATGCTTATAGTGAACTAGACTATAATCTAGTGGCACGAACGGCTCGGCTCCAGCCTCAGCTTTCACGCGGATGTCGCCAAGTGGCGCCGCTGCTAATTTTCTTTGGAAAAGTAGCAAGTAGTAGGAAAACAACCAGGGAGACTCTTCGACAGATGGTATGGACAGATACGATTCCAAAGTGGCACCAATATCTAAGATAAGTAGAGTCCGGGGCATAAATAGACGTAGGCACGAGCGCCGAGCCAATTCAGACGTAGGGTATATTAACATGCAGGGTGGTAGGAAGAGGCTGAAGTGGGAAGAGATAGAATAACAGCGAAAGGAAGAGAGGCCGATGGTATACGGTTTTGTAGAATTACATCTCAGGGACATGGAACAACCTCCGAACAATCCGGACTACGCGTGGGAATATTGTAATAGAACAGATGGCAGCAGAAAGGGGGGTGGTATTGGGGCATTCATTCATAAAAGTACAGACTGGCAAAGGGTCAAGCAGGAGTGCAAGGAACATTTATGGCTTAAAGGGAAAGTGGCAGGGCAAATGACGCTCCTTGGTTTCGTGTACTTGTGGACGGGAGCAAAGGCCAGAGAGGAAAACCAGGCAATGGTAGAGTGTATATGAAAGGACATTCAGGAGTTTGGAAGAGAGTGCGAGATAATTATACTAGGAGACATGAATGCGCACAAAGGAGATATGGATGGTTATACCGACCCGACAGGCAAAATGATCATAGATATGTGTGAAAGGCTTGATTTGATCATTTGCAACAGTACCGAGAAGTGTGAAGGGCAAATAACATGGGAGGTAGGAAGGCTGCAGTCGACGATAGATTATGCACTTATGTCACATAGGATGTATGATAAGCTCAGGGGAATGCACATAGATGAAGGTGGCTCCAGAAGTCTGGGTCGTGATCACAAACGTATCAAGCTAAGTTTTGGAAGAGTGGTGAAAGGGGGAAGGAGACAAGATGAGCAACTACAACAAAATTTTTATCCAGAAAGGCAAATTGAAATAGCCACTAAACAAATTGAGAAAGTAATCACGGAGGATAGTAAGACAGTGTGGACAAACATGAATTTAATTAGACTCTTTCAGCTAGAGCTTGCTAAGACGCGTGACAAGTCACCCCGGAAAAGAAGACACAAACCCAAAAATTGGTGGGATGAGGAAGTTAAGAGAGCCATAGCAAAACGTCAGGAAGCCCCTAGGAAATACAGACATGCTAAGCAGTGGGGTGAACCGACACATGACGTTGAAAGAAAATTGGAAACCTTTCTAAGCTATAGAAGGGATGCATCCCTTCTGATCAATGAAAAGATTTGAAGAAAGGGAGCTCAGTGGCTGGCAGAAGTACATAAGAAAAAAAGGCAGCTGCGAAATTTTGGAACCATCTAAACTCCCTAAGAAATGCGACGAGCCTAGAGCAGAGTTTTAAAACTACAGCCCAAGGTGCTAGGCTAGAAGGGGACGAAGCTATTGAATATACAAGAACAAGGGTGACAGAAAAAATTCAACAAAGAAGTACTTTATGCACCACAATAGACAAGGACGAATCAAGTGGTGCAATGGCTCCATTTTCACAATGAGAGTCGGAAAGGGCTGAGAAAACGGTTCCTAGTAGTTCATCAACAGGCCCAGATGGCATTCCAATTAGGCTGATAAAGGCATTAGGTCCGAAGTCTAAGCAGGCTTTGAGAGAGGCAGTGAGCAAAATAATAATCGATGGTAAAGTTCGCGATGGATGGAAACTTAGCAGGACGAGCATGACCTATAAAAGAAGGGGGACAAAGCTGACATAAATAACTACCGTCCTATAACAGTGACATCAGTGGTCTACAGGCTGGCGATGCAGATTATAAAGGAAAGACTGCAGACATGAATAGAGGTTGAGGGGGTGCTGGGGGAACTGCAGAATGGGTTTCGGAAACACAGGAGATTTCAAGACAATCTGTTCTCACTGACGCAGTGCATCGAAATAGCAGAAAAGGAACACAGGCCCCTGTGGCTAGCATTTTTGGATATCAAGGGAGCGTACGATAGCGTGGTTCAAGAGGAATTGTGGGGAATACTGGACACACTAGGCGTGGAACATGTAGTCACTAATCTTTTAAAGGGTGTCTATAAAGGTAACAAGGTAGTTATAAAGTGGGAAAAACAGGTATCCAAGCCTGCAGAGGTAAAACGGGGGCTTAGGCAGGGGTGTCCCCTGTCACCCTTATTATTCATGATGTACCTACAAGGATTAGAGGCCAAATTAGAGGGAAGTGAACTGGGCTTCAACCTCTATTTAGTCAAACAAGAAAAACTTATTGATCAGGCACTACCAGCATTAATGTGCGCAGATGATATAGTGCTAATGGCCAACAACAAGGAAGATTAGCAGAGATTGATGAACATCTGCGGTAATGACGGAGATAGGTTAGATTTTAGATTCAGTAAGGAAAAGTCAGCAGTCGTGATTTTCAATGACAACGAAGGTAGTGAGATTAAAATACAGGAATTCACGCTAGAGATAACAGATATATACAAATAACTGGGCGTGTGGATAAGCAATGGGACCGAGCACCTGAGGGAACACGAAATATACGTGACGACTAAAGGTAACAGGAATTCAGCAGTGATGAAAAATAGGGCACTGTGGAATTACAATAGGTATGATGTTGTGAGAGGAATATGGAAAGGGGTCATGGTTCCTGGGCTGACGTTCGGCAATGCGGTCTTGTGCATGAGATCAGAAGTTCAAGCAAGATTAGAAATCAAGCAACGTCGAATAGGTAGGCTTGCTTTAGGAGCTCACGGGAATACACCAAATCAGGGAGTACAAGGTGATATGGGATGGACATCATTTGAGGGCAGGGAAGCTAGCAGCAAGATAAAATTTGAGAAGCGATTGAGAGAAATGGGGGAGGAGGGTTGGGCTAGGAAGTTTTTCAGCTACTTGTACATGAAGAATGTCGATACAAAATGGAGGAAGCGAACCAGGAAATCGACTGGTAAATGCTTAGAAAACAGCAGGTGGCCAAACCAAAAAGAACTATCGGTTAAGGAGAAAGTGAAGGAAACGGAGACTGACATGTGGAGAATGGGCATGATTAAGAAGTCCACACTAGAGATCTATCGAAGTTTTAAGCAGGAAATTGGCAAGGAAAGGATCTATTATAATACTCGTGGTAGTTCTCTACTGTTTGAGGCCAGGGCGGGAGTACTGCGAACCAAGACATATCGGGCCAAATACCAAGGGGTAGACACAGTATGCAGTGCGTGTGGAGAGGAAGAAGAAACTGCCGAACACTTGATAATGTTCTGTAAAGGGCTTCACCCTATAGTTCAGGATGATGGCGCAGAGTTTTTCAAAGCACTGGGGTTTAGGGACCGGGAGGGCAAAATAGACTTTAGGCGGGTAGATTTAACTAGAAGGAGGTTATCTGATTGGTGGCTGAAGTCAAGGCACGAGTGAAAATTAAACTCTTCACTACAAAGTACGAATCCTCAAACACACTTTTAAAAAAAAATCTAGTTTTTGGTTCATTAAGTATTACGGCTTGGTGGCGCTAGCCACCGCCCGATCTAAAGGTACAGCCATATCCATCCATCCATCCATCCATCCATCCATCCATCCATCCATCCATCCATCCATCCATCCATCCATCCATCCATCCATCCATCCATCCATCCATTGGAACCATCTAATTTTGGAACCATCTAAACTCCCTAAGAAATGAGACGAGCCTACAGCAGAGGTTAATAAATACAGCTAGAGGTGCTAGACTAGAAGGGGACGAAGCTATTGAACATATAAGAACAAGGGTGACAGAAAACTTTCAACAAAGAAGTGCTTTATGCACCACAATAGACAAGGATGAATCAAGTGGTGCAATGGCTCCATTTTCACAACAAGAGTGGGAAAGGGCTGAGAAAAGGGTTCCTAGTAGTACATCAACATGTCCAGATGGCATTTCAATTATGCTAATAAAGACATTAGGTCCGAAGTCTAAGCAGGCTTTGAGAGAGGCAGTGAACAAAATAATCGATGGAGAAGTTCCCGATGGGTGGAAACTTAGAAGCATGAGCACGATCTATAAAGGAAAGGGGTACAAAGCTAACATAAACAACTACCGTTCTATAACAGTGACATCAGTGGTCTACAGGCTGGCGACGCAGATTATAAAGGAAAGACTGCAGGCATGGATAGAGGTTGAGGGGGTGCTGGGGGAACTGCAGAATAGGTTTCGGAAACACAGGAGATTGCAAGACAATCTGTTCTCACTGACGCAGTGCATCGAAATAGCAGAAAAGGAACATAGGCCCCTGTGGCTATCTTTTTTGGATATCAAGGGAGCGTACGATAGCGTGGTTCAAGAGGAATTGTGGGGAATACTGAACACACAAGGCGTGGAAGATGGAGTCACTAATCTTTTAAAAGATATCTATAAAGGTAACAAGGTAGTTATAAAGTGGGAAAACAGGTATCCAAGCCTGCAGAAGTAAAACGGGGTTTAGGCTGGGGTGTCTTCTGTCACCCTTAATATTCATGATTTACCTACAAGGACTAGAGGCCAAATTAGAGGGAAGTGGACTGGGCTTCAACCTCCCTTTCGTCAAACAAGGAAAACTCGTTGAACAGGCACTACCAGCATTGATGTACGAAAATGATATTGTGCTATTGGCCGACAACAAGGAAGATTTGTAGAGATTGATGGACATCTGCGGTAATGAGGGAGATGGGTTAGATTTCAGATTCAGTAAGGAAAAATCAGCAGTCATGATTTTTAATGACAATGAAGGTAGTGAGCTTAGAATACAGGAGGTCACACTAGAGATAACAGATAAATACAAATATCTGGGCGTATGGATAAGCGATGGCGCCGAGTACCTAAGGGAACACGAAATATACGTGACGAGTAAAGGTAGCAGGAATGCAGCGGGAATGAAAAACAGGGCACTTTGTAATTACAATAGCTATGGTGTTGTGAGAGGAATATGGAAAGGGGTCTTTTTTCCTTGTCTGACGTTCGGCAATGCGGTCTTGTGCATGAGATCAGAAGTTCAAACAAGATTAGAAGTTAAGTAACGTGGAATAGGTAGGCTTGCCTTAGGAGCTCACGGAAATACACCAGATCAGGGAGTACAAGGTGATATGGGATGGACATCATTTGCGGGCAGGGAAGCTAGCAGCAAGATAAAATTTGAGAAGCGATTGGGAGAAATGGGGGAGGAGCGTTGGGCTAGGGAGGTTTTCAGCTACTTGTACATGAAGAATGTCGATACAAAATGGAGGAAGCGAACCAGGAAATCGACTGGTAAATGCTTAGAAAACAGCTGGGGGCGAAACCAAAAAGAATTATCGGTTAAGAAAAAGGTGAAGGAATCTGAGACTGATATGTGGAGAATCGGCATGATTAAGAAGTCCGCACTGGAGATCTATCGAACCTTTAAGCAGAAAATTGCCAAGGAAAGGATCTATTATAATAGTCGGGGTAGTTCTCTATTGTTTGAGGCCAGGACGGGAGTATTGCGAACCAAGACATATCGGGCCAAATACCAAGAGGTAGACACGGTATGCAGTGCGTGTGAAGAGGAAGAGGAAAGTGCCGAACGCTTGATAATTATCTGTACAGGGCTTCACCCTATAGTTCAGGATGAGGGCACCGAGTTTTTCAAAGCACTGAAGTTTAGAGACAGGGAGGGCAAAATAGACTTTAAGCGGGTATAATTAACTAGAAGGAGGTTACCTGATTGGTGGCTAAAGTCAAGGCACGAGTAAAAATTAAACCCTTCACTGCAAAGTACGAACCCTCAACCTCACTATTTATTGAAAAAAA
Organism: Rhipicephalus microplus; assembly: GCF_043290135.1. Lineage (NCBI taxonomy): Eukaryota > Metazoa > Arthropoda > Arachnida > Ixodida > Ixodidae > Rhipicephalus > Rhipicephalus microplus. The sequence continues at coordinate 299,595,023 of NC_134700.1, read as the reverse complement.
AAATCTAGCTTTTAGTTCATTAAATATTACGGCGTGGTGGCGCTAGCCACCGCCCGATCTAAAGGGTATAGCCATATCCATCCATGCATCCATCCATCCATCCATCCATCCATCCATCCATCCATCCATCCATCCATCCATCCATCCATCCATCCATCCATTCATCCATCCATCCATCCATCCATCCATCCATCCATCCATCCATCCATCCATCCATCCATCCATCCATCCATCCATCCATCCATCCATCTATTCGTTTATCCGTCCGTCCGTCCGTCCGTCCGTCCGTCCATCCGTCCATACATCAATCCATCAATCCATCTATCCATCCATCCATCCAGCTTCAGCTGTGTTGTCGGGCTGTTGCGGGCTCCTGCAAAGCTGCAGCTGTGGTTACTTGGAACGCGTGTTTGCTTTTTTGTTCATGCAAACGTAAAATTACGAGGTTAGTTTGTGCGTGGCTAAGTGGTTTATAGATACATATTTTGGCCAAGCTACGCGACCCGAGTTCGTGCTTGACTAGATTTCGGCTGCTTGTCGCCTATTGTTTCATCACGCTCGCCCTCAACTTCTGTAGTGTATACTGGACGTTTACAAATGAATAAATCACGCATGAACGCCCCTTGCGCTGCTAAGATTCGCATCACATGCACATACTCACGGCAGGTTCCCACTATAGTGGGTCTGGCTTTTTGCATATGAGGTCACGGCACAAGACACAGTGGAATGCAGAGATTATGAAAAAAAATGGACAGTTCTTATTTTATTGTGGCCCCGCCGCGGTGGTCTAGGGTCTAAGGTATACTCGGCTGCTGACCCGCAGGTCATGGGATCAAATCCCGGCTGCTGCGGCTGCAATTCCGATGGAGGCGAAAGTGTTGTAGGCCCGTGTGCTCAGATTTGGGTGCACGTTAAAGAACCCCAGGTGGTCGAAATTTCCGGAGTTCTCCACTACGGCGTCTCTCATAATCATATGGTGGTTTTGGGAAGTTAAACTCCACATATCAATAAATCATTTTATTGTGATGGTTGAGAGACGATAACCAATGTTACAATGTAACAAGTTCAAGCTAACTCTTATAACACTTCATGCAAACAATTACGAAGATTCGCAACAAAAAAAACTTAACATCTACTCAACCCAAGGTGCTTACCTACTTCGCGTTTTTTGGCAGTGTTTTCGTTCACGCTTTTATTTAGAAAGTGCAGGCGAGTAGTAATGTAAAAAACTACGACCTTGGCAGCATTGCTTTCACAGTGGTCAAGACAACCGAGCTCATATTCTTGTTTTGCCTTAGCGACGCTGAAGATGTCCCGTATGCCATTAGCGTGTACCTACAGCAAACTGAAACATGTTGTGAAGGCTTTTTCTAAGTCATGAACGAACCTATGTAACAAGCTAGATGGGTACAGAAGGCCACCATTGTTTTTCATTCGTGTCAGCAGTGGGAGGTGTTTCAGACTTTCAGCCGACTCCTTTTGCAATAGAAGTTTTTTTGTACACTCTTGGCACCCAGGCTTCACTATACATTTTCGAGCGACGTAAGCTGATATATAAAATGTAAGCCGATTATCGCTGGTATGTATGACACACGATGCATGGTCAGGTGCACTCTCTGGCAGTGAGCTCTGCGGGGCAGCTACATTATCACTGCGAGAAAACTTCTCCATTAAACGCTGCTTTCCAGATGGAACATTTTCAGCACTAGAATGTGCGGGTAGAAGGGCATGGAGCACTGCAGGCTCACAGTTTCCCTTTGAAACTGAGCGGGCAAGATTGTTGAAGCTCAAGCAGTTGATTGTGGCAATGAAGTGCTGTGGTGCCGGGTGCGTGTTGCATTCAGATGATTGCCTGGCAATGCCGAAAACGTGCTCAACTGGATCTTGGCTTACTCTGAACGTCATTAAGTATGCGTAGCCTTGTTTCTCGGTGAGATATTAAAGCAATGAAAGCACACTAGACACTGTCACTTGCAGCCCTGCAACTGTTGACTGGCTCAAAAATCCTTTCTGTCCCTACATGTCTTCCCGTGATGAAAGATATTCCTGAAATAATCGTAGCTTCTCAAAACTTGTTGAGTTCGGGCGCAGAGCTTCAGCTGGATATCTTGACGTCATGATTTGCTCAAGGTCATTGATCATCCTGTGATATGAACCGAAGCAGACTGAATTAGGTGCCTTGTAACTTACGGTTTTCCAGGTATACCCAAAATACTTTAAGAAAAAAGTTAATATAAAAACACGAAAGCAAAACAATGGCTTTTAAAAGTGTGCTAACACGTATATCTGGTTGAATAAATGCAGTGAGTATTTTTATAAGTAATTACGTGTTGCGAACAGTGCGGACTACGTAACATGTACACTTCGAGCCGTCTCAGGCAAGAACACATTGGACATTGGGTCGTTTTTTTTTTCTGGGCACATGTACTACAAACACATTACAAGCATGAAGACATAGCACCTACTTGAAAAACTTCAATGTAGCTGTGGTGTCACCATAGGTATCTTCAATTCCAGACTTGTACAGCTGCAGGCCATGGATCACCTTTTCTTCGAAAAGCTGGAAAGCTATAGATACTGTCAAGTTTTCAAAATTGTTAGGGTTCGTGTGGGTTCCGGTCATTCCGTGCATTGTCTGCAATGTGACGCTGCTACCATCCAGTGCCAAAGCTTTGCATATGAATGCCAAAAATACCTAAAATAGTACCAAAGTAAGCAACTGCAGGAAGTAAAGAGACTGTGTTCATGAAAGTGTACAGCAAGCTTGAAGATTAAAAAAAATACAAATTACCCGGCCGTCAGGTGTTTTGCAGTCCGACCTTAGTAGTCCATTTCTCAGGCACCTAATAACGTGTGTAAAGTCCGACAAAAAATGTGGCTTGCGCGTTGGGTCCACTGGATGCAATTTGCTGCACTTCGTTTCGGTCAGCGACGCTTTGATGCCCCTTATAGACCACATTTTGCGATACCAAGTGGCACCATCAGATGTTATGAAATTAACATTGAGTCCGGCCTTCTCAGCTCAAATGACTGCTTCAAGCATTATCTTCGTCAGCAGGGCGCCATTTATGTCTCCGTTAGTCACGAATGCAGTAAGTATTTGCGTCCATTTTCCAACAATCGGCACGAAAAGTATGACCATCTCGTTATCACAGACGCTGTGCTTATTTTTGCCACACGTAAATTGTCCCAAGTCGACGAAGCCATCGATGCTGCCTTCACTGAGAGGTGCTCCCAGAGTTCCATTACTTCCACGATGAGTCCTTCATGGCACGAAAACTCGTTCATAGTGCATGTCTTTTTTTCAGTACACCAAAGATTTTTTTGCTAAATTCAAATCCAGTTCTGTAACACTTTAAGTATTTGCGAAGCGTAGTCTTAATGGGGAGAAGCAAGACTTTTTTTCCTTAATGCTCATACAACTTTGAACTTTTCAGCTCCATAATCAACCATTCAAGCACCCACTCATTTGAAGATAGCATGCCTTTAGAACCCTTCCGTGAAGCAGCTTTACATGTGGAGAGTCGCCTCAAGCCGCTTCTCTGGCAGGAGAGCTACTTTTGCATAGAAGTATTTTGCCACAATTGCCAAGTTCTTGACTTGAATGGCACTCAGACTTTTTTAGGCACATTTCCTTGATTTTGAAAATGTGCTGTCTTCTTCAATTCCAGCATAAGCCGTGAAGGAATACCTTTGTTTACAAGCAGATGAACACGGCAATTAATGTACGACTATCTTCACAGTAACGTTTTACTGGGAGACTTGCATTCTGGGCACCTTGAGCCTGAAAATGAAATATTAAATTCATATGTTAAAATCCCACGTCTGAATGTTTGAGGCAATGTGTGGCCATCTATTCACACCTGGTTACCTTCAGAATGAACTTTTCCTACGCAGCGTGCGCTTCAGCACGCTGCGTAGGAAAAGCATGTCTTCAGCATGTCTTCAGCAGTGTTTGCTTCAGCTCGCTGATATGCGGTCAGCCAGGAAGACAGCAGCCCGAATTATTACATACAGGGCTTTCTAGGACTTCTTCCTACGTGGATGGGACCTCAGTAAGAGATTGCACGGCTTTCTCTTCACACAAAACACCTCGATACAAGACTTGGGCCACTACTTCTCTGTCTGTGAACACGATGCATACAGCCTTTTCATGTAAAATCTCCAGCTTTGTACTCTTGTTTATCACTGTCGTTGCAAACATGAGATTGCAGTGGTCAACTGTTTTGATACGATACCAGTAGTTGGGAGAAGCTTCAAGCGAGCAAATAGCTTCATCAGGGAGTCGCGAACTTGGGGCAGCAATAGCGTCCATATCTTCCATTACGTCACACACTTCGTCAGGTACATCAGCCTCGCAAAAGCGTTGGCAAGTCATCAGGAACCAGTGAAGGTTTTCCTTGAGGAATGCGCACTTCGCTGCCGTTTATCATGTGCACATATTGGTGCAAAATCTTTCTTGGCCTGAAATGATGCTCACACACCGCTGAAGTTTCGGTCAGAGGCTCGTCATCCCTCCGGAGGTTGCGCTCCCACTTTCTGTGGAGATCTTCGTCCTGGGATCTGCAAACAGCGATGCCTTCTGAGCGCACCAGTTACCCCACTGGGCAACCCGGAGCAAAGTAATAAGAATCAGTTCTCCGCATCGACATGTCACGAGCTGCATGTTTGTTGGTGCGGAATATCCCACAAAGTACAGCCTCCACCCCGATACTGGCGAAAGCATGCAGAAGATTGCACCAGCACACGTGCAGTAGAGTAGCTTGTTAGAACTGGAATTGCAATAATACGGCCTGCAAGAGACGCTCATTGGATTCTCTCTCTTACGCGGCACGCGTCCTGCAAGATCAATGGTTGAGAAGCGCGCGCACGAACTTCGGGAATAAAAAAAAAAACGCGTCTCGTGCACAGTAACACCTCCCTGTGGCCAGTGTCGCTGGACCTTAATCTATATCAATTGGGCTAAAAATATTTCGAACATCTGCGAATGACGAAAAAGCGACAGCATATTATGCTTCCCCTTTATGGTATCGGCCTTAACGCGTACTTCAAAACGTTCGCATGGGAAAAAAGTGACACCGAATAACACGGTACTAAATGTAACCCAATGCACGAAACGAAAGAAAAGCTGCATATTTACTTTTAGATGCGGAGCATCTAATACTCGAGGCTTGTAGTGCGGCGCCGTCCGCAAGCTTCCTCTTCCTTCTTCCACCATCTGTGCATCCCTTCCTCCTCTACACACCGCGCGCGCTTCACTCCTCCACCATCTGTGCACCCTTCCTCCTCTACACACCGCGTGCGCTTCTCCTCTTCACGAACATTCGCTAGCTGTATAATGTAGCGCGCATGCGCCGTCACGCTTCGAGAACATCGGCAGCTGACGCGCGCGCATGCGCCGTCGCGCTTCGAGAACATCGGCAGCTGACGCGCGCGCATGCGCCGTTGCGCTTCTCCCCCTTCTCGAACATTCGAAAGCTGACAGTGCATGCGCCGTCGCGCTGTATATATACTCAAGCTCGGCGTTCGCTCGCTCAGTTGCCGATCGTCGGTTGGTTTGTACGGCGCGTCGACGTCCAAGGTCGCGGTGAAATGAATTCCAATGAATCCACAAACACAATGATCGACGTCCCTTCGACCAGCGCCGCCCTTTCGCATACGTGTGTACGTGTTCACTCATTTAACACCCCCTCCTACAACCACGTTAACCAATTTAGCCATCGACCCAAGTAAGTCGCAATTTAACACCCCATTTCACAACCACGTTAACCAATTTAGCCATCGACCCAAGTAAGTCGCACTTTAACACCCCTTTAACCAATTATATGCTCCGCATCCTCCCCAGTGTTCCCCCGAGGGAAGCTGCGGGCAATTTTTTTTTCATGTTTTGTTTGTTAGGCAATATCCCCTAGAATAGCCCGTGTCCATGCTTTCAGCGTGCCTTGGTCAGTCGGAAATTCGAATGCATACCTTCACGGCCCAGAGTCATGGTTTCCACAGAAACGTGGATACAACACCTCGTTGACACCGCAGCTGCTCGCAATCTCGTGATTCACCAACGAACATGGCACAACCACAAGCAGCACACATCAGAACTCCGAAGAGCTCAACGGCACTCAGAGAACAATGCAACATTCGTTGCTTCTCCTCGAATCTCAGTAATGCTGCAAGGACTGCAATGCCGATGCGAATGCGCCACCACAGCACACAACGCAACCAGCGTCGTCAGCCCGTTCACACATGCGGTAGAGCTTCCAGACCTTGACAAACTTTTTTCAGGTGGCGGTGGCTCAACGCGCCAAACTCACACACATACTCACGCACACGCACTGATGGACTCGCGCTGCCCAGAGAAGACACCGACGGCGTGCGTTCTTATCGTGCACATGACATGAAAAGGTGCAGTGGCGCCGCGAAAATTTCTAGTGGCCATCCGTGTCGTTTTGGACTGCAGATACAGCAGAAGTGGCCTGCCGGTCGCAGCACTAGATCATATTCTTGTTCAATATACACCTTTTCACAGGAGGGGAAAAAACACCGCCATGATGCGCTGCGCGCGGGAGTACAAAGAACAAAGGCGCCGCCTTGTCAGTGCATTTTTGAGGGGTCTCGCCAACTAGCGCAATTTTTGAGGGGTCTCACCAACAATACTGCCCGAGATATTACAGCTAATGTGATTACAACAAAAAAACCCTACAGCCATCGCTGCAAAACGCCTCAGCAACACAACGACGGTGATCGTACTGTTCGCTGGCCTTCGCGTGCCAACATACGTTCGATACGGTGGGGCAATGTTGAAGTGCTCCCTTTACCGCAAACAGATAGAGACGTGTTACCAATGCGGTCGCCTGGGGCACCGCGCAGATGTATGCCCAAACCCGAAAGACCACGTGTGCCGTGGCTGTGGTACGACCAACCCCCCCCCCCCCCCCCCCCAAGATCACCAATGCCAGCCCACTTGTTAACTATGCGGCGGCGACCACCAGACGGCCGAGAAGGCGTGCAGGGCACGTTACAAGACGCCGTACGTGGCGAAACGCCGGCGATGGGAGCGACAACAACAACAATATGAAGACTACCCGACGAAGCCAACGCCTGTCGACAACAGCCTCGAGCAGCGGGACACTACCCCTCCCGGAAGCCCGGAAAGAAAGCGTGGTCGAGATCTCGGTCACGGTCTCGGTCGTGGTCTCGCCCCCGGCCCCGCTCCCGGCCCCGCTCCCAGCCCTGCTCCCGGCGCCGCTCCCGGTCGCAGTCAACATCTCGGAACCGTACACCTGGACCTGGCGCAACCTTCAAGGTGGGCTGGGTAGACATAGTCAAGGGGGCGCGCTCGGGGTCTGAGGAGGCCGCTTCTCAAGGCAAACTTGATAAATTAGAGGCTGAAATAGCACAGCTAAAGCAGATGTTAGCACAATGTAACCAGAAAATGACAGCTTTAGGAGAGGAAAACAGGACCCTCAAGGTGGAGTTACACAAATATAAAAAAACAAAACATGCTCCACCAGTAGTACCACCGCTCTCAGCTGTTACACCCAGTGAAAAAATGGAGGAAGGTACAACACCACCACCTCCCAAGCGCAGAGCCGAAACCCAGGCCAATGAATACAAACCCTTACGCGTGACGCCCGAGAATAAAGTCCTAAAGGAAGTTCAGCAATCAGTCAAAGAATTAAGTGAGTGGATGAGCAACGCATCCCGACTGATCTCAGCCCTTACTGACCGCGTAGAGACTATAGCTAAAATTACCCAGCAACAAAACGAACACCTACAACAGCGACTCATCGCTGTGGAGGCTAGAATCACCCCTTTGCCACCTAGCGGACTGGACCCCACAGCGAATGTAAAGCAACTTTCCTCGTCGGCATTCAGTGTGATACAGCCGGCGACATTCCTACCCCCTGCATCTCATCATAGCTAAAAATCACGCCTACACAATTTGGCAATGGAATCGTAGAAGCTACGCGAATAAGCAAGCATATCTTAACCAATACCTTAAGGGGAAAGTTAAGCCCGATATCATTTTATTGCAGGAGACACATTGTCTCACTAAATTGGCAGGTTACCGCTCGATCGGACATGCCAACGGGGAGACGACTGTCCTTACCACCCTAGTTAGACGAAACCTTACGTTCACGCAACACGACATGGAAATTACCAATATAGACAATACATTTATTGAACTCGTTCCGCAACGCAAGACACCGGAAAGTCTTTTTATACTAAACATATACAGCAACCCTAAACAAAAGAAGCACAAATTTCTCACACTATTTAAACGCGCCCTCAACATCGCTGGCCAAAATCCCATCTTAATAGCGGGAGACTTCAACGCACCACACACAGCCTGGGGATACTCTTATGTGTTTCCTAAAGGTAGGGCCCTCTGGTTTGATTCGTAGCAAGAGGGATTAACTCTCATCACCAACCCTAGCACACCCACACGTGCGGGCACTAGCTCCAGTAAAGACACAACGCCTGATCTGACGTTCACGAGAAACACATCAGCAGCCACCTGGAAAAATACCCTAGAGGACCTGGGTAGCGACCACTACATCATCGAGGTACATGTTCAAGGTGGCCCACGTAAACCCACGGGAAAAGAGCTAAAGTTGGTAGACTGGACCCAGTTCCGCAAATCACGTGAGAACCAGGTCCAACCCATCAGCGACATAGAGGACTGGATACACACGCTTAAACAGGATAATAATAATGCCACCCGAATCGTACCTCCCGAGGCACACCTCGAAGAGATCGATAGCCGGCTCCTCCACATGTGGGAGGCAAAGCAATCGCTCCAAAAGAGGTGGAAGACACATAAACACAACAGAAACCTCAGGAAACGCATAGCACTCCTCAACACAGAGATAGAGATGTATGCAACACAGCTAAGCCGGCAACACTGGGATGAAACCTGCGATGCGATGGACAGGCAGCTAAGTCTTAGTAAAACTTGGCATTTTCTACGGTTCCTGCTCGACCCAGAAGACAGCAAAACCACCCAACGACAAACCATCAACAAACTAATACATGCTTACAAGGGCACCGACGAGGAGTTTCTTAGGGAGGTAGAGCTCAAATATATCTCTCAGGCTCCTACTCAGCAGCATCCAGATTATACGGGCCAGATCAACACTACTCTAGACGAAGAATTCACCGAAGCGGATATCCGTGCCACCCTACAAAAACTTAACACCAAATCTGCACCAGGTCCGGATAACATCACGAATAAGATGATACGCAATTTGGACGATGAGTCGATCGCGCATATCACAGACTATATTAATAACTGCTGGAACACCGGAATCTTGCCCCCGCGTTGGAAAACGGCCAAGGTGATTCTGATTCTGAAACCAGGCAAACCACTGAATACTGACAATCTTAGGCCCATCTCCTTAACATCTTGCATAGGCAAATTGATGGAACACGCTTTCCTGGCTAGACTGACAAATTACCTCGAAGACAATGATTTTTTCCCACACACCATGATTGGCTTCCGCAGGCATCTTTCAACGCAGGATGCCATGTTGCAGCTTAAGCATCACATCATAGACAGTACGGGACGCTCCACTAAGGCCATACTTAGTCTTGATCTGAAGAAGGCTTTTGACTCTGTCAAGCATATCACCATTCTAAATCAGGTCAATACCCTAAACTTGGTGCTTCGCACGTACAACTATATTAGGGCATTTCTTACGGGCAGAACGGCCACGATCACTGTGGGAACACTCAGGTCGTCCGAAATAACCATAGGAAGTGCGGGCACCCCGCAGGGTTCCGTGATATCTCCCATGTTGTTTAACCTCAGCCTCATTGGTCTTCCTTCAAAACTTCAAACCATCCAAGGACTTCATCACACCATTTACGCCGACATCACCCTCTGGGTGTGCAACGGCAGTGACGGTTCCATTGAACAGAGATTACAGGAGGGGATTGACACAGTCGAACGGTATTTACAAGGAACTGGACTATCCTGCTCGGCGGAGAAATCTGAGCTACTGCTATATCGCCCTACACTTAGAGGTCGGCCACCCAAACAACATCCCCAAGCGCAGGCGCACGCTGATATGAAACTCACTACAAGCGATGGTCACGCCATACTAAACCGTGGACAAAATCAGAGCGCTAGGTTTGATCATAGAAAGTAAGGGTACCAACGGAGAGACAGTTCGCAACATTGAAGCCAGAGTGTCTAACACGATGCGCCTCATTAGGCGCATTACCAATAAACACAAAGGCATGAAAGAGGCCAGCATCATCCGTTTGATCCAAGCGTTTGTTCTAACTCACATCACCTATACGGCGGCGTACCAACGATGGTTCACCGCGGAAAAGTCAAAACTCAACAGCCTAATTAGGAAAATTTACAAACAAGCGCTAGGTTTGCCTCAAAACACCAGCACCGAACTACTCCTTCAACTTGGTTTACACAATACCCTTGAGGAACTTACTGAGGCGCAAGAAATCTCCCAATTCGAGCGTTTAGCCAAGACTAAGCCAGGCCGCCAGATTCTATGTAATCTCGGTGTTACTTACCACACTCAACACGGAGACAAACACGACATACCACGCACTATCGTGCTAAGCTAACAGTACCACCCATATCAAGAAACATGCACTCTGAACACAACAAGGGCAGACGTGTCAGTAGAGCCAGGACCCTGTCAAAGATGTTTGGGCGCAACCATGAGGCAGTCTTTGTCAACGCGGCACGCTACCAGGAACGTCACCACTTCGTGGCTGCTGTCGTAGACCACACACAACAATGCAAAATCAGCGCGTCAATCATCACACGGAACGTAGAAACGGCAGAGGAAGTGGCTATCGCGATGGCCATAGCCCACACTAACGCCTCATGCGTAATCAGCGACTCGCAGACAGCCGTTCGAAACTACGCCAGCGGCAGAATTTCCCCCGAGGCATTGCGGATTCTTAATACATGCAAAATTCACGAGGCGGACAAATAAGTACACATCTTGTGGTTCCCTGCCCACACACCACTAGGTAACGCGGAGGCCAATCCGAATGAAGTGGCGCACAACGTAGCTCGAGGTCTTACGTTCCGAGTCACGTCAGACGAAGCGGCCATCCAAATGAAGCTTTCTGCGCCGGTGTGGGAATGGGACGATCGGCTCACTAAATTTAATGACATAATTCAACACTATCGACTGCAAAGGCGGGAGTACCCGCCGCCTCACTCCAAGCTAAATCGGGCCCAGTCCGTTCAGTGGCGACAGCTACAAACACGCACATACACGAACCCTGTCATCATGCACCACATGACGTCTATAGTTCTAATCTATGCCAGTACTGTACCACCAGAGCCACTCTCGACCATATCCTATGGGAATGTCCAGCATTAGTCAGAAATTCTGGGGTCGCGGCCTCCAATGAAGACCTTCGGGCGCGTTGGCGGACTGCGCTGCTCAGTTCGGGCCTGGACAAACAACTTTGGGCGATCCAGCAGGCCAAAGAAGCTGCCGGGAGACATGGTCTCTCCGTTGGCCCCTGGGTGGGAGCCCATCCCAGCAATCTGCCGGAAATTAATAAAGTCTATCTCTCTCTCTCGCCAACAAACACCCAGAGAGGCGTTTTTGAAAAGTTTCATCGACATGCTGAATTTCGCGCCGATGGGTTACACAGACAGCACTACATCTTCCTCTTTTCGTTATGGAGGCACGCCGGACATGCTGCAACTCGCATGCGTCAAAGCAACGCAGCGCGGCGCACGCCTGCGAGTATATGGCAGGACTGGCACCTGGCATGACAACGCCGGCGTGACGCGACGAAATGAACGCCGGCGAGCACGCGCACGGCGTCTCGTCGAAATGTATTGGCGCCTTGACTGTGGCATGTAGTCATGTTCTCCCGTGGCGCATCTCGATTATCATGTTTGCACAAGTCACATACCTTCGTCATTCATTGGCGTCACGTAATACCAAATTTAGCATATGTGAAGCTAGCGAAACGGCCGCAGGCGCATCATCAGTGTGGTATGTAGTCATGTTGTTACATTACATGCATGTCGCGATTATCATGTTTGGATGTGTCATTTACCTATGTCATTCATTCGCGTCGCGTTATACCAAGTTTAGTACATGTGAAGCAAGTGAAACGTCCGCGAGCGCATCATGAGTGCAGCATGTAGTCATGTTGTTACATGACACGCATCGCATGTTTATCAATTCGCACCAGTATCATACCTTCGTCATCCATACACGTCCCGTAATACCAAATTTGGTATAATTGAAGCTAGCAAAACGGCCGCCAGCACATCATGAGCGTGGCTTGTAGTCATGTAGTTACATAACACACATCTCATGATTATCAAGTTTGCGCCAGTCACATACCTTCGTCATCCATTCGCGTACTGTAATACCAAATTTCGTATATGTGACGCTAGCAAACGCCGCAGCGCATCATGAGCGTGGCAAATTTTGTTACATGACACACATGTCATGATTTTCATGTTAGGGTCTGTCGCTTTTGTTTGCCATGCAATCATGCCATAATACCCGTTTTGCAACATGCCATGTGAACTAAAGCACCGCAAGAGCTGCAAGACCATAAAGTGTAAATCATAACATTCATGAGATACCTGTCATGATTTTCATGTTATTACTAGTCAAACGTGTTCTTCACACAGTCGCGTTATGTCATACCAAGTTTGTTATCGATACCATTATCGAAACGGCCAGGAGAGCTAAAAGTTATAGGTGGCTAGATAGATAGATAGATAGATAGATAGATAGATAGATAGATAGATAGATAGATAGATAGATAGATAGATAGATAGATAGATAGATAGATAGATAGATAGATAGATAGATAGATAGATACGCTCAAAGTTGCTGAAGTTCGCTAAGAAATGCTTCGCATTTAAAGGCTAGTTGTACGAAACCACGAAAAAAAAAACCACAGTCTTGGCGCAAAGGCGAAGCAGTGAACGCGATAGCAACGAATTGGAACGTCACGCACAGAATGCAAGCAGATCAAAACGTACCCCGCGTTTCTTACACACGAATGACGTACAAAACGTACTAACACGTAGAGATGAAAATGAATTAATGTCTCAGTGGTTACTTCGCTGTGTCTGAAAAGCGTGGCCTTTTTGCAAACGGAGAGTGTGCAACGATAGCAGTGACATTTGTGTGACCGGTAACTACAACAGAATCGTTCTAATGGAAGCCCGAGGCCAGCCCAGACGAGCTATTCTCTCCACCGCGAGTTAAGGGCGCGTGAGTGAGCATCGCCCCCTCCTCTCCACGTCACAAAATACGCATGGGAGATGAGAGCGCGCGCCGCCGCATTGTAACGATGTGGCGACGCGCGCTCATGCACCATCTTGCTGGTAATGCATCCTGAAAACACGATTGTTCCCCCCGAAATGCCCGTGACCAGCGGTAATAGGTAGATATAAATAGCTTGCTATTTGCACGTTGAAGGTGGTGCTCCTCTCTGTTGTTCAGTGGTTCACGTCTCGTACCCAAGATTCAGAGGTCTCAAGCTCGATTCCGCCTGCCGGAGTCTTTTTCTAGATTATATTCTATTGCGTTTACATATATAGATAGATTAGTATACATAGACGGTCAGTGATAATGACGTCAACGCCAGCGGCGAAATTTGGCCGAGAGTGTTCGTATCATTTCTATCGCAATAAAAAAAATCGAAAACGTATTGGCGTGCTATGCTGAAGGTGTCGTCGAGAGATGTTAGTCTTTTGCTGGCCGCGGTACATGAGTCCTGGTCTCATGCGCGGCACCCGTAATGCTGTTGTACCAATTCTGTCCTGGCATGGTAAGTTCAATGCATGTTTGTTGCAACCACAGCTGGCATAACATATGCTCATACCCACACCACATGTGAGCAATGTCTTGGTCTCGTGTAGTGCTGCTGTGTGGCTTGATAATTTGCAGAGACGAATTTGTGAGACATGAAGGTATTTTACTGCGTGGAAGCGTCAATGGCTTCGCACATGCACTATTGCTGTGCAAAAGTAGACGCCTGCCGAAGCAGGCAGCACCATGTCATCGGAAGAGGACTTTTATTGCAAAGTACTGCATTTTCAGCACAGTGTAAAAAATACTGGTCTTTAAAATTGATAATAATTGTTGGGGTTTAACGTTCCCAAACCACCATAATATTATGAGAGACGCCATAGTGAAGGGCTCCGTAAATTTCGACTACCTGGTGTTCTTTTAACGTGCACCCAAATATGAGCACACGGGCCTACATCTTTTCAGCCTCCATCAGAAATGCAGCCGCCGCAGCCGGGATTCGAACTCGCTACCTGCGGGTAAGCAGCCGAGTACCTTAGCCACTAGACCACCACGGCGGTGCTTTGCATCTATGTAATTAACAGTAAATCAACACACCACCTCTCACAGCGATATGTATGTTTTGCCTCAGGTAAGCGTTTCATTTGCGTTTCGATACTCAATGTTCAAAGTATCTACGCGGCCACCGGATCAAGATGGCTGGGCGTTCAGCAAGTGCTTAATACTTAATACTCTGGCCGGATGGCTGAATCGTGTGATAAACAAAAGACCGAAATTTCTTCGTTCAAGTATCCCAAGAAGGACCATTGTTTTTTAAACCACTGGTTTCGTGAATAAATCTGCAACGCCCCTGTTACTAGATCCACGCAAAGTAAACTCAGCGTCTTCTTTGAGAGTGCCCCCCGCGCGTGCGAGCCCTCACGCCACCGGATACGCCGGAGTCAAGTGCAACTGCCGGTCGACTCCCAATTCGGCCACCGAGTTCAAAAGGCACGTCCTCGTCGTGACATGACTCGGCAAAAGAGCACTACCCGCCGCGAAAGCGAAGAAGAACGACAGAAGGGGTGGTGTCCGAGTGAAGGGCGCCGTGTTGGAGGAGAGCAGGAACCGACAAGTGTGTTCCACTCGTCTACTATAGCCGCACTTTGGAGCGGCGCCAAGAGATACCTCCGGCTGCGACAGCTACACTGACTCGATGCCTTTTCAATTAGAAGTGAGACCAACGGATTCTCGCGATCGCTCGCGTCTGAAGGCCACGTCTCGCGTTTCTCCTTCGGTCACGTGTTTTACTTATTTCTTTTTTAACACGAAAGTATTTTACGCCGGGGTTCAACGCGGCTCCGCTGACGTAATTACGTACGGAAGCGACTTTGAAAAATATATACTAAGAGATTGCAAAGAAAAAAATCTAGAAGACAAGCATCTGTAGCGGCAAATCGATTCAGCAACCTCTCCATTCTCAGCGCGTGGCAATAACCACTACGCTATAGAGCGCACGTTGTCTGGAATGCTAACGGTAAGCCATTTATATACCCTATACACTGTTTGGCAGTCCTCATAGCTTCTCAACTCTAGCGAGTTTTCTTTATCAGGGGTTACACGGCGTGACAAGCTCGCGTTGGGCGCGCTCTAAAGGTTGTCACCTCCACGAACCACCGCCTCCACAGAGCGTGGTCTCTCCCGTGCGCGCATATCGGACTTAGAATTCGAAAAATGACGAAGGTCACTTCGCACGCTGCCACGACGTGTTTACAAAAGGAGTGCGCTGCTGACACATGACGCTGGAAGGATTGTGATAGTTGTTCGCCCTTGTCCTTTATACACTTGTGCGCCCGTTTCGTGCGTCTTTCTGTTTGAACAGCACGCTTGAAGTGTCGAGATGTGACAGTTGTTTGTCCGCGCTCGTCCTGGGTATGCTATTTTGATGCGTGCCTTTTGCTTTAGGTGTGCGTTGCAAATTTCGAGCTGCTTGGCCTTCCTATCGTGACGTCGCAATTTGTTGCTGTTGCTGAAACAATGCACAACAAACACTCAACTACCTCTTTTGAGACACGTTTCACTTCCATGCTATAGCGATTTCTATATATGGGGATCAGGGACGTTTTTATTCTTTTATACAGTGACCGCGTCTGGCCGCGACTCGCATTGCGGCATGTCTTTTTTTTTGGCCTCTGTTTCTCGCAATTTGCGTTAAACTTTGAGGGTTTGCGTAGATAACGCATAGACTTATCTCTGTATCAGACCTTCCTCTGGAATGGCCACTGGCTGAAACTGTTTTCTTTTACTCGCTGTATTTGTTCTCTAAATGATGTTCGCGGTCGGGAATCATTCTTCCGTTTCCCCACTTTCCTTTGAATTGTACGCGCGTTGTACTTAGTTGCCGAACAGTTTTCCGCCTACCTTTTTGTGTATTATTAGGTCACTGGCTTTGAGCTTGAACTACGTCGATCATCAGCGGCTTTCTCGTGTGTCCATATGTCTTTTCTTTTTCTTTTTGCGATGCCACTGTAGTTGACACACGCGACGTGGTCTTGTCGACAGTCGTCTCTCGCCCACTTACGAAGCGCACCAACCATTGTGCGCTAGCAGTTGTACGCGACTGCTTCACATCTTCTGAGTTCTGTTTTATTTCTTTTTGTGTGTGCGTGTGTTGTGTTGTTCGAGTGTCCGTTGGCCACTTGAAGGGACCTTCATTTTTGGCAGCAGTGGTTGCGGCTGTGTACAAACATTGACCCTTGTGTTCGCTCCGTCCAGGTGGTGAATCTTATCTGCACGGCTCACTGAACAGCACTGCTTAGCTGCTGCTGCTGCATCCTCGGCACGTGCAACTACGTCATTGAACTTCAGCCGCTACGTTCGCCATCTACCGGACAAGGAGCCCTACAAATAGACCATCGTTTGCTATTGCTTGTCATCTTGGCAGCAGTAGTCGCGGCTGTGCACAAGCATTGACCCTTGTGTTCGCTCCGTCCAGGTTCGTTGTTTCTCGGTGCACTCCTTTCTGTTTTGCGTTTTTTCTCGCTTCCACTGCTGCCTTTATTATAGTTTATATAGATTATTTTCTTTTTTATTTTGTGTCTTGTGTTCCGTATTTTGAGTTTACTTTTCTTCATTACTTATCTTGAGAATGCCGGCTTGCGCGGAACAAGCAAAGGAATTAGAGGCTCTTCGGCAGGAGGTCACAGAGATGAAAACAAGCCTTGTGATGTTCAATGACCTCTGTGAGCGTGTAAAGAATGAAAATGAGGCACTAACTAAAGGAAAAAAGGTCCTGAGGGATGAGAATAAGAAGCTCAGTAAACAAATGTGTGATCTCGAACAATATTCGCGACTTAATAATGTTGAACTGAAGGGAATCTCTGAAACAAAGGGCGAAGACTGCTTGGCAGTCGTCCAGGTTATCGGTGAGAAGATTGGTTGTGCAATTGACGATATAGACATAGACGCTGCACATCGGGTGCCCGAAAAGAATGGAAGCAACATTATTGCGCGATTCTGTTCGAGAAACAAGAAGGCTGAATTCGCTAAGAAGGCAAGAAAGGCACGCCTGTCTACCACAGATATAGGGTTTTCTCAGAGCACAGGCCCTAAACCTGTGTATGTGAATGACAATCTCACACCAGAGCGAAACCACCTTTTTGCACAGGCACTTGCGCTTAAGAAAGCCAACCAGTGGAAGCATCTCTGGACTGACAATTGTACAATCAAAGCCAGAAAGGCCGATGACAGTCGCGTGTTTCGAATTGCATGCGCAGAAGATCTCCGAGTATTATCCTATCAGTCCCCATTTTAAACCGACCTTAGATCAACATGGCTGCGTTCTCGTGCCAGCAAACATCAGAATTGCAACTCGAGAAGTCACCATCCCTATAACTACTTCACTTAAACATTCGCAGTCTTAGAAAGCACCAGGATGACCTTGTTGCGTTGATTTCCTTGCTTAAACATTCATTCTCTGTCTTATGTTTATCTGAAACTTGGTTGTCTGGTAATGAGGATAACTTGTACGGATTGCCAGGTTATTATTCTGAATACTGTAATCGGGAGCTCTGTCGTGGCGGTGGTAGTGCCATACTTGTCAACTCATCCTTAACCTACACACGCTGTAGTGACATAACCTTCAACAATATTTTAGGTGAATCTGTTTGGCTTGAATTCAACCATAGTGTTATACCATTTAGAGAGAGAGAAGGAATGTAGGAAAGGTAGAGAGGTTAACTAGACTATGCGTCCAGTTTGCTACCCTACACATGGGGAGGGGGAGGGGGAGTAAAAGAGAGAGAGAAGGATAGACACATGTCACATCACACACACAATGCCGAGTTTCACAGGTGGTGCCTCAATGAAGTTGCTGACAAGTATCTCAGGAGGGCTCGTGTGGCTTTCTGTGCTGATGTGCTGCGCGACCAGGCTCCTAAGATCTTTGCTTCATTAAATGGCCGGTCATCGAGTCTATTTAAGGCACACTGGAGAGTCCGGCGATCTTCATCAAATTGGGCACAGTGGCACAAGAGATGTTCAATAGTCTCTATACAGTTGCAGCTTTCACACATGGATGAATCCGCCATGCCCCTGCGATGGCTGAATGACTAAGTAAGCGCTACCCCAGTCCACAGCCGGCACAGCATTGTAGCGTCACGTCAAGAAATCTTGGATGGCAGTTGTTTCTGACGTAATGACTTAAGATTCGTAGGGTGATGATTGGAGTTAAGTGGAGAATTCCAGTGCGCAAGCGTGGCATTATGCGCCATGTGACGAAGTTCTCTAGCTGCGTCTACACTTGAGAAGGGTATTAACATTGCGGGCGCTCCATCTTGGGCACATCGGGCAGCGTCGTCGGCGAGGTGGTTACCACTGATGCCACAGTGGCCCGGCAACTATTGTAAAACAATGTCATGCCCTTGATCAGCAGCGCGATGACTAATTTCGTTAATACGATACACCATCTGGTGGTAGTTTCCACGTCGTAGACTTCGCACGCATTGAAGGGCTGCCTTGGAGTCGCAGAAAATGGCCCATCTACTAGGGGATTCTTGCGTAACAAACTCCACAGCGGTTCGAAGAGCGGCGAGCTCGGATATATGAACTGTTTATACTGCTATGGCTTTACGTCGCATATCTCAGCACCAACTAGAAAAGATTTACTAGGTTCGAATACCCTAATAGATAATATCATCTCCAACATTTCCACTGAACACGTTGCAGGTGTACAGATCATAGCATTACAGACCATAATCCCGTATTTTTCATTCTGGGCTCCGAAAATATCAAGGCCAGTAACATCTTTACGAAACGCCGATTCGACGCGGAGAAGTTTGTGCAAATAATTAGCACAGTAGACTGGACATCGGTGACTAATCTAGACTGCGCAGAAAAGGCCTTTAATTTTTTCTCAGAAGTAATAGCTTCAGGTATAGATGCATGCACCACTTTCACTACTGTCACGAATTGGTATCGTTCCCCTAGAAATCCATGGATAAGCAACTCGTTGTTGAAGTCC
The DNA here is from genome assembly GCF_043290135.1 of Rhipicephalus microplus. Classification (NCBI taxonomy): domain Eukaryota; kingdom Metazoa; phylum Arthropoda; class Arachnida; order Ixodida; family Ixodidae; genus Rhipicephalus; species Rhipicephalus microplus. The sequence continues at coordinate 299,575,745 of NC_134700.1, read as the reverse complement.
ATTAATAAAAAGAATAACCTTCATAAAAAAGTAAAGTCGCGGCCTTGTAACCTCGCATTAAAATGCCGCTTTCACAAATACTCAGCAACATTATCTTCCTTACTTAGGCGTGCTAAGCGCAATTACTACCGGAATCTCATTGTAAAAAACACAGGTAACACGAGACGCTGCTGGGAAATCATTAAAGAATTTTTGAACATGAAAAACTGCTCAGAGCCCACAATAAAAATAAACCAAGGCGACAAAATGTATACCAACCCTGTAAGAGTGGCCGCCACGTTCAGTGAGCATTTCTGCGCATCTGCGGATACGCAGCAATCACCAGGTCATTTACGCAATATACTATGGTGTACTCATTCTTTTTATCTTCATTCCACGTCTGCAGATGAAGTCTTTCAGGTCATCACATCACTAAAGACCACAAGTGCTGGTTTAGATAATATTGATCCTTTTAATGTAAAACAAGTTTCCAACTTAATATCACCACCTTTGGCAGTAATTATTAACAAGCTGTTTTCAGCGGGTGTGTTTCCGAGCTGCCTTAAGGCTGGTAAAATAGTTCCAGTTTTTAAGAAGGGTGATAAGACTTTTGTACAGAATTATAGGCTAATCTGTATCCTGCCTTTCTTCAGTAAGGTAATTGAAATGTTATTCCACATTAGATTATTGCCTTATCTGAAAAAAATTTAATATTTTATCTCCACAACAATTCGGATTCCGTCAAGGATCAACTGAGCTGGCACTAATTACCTTAACGGAGGAAATTAAACAAGCTATTGATAGAGGGTTACTTGTGGGATCTGTGTTTATCGATTTGACGAAGGCTTTTGACACTATAAATCATCAAGCTCTACTTGCTAAACTCGAATCATTTGGTATGTCTGGTCCGCCACTAAGTTTTATTAAGAGCTACCTCAGTAACCGGTCTCAAATGGTTCATGTTAATGGCCATCTTTCAACGCCCAAGTTAATTAACGTTGGTGTTCCACAGGGATTAATTTTAGGTCCACTTTTATTTTTGATGTTTATTAATGATCTACCTACCATTCTTACAAGGACCAAGTGCATACTTTACGCTGACGACACAACCATCTTTCAGTCATCTAAATCAGTTTCTTCACTCCAGTCTGACCTCAACACAGATTCACATAATATAACTTTATGGTGCCAGGCAAATTATCTTCAAATCAATGCTACTAAAACCGTGTTTATGTTGTTCCATTCCCTGCGCATTTCACTTGACATACAACCTTCCCTTCACATTGTAATACCGTCATAAACATTTCCAGTGAAGCGCGGTTTCTTGGCGTCATCTTAAATAGCGAACTAAAATTTCATAAACATGCAGCATCACTCGTTAAAAAGATTGCATTTGGTATTCACGTTACCATCAAGACACGAACTTATTTTTCGCCTAACATCATACGTACTTTGTATTTCGCTTATATTCATAGCCATATTTTGTATTTCGTATCCTCTTGAGCCAACACATATTTCACGCACATCGAACGTTTGCAGCGACTTCAGAATCAAGCAGTTAGATTAATGACTTTCAGCCCATTTTACTTCTCCTGCAGCTCGTTGTTTCCTCAGCTTAACATATCCCATTGAGACAATTATTTTGTCATAGAATGTCCATTGTCGCCTTTAGACTCATCACGCATGACATTTTTATTGCATGCATTGATCATCGTCACTTAACTAATGGTAACATCACCCGGTTTTCCCAGTGCAATTATCTTCTTTTGCCGGCCGTAAGGACAAACTACGGCAAGTTCTCAACCTTATTTACTAGCATAGCCATTTGGAATTCATTGCCTTTCGAATTGAAATCATCGCATAACATACATATTTTCACTTCGCGCAGTAAGAAATATTACGTTCAGGAATTAATCAATTCCACCGATTTGTGTAATTAACTGTTAATAGCTCTCCACAGTTCTGGGCTATTTTACTACTTCAATTTGCCTTTGTATATTGGATAACACTGATAATGAAACGTGTTGCATTTGTCACGTAGAGTTCATTAATATTGTTTTTTGTCTTCACTTACTTTTGACTATTTTCTTGTTATTTTTCAATAGTGAGTATTACCATTATGTTGTGTATTGATCGTATTTTTATTGTTAATCAAGATTATTCATTATTACTCACAAGTCCGTATACTATTGCTGTATTTTTTGTAATTACCCCATCCATCTAGCCATAGGAGGTCCCCCTGTCAGTTTCTCTGAAACTTTGGGACCTCCTGCTGTAATAACGCTAACCATGTAACTCAACTGAACTATTAATAAACTTGACTTGGCTTGACTTGACTTCAACCTTGTTTATGGGCAGCTGCGATCGGCGTGCCTCGCAGGGCTGCGGGCACCGGGTTGAGACAAAGTCGGCAGCCCCGCTTTATTTCACTTTGCGAGTTCAGATGCAAGAGGGGGAAAACATGACACTTTGCGTATTCGTGGTCTGCAGGACGTTCGACACTGCTTCCCCGAATGGCGAAGCGAAGGACATCACCCCCCGGCTTCGTTGTACCATTAGTGCACGTGCGTGTTTGTGTTGCGTGTGCGTGTTTGTGTCAGCGTGCACGTGTGTGTGCTCGGACCTGTGGTCAATAGAGCAGGGCGAAAAAGAGCGGGAAGAGCCAGGCACAGAGCGAGAACAGCGACCGATGAGGAGTCTGTGAATTGCGAGCGACTTCAACGGTTGTGCGTTGTGCGATGTGTGGTATTGAGCGGTTGTGCGAACAATATTGTAACGCAGTTTTCTTAATTGGATACAAGCTTATTTTTTTACACTTTTCAACAGTGCGGGAGTCGTGTGTTGCGTCTTCAATCATATTTTACCTTTTCACGGCCATATATGTGGAACCCCAATATTTAACAAAAGCAGGATAGAAAATTCTAACACAGTGGACGAACGAATGGGCCACGGCACACGGGGTTTTCGCGTGCCCTTGGCGAGGTTGTCTGCAAGCTGAACTAGGTGTTGTAGGGTTGGTTTGTTTCTTTGAACAGGGTTGATGAGCTGAATAGAATGTGTCTACCATGCACCGACACAGAACAGCTCCCCCGGAACTACTACTGTAAGAGGAGTGCCGCCAGTCTTGCACTGACGCAGAAAACAGCACCAACAAAGATGTGACAATATTTGTCTGTTACGCAGCATTTTCTATGCGGTATGTGAAAGAGTAATGTGAGAAGATTTCATCTTCATTTTATGTTTTCGGCACGAAAACTAAGAAATAAAGTTTATGTGGTTGTTTCAGTTTTCGTATAGCCGATGAGCGTAACACAGTCAAACACTAAAGCTAGCGCGAAATCAGTATAATAGGCAACATGAACCCTCTCGTAAGCGATCGTTAATGCAAGCGACTTATTGATGTCACTCCTTTATTTTATGCCAGTGTTATTGACGTAATGCTTCATTCGGTTACAAGTTTTCACCTAACTTCGAGCTTTCAATCTCAGTTATGGTGCGCAGGAACTGCATTCGGTGGTTTGTATGCACTAGTGCTGCTTTTTTCTTCTTCCAGCCATGTAGTTAACGTAAGGAGCCAATGATACTTATAAACATATTGAGGAATATTATCAATGGGTGCCTTCTTTCCTTTCACTCGTGGTCGAATCAAGAAGCCAGCTGACGGCACGCCTTGAGGTAAATATAAGCAAGTTTCGAGCCGCAGGAAGGGAAAACAAAGCGAGCGCTGCCGGGGTCTCCTGGTGACAGCTGAGCTGCGCGTTAAACTGCGCTCATAAACGCTGTAGGCCGCTGTTCAGAAACATTGGTCCTTGTAAAGCTGTTGCCGCTGGTTGACGGTCAAATGAGCATGTGGTCATAAAGGGAGTGCACCGAAGTACAGCCTGAAAGAAAGTGAAGCACATGTGAGTGGCCCAGCTATAGGCATAAATTCCAAAAAAGTCAGCAGGCAGCGATAAGGCACTAGTATTAGGTAAAAGCGGTCAAATGTTCTTGATCGGCCCCAAACAGGGCAGCCTTCCTATAAGCGCACTTGAAGGAAAAATACGCAATATTTTTGGTTCTTGTAGAGGCTCTGCAGAAGTTTTTTCACCGGCTGGCGGCTGAACTGGTTGTAGAGAAAAGTCGTGCAAATAATTGTAGAATGTCATCTGAGTGGGAAAAAAACAAGAATACTAACAGATGAATAAGAAACGTAGGCAAAACTAAGCTCGATGTGGGCAAAAGCAACGCAGCTTATAACCGTAGAGGGACATTTCCTGAGAGAATAAATGGTACAGAAAGAAAGGTTGGGAGGTAAACCCGTCTAGGATTATCAGTTTATCCGTGGGAGCCATATAGGGGAGATTAAAAGAAGGTGAGAAAAGAGACAAAAAGATAGCACATCACGCAACACTTGCATAAGCACCTAGTCCGTAAAAGTCCATCAATCTGTTGTGGAAGGCGACATCACCGTCATAGCCACTTGTCCAGGTACGTCTTCCTCAAAAACCTCAACAGTTCCTTGGTCGCATTCAGCTGCAATATTCCTTGTCAGCGACTTGCTCGAACAGATTCGACAGCCCCGCCGTGGTGGTCTACTGGCTAAGGTACTCGGCTGCTGACCCGCAGGTCGCGGGTTCGAATCCCAGCTGCGGCGGCTGCATTTCTGATGGAGGCGGAAATGTTGTAGGCCCGTGTTCTCATATTTGGGCGCAGGTTAAAGAACCCCAGGTGGTCGAAATTTCCGGAGCCCTCCACTACTGCGTCTCTCATAATCATATGGTCGTTTTGGGACGTTAAATCCCACTTAGTAGTGAGAACAGATTCCACAGATATTTGTATAGTGTCAAGGCATTTGCTGAGGCCTCTTAGAAAAGTATTGCAGCCGAGGTGGTCTAGTCGTTACCGTGCTTCAGTGCTGACCTGGAGGTCACACGAGCGGATTCCGGCTGCATTTTGGTAGAGGCAATATGCTGAAAGCTCATATATTGAGAATTAAGTACATGGTAAAAAAGAAGAAAAAAAAACCTGGGTGGTCGAAGTTGTTGGAGACCTTCACTGCGCCGTCTCTCCATCATATCGGGGTTCTGGGACGTAAAACCTCAGCAGTTATCATTACTACTAAAAACCGCAAATCTCAGGTCCCAGTCAGGAAAAGTATTGTTATATATTGTGCTTTTATAAAACTTGACAATTTTCTATGAACATATGCATTTGTTATGCCGTCTGTGCCAGGCTATAGTCGTTGTTTAAAATGCATTTTCTGACTGCCCCCGCGAGCAGTGTTTAACCATTGTGTTGAAGAGATGAACGGTAAAGGGACACACCACAATGTTCACATGGCTCACAATGTAATTGCCAAAGAAATTCCGTTTGCAGCTCCCAGCGGGAGTGACACAAGGATACCAACCATGATGATGTAAATACTAATAACGATAGTCTGTCATGATGCATTACCATCAATGAACGTTTCGAGACTTTATCAGGGGTCAATTTTGTTGCACGTAGATATTTATCTTAACGAGAACGTCTAGTACACACAGGCTTTTTTTGCTGTATCGACATAAGTGATGGATCTAGGCCCGGTGCAATGCTGATAAGAAGCTTGTGACGAAATATATGAGGTCCTCATTCGTCAAGTTTTCTATGTGGTGTGACAATTGTAAGAAGAAACGCTGGCTAGTAGTCATAATGAACGTGTCAACGAAGGGAGGCGATCAACGACAAACTGTTTTCATGAAAAACAACTCACACAGAATAGGCCCAAAGCTTTGGTAAGTTTATTTCACACGAGAGATAATTGCGGAGATAAAGGGCGCTTTCTGGTTAGGGAGCTTAAGGTGCATCGCACTAGCTCACTTTTTCTTGACTTTAGAATTAACCTTTCGTAAAGGAATGTATTTTAGCATGAATGACCAAACCATGCGTTGATGTCGTTTAACATAAACAAAATAAACGTGAATGTCTTGATTGTCAAGAAGTTGAGAACAATTGTTATAAGTCACATATGGCCAATGAGTGGAAACACCGACTTGGAAGTGTGGTGTTGTATAGAAAAGTAATAGGATAGAATAACGAACCGTAAACTAATGAATTCATGAAGCATGTTTTTGATACAATTACGAGTGTGCAACCTTGTTTGCTAGTAAAAATAAAGTTATATTGACAAAAAACAAGAATGATGCAGCCGACTCGATTTCTAATGCATGGTCGGCGTTTCTCCTCATTCAAAGTTCAGCAAATAGAAATGAATGTGCGGCCACGTAAAGAGGGTGAGACTGGTAACTCAATTAAAAGCAACAAATAACCAAAACTGGTTTTAATCTTGAAACTGTGTACTCTTTTTTTTTGTAAGAACAACTCAATGCTAGCGAGGTTCGTGGAGGTGAGAATGAAAAGCTTGTCGCATCACTCGAAGAGGCTAGCATTTCTTTTAACTGATTTGCAGGACGTTACTGACGAGAGGGTAAAACATGTGCGTTTCTTTTTCTTCCTTCTCGATTGCTCTCCTCGCTGTGCATTTTTAGTTTTCTTCAAATTCGGGCACTCGTTCTTTCTGGTACTTTGGTGGCTGGGCCATTCGGTAATTGAGTTTCGCCTCTGTGCTGGCCTTTGTGTTCCTGGCTTTCGTTTACCACTCAGTGAAGTCTAAATTAGGATTCATGTGCCCGTAATTAAAGTTTGACAAAGGTTCGCCTCGAAGTCATTATTCGGAGGGTTATCAGCGCTCGCATGGTGCTTGCTAAGCGTGCTTTTTTTGCAACACGAGCTTTGCTGAGGCAAAGCCACTGCTTCAGGTGGCAACGAAAACAAGAGACAAGGTCGAGCACCGACTTCCAACTGATTTATTACTTCTAAGACGCACATATATATGTTACAAAAAAGAAGGTAAGATCACTTGCTTAAGCAGAAAGCAGTAGAAAATAGAAATGGGCCCCTCAGTGATCTCTAAAGCTGAATTACAAGAAACAATGTCAATGCTGAAAGACGAAGGTGAAAATATAAGGTTTTGTTTTTGCGACAAAATAGAAAGTTGGGCAAGTTGGATCTGCACAGTATAACTGTCGTTAAGAGAAAACACAAAGGAAGACAGGAAAGCGCCTGTCGTCTGTTCTTTTCTGTTTCTTCGTGCGCTTAAACGACAGTTATACTACTGTAAATAAGGTGTCATCTCGTAGAGGAAATGATCTCGAGCTTCAGCGCTTCCCTGAAGCTCTTGGGGGCGAAGCTCCTTACGCCATGGCTCGTACGTCCCGTGTTTGTAGTAGTAGCCATATCTCATTTGGTCTTTCAATTGTCCGTTGGATGGCGGTACTTGTATAAGATGAATATATGATGAAAAGAGGCGAGATGGTGGTACTTGGAGTGTTCACTAGATGGATGGGCGGACGGACGGATGGACGAACGGACGAACGGACAGACAGGCAGACAGACAGACGGACGGACGGACGGACGGACGGATGGACGGACGGATGGACAGACAGACAGACAGACAGACAGACAGACAGACAGACAGACAGACAGACAGACAGACAGACAGACAGACAGACAGACGAATGGACTTACGGACGGATGAACGCACGGGCGCACGTATGGAAGGACGGATTCATTGATGCACAGACGAACGCATGCACGGACGGACGGATAGACGCATGGACGCTTAACTCTACTTATCATCATTCGCTCCATGGATACGCTGTAATTTTGTTTTCTGCGATGGAGTATATTTAGTGAATACGCTCCAGCGATCAATATAAAAACATGGATGCTATAAAAGAACAGAACCCTCCTAATATCACCCGCAGAACGGACTTTAGTTTATGCTGATTCAAAATGTGAGAACACAATTTGTGTTTCAATTATGCAGCATAAGCACTGGCGTCAGACCACTAGCGCCACGGAGCTTTATTCTTTAGGCTTAGTACCACAAGCTCTCTCATTATTTGTCACTTCCTTGTTATTTTTCTTGTACTATCACAGTCAGATGTAGCGGCAACACTGAGGAGAGCCTCAGAGGTGCGTGGACGACGACGACGACCATTCTTTTCGACTGTGTTTAGAAGCGCAGAACTCATGTCATCGGCGCTCTCCTCGAGCACGCAACCATTTTTATCATTATTGCGTGACTAACGGTTTAGCAGCGGCAAGAAGAGGAGCAACCGCCGCCGTGGGCTGAATTGGGTAATCCGTACGCATCGCCTGGGTCATGGTTCTTCTTCCCGTTCGTGTGTGTTGGGGTGGGCGAAATGGGGGTGAGGCTTAGCTTTATTAATAAATGTCGCGCGCAAGGCAATTACCGGCGCGTTATCGCCCTAACGGCCGCGGCTGCATGTGATGCGTCCTGTGTCCCAAATCAGGCCTGGCCCAGCGTCAAAAACCACCCAAGCGGCGTTCGTGAGCTGTGCCACTTCCTCGATAACGCCACGTATCATTTTTTTTTTTTTTGCTTTCTGACAGGGTTGTGTGTATTTTGAGCACTTGCGTCTCCGGAAGACATGATGAGTCGGTGGCCAGTGCCGTTGGCTGAACAACTGTCCGCCCGGGCACCGCGCTTACGAAATTGTGCATATTAATATTTTGGTTTTTGTTGGTTTTGTCGTTGCGATGACTATCGCTAAGCATGGCTTGGAGGTTTAGTTTGGGTGCACTGTACTGCGACCCTCATAGAGTATTTATTTCTTGTTTATCTCTGAAGATATGTAATGGTAAAGTACAAAAAAGAGCAGTTAGTACCGTGAACAAATGATATCAGATACAGCTGTACAATCTTTGTTTGAAGATTGAAGATTGTTTATTGTCTCTTTTTCATTTTCACCAAATACATGCATGAATGTCTGGATCCTTAGCCTATTGTCTAGTAATAGATCCATTAAAAACATAATGCAAATGAATCAGGGGCTATGTATGTACAATCACATGTTTGGGGGGAAATGCAGTATATACAGGTGTTCAAAAAATTGTCCATAAAAAGCATGTGTATGAATAGGAAAGATACATTCAAGATAAATTACAGTGCTAAAAACAAACGCTCGGTTTATACAAAAACTATAAATAAGACAGCTGTGTATAGTTATCATTGCAATAACACACATACAGAAGACCACACGTCAGGACTGCAGTACATCGTCAGTGGTAGAGGCTGCAAATTTTTATCGTCGTCCCCAAAACAGCAGCAGTAGGAAAAACATGTACAAGGTAATATAAGTTGATGTTATTTTCCTACTTTTGGTTCTTCGATAAGCTGGATGTTAAACTAGCTCAACGTTTCAGCAGAGTATCTTGTCGGGTGAGTTGTTTCAATCATACGGTAGCTTTTGGCGCGAAATAAAATTCCTAGTTTCCTAGCTTTGAATTTCGTCTATGAATTATTTTCTCACAGTATTTATTAACTTTGCCATTTTCCCGGCTACCGATGAGTCTTCGGAAAGACGGATACTTAGTTTGCAGATTTTCAAAAATGAGCAGGCATGGTTTAGGCCTCTGTTTCATGCGGCTTCGAGGTAACTGATTGTTTACGTTTGTTTTCTGAATTCGAAGCATTTTGTGGACCGTAGACGCTTGTAGCATGTCTATCTATCTATCTATCTATCTATCTATCTATCTATCTATCTATCTATCTATCTATCTATCTATCTATCTATCTATCTATCTATCTATCTATCTATCTATCTATCTATCTATCTGTCTGTCTGTCTGTCTGTCTGTCTGTCTATCTATCTATCTATCTATCTATCTGCCTATCTGTCTGTCTGTCTATCTATCTATCTATCTATCTATCTATCTATCTATCTATCTATCTATCTATCTATCTATCTATCTATCTATCTATCTATCTATCTATCTGTCTGTCTGTCTGTCTGTCTGTCTGTCTGTCTGCCTGTCTGTCTGCCTGCCTGTCTGTCTGTCTGTCTGTCTGTCTGTCTGTCTATCTATCTATCTATCTATCTATCTATCTATCTATCTATCTATCTATCTATCTATCTATCTATCTATCTATCTATCTATCTATCTATCTATCTATCTATCTATCTATCTATCTATCTATCTATCTATCTATCTATCTATCTATCTATCTATCTATCTGTCTGTCTGTCTGTCTGTCTGTCTGTCTGTCTGTCTGTCTGTCTGTCTGTCTGTCTGTCTGTCTGTCTGTCTGTCTGTCTGTCTGTCTGTCTGTCTGTCTTTCTGTACGTACGTACGCCTACGACTTTTAGCTCTCCTGGCCGTTTCGATATAGGTATCGTTACCAAAATTGGTACGGCATAACATGAGAGCATAAGTGACTAGTCATAACATGAAAACCATGACATGTATATGTTATAAGTGTCCACTTTACATTTCATGGTCTGGTTGCTCTTTCGGTGGAGTCATTCACATAACATATTGCAAAGCTTGAATGATATGAAATGGCTGCATGGCGAACATAAGTGACAGAATCTAACGTGGAAATCATGACATTCATGTCATGTAAGCCATGGCTACACGCCATACGCTCATGGTGCAATCACGGTCGTTTGGCTATCTCCACATATACCGAATTCACTATCACTTGACGGGAATGGACGGCGAATGTAAATGACATGCCGTAGCAAAATAATCATGATATGCGTGTTATGTAAAACATCACTACATGCTACACTCATAGGGTGCTCGCGGCTGTTTGGCTAGCTTCACATATACCAAATTTGGTATTACGTGAAGTGAATCGACGACGAACACAAACGCCAGGCGCAAACGTGATTATCATTACTAAGAAGTCATGTACGGCAACATTTACGTCCGCCTTGTAACGTCGTGCTGATTTCGAAGTGACATATAAACCTTCCTCATTCGCGCTTCACATATCATAGATTCCTACTGTACATGGGATTTGCCAATTTTTTCCATGTATGCGCAATGAAAAATCTTGCAAATATAAGGCAATTCAAGTATATATGCCTTTACACCTCCTGCTCAGACTAGACTACTGTATTTATCTTCTTCTTCGTTCATAATTGTGGCACAATCACAAGAAGCTTATTACGCCAGACTTATTCATGAGATGAACTTTCAGCCAGATTCGGGGACGGACACATTATTAGCGAAGATGATTGGTCAGTGGCTTATAGCAACTACGAAGCTTTTCGTGGACTTCGTTACAATTTTTTGAAGTCTAACGTCACGCAAGAACAGCAACCATAATAATAAATAGCTAAAGAAACACAAAAAAACAGAACCATATTTAATAACAACAGGAGCCAATTACATTAAACATTTCACTTCACCAATAGTGCTTTATTGAATGAGCAGTTTAATGTTCCGTATAGGAGTCAGTAGCAGTTTAAAACATTCAGTTCCTGTTTTAATTAGTGAACTAGAGAGGAAGAAACTTAGCCAATAAGCCCCGTTCCCAAACAAACAAACAAATGAATAAATAAATATAACCTACACGTATATGACCATTATATTTAGATAACAGCTTGGTTTGTGAAGTCGATCACAGCGTCGTTGACCGTCAAATCTTTCTTTTTTGAAGTACTCTGCCTGCTCGGCGGTCCTGACGTTAAGAGACAGAGTGGGAGGGCAAACAAAATTTGCAAACTGTTTCGCTTTCCGCCTCGAGCTCACGCCCCAGTGTCTCGCTCTGCGTCCGTGAGTTGGCCCATTCGCAACCGAGTCACGATCAGCGCCCACCATTTCCCCTCTACGCGCTTTGTGCTTTTCTTTCTTATTTTTTTGGGCACGGAGTAGACCGGTTCTATCCAGCGTATAGCATGGCTACATAAGTTCTTGCCGCCTCTTCTTCACTCCGTGCCTAACACCCATGCTGCCCGTTTGTCACTGGCGTTTAGCCCGGAGTCGTTTTGTGGTTGCTGCTGATGCTTTCGCGATTGCGAGCAGCGCCGACACCATTGCCTCCGACTGCATTTCTTTGCTAAGTCGTGCCTTACATCCTTGACGCCCCCGCGTGTCAGTAATACAATAGCAGCGTGCTGGTGGGATGATGAATTATTTGCTGCATCTGTCCTATAGAGAGAGAAACGAAATGCAAGAAGGCGAGGAGGCTAACCATACTCCGTCAAGCTGGCTACCATGCACAAGAGAGGGGTGAGAAGGTGGTAAGAGGGAGAGAAAACTCTCAGTGCACACATTTCCCAGCACATGCACAGTGCTTTGTATGAAAAGTGGTCACTCAATTATGTCGCATTAAAGAATTACAAGATGTCTCGTGTGGCTTTCCCAGCTGATGAGCTGCGAGGTCCCAAGATCTTTCAAGTATACTGCAGGCTGCTATATCGTTGCGAGGCCACGAGCGTTGTACTGGGCTTTCCGCATGTTCGTAGGGAGAGAAGCAGAAAAGGCGAGAAAGTTGCGCTAGTCTATGCGTGTTCGTGACTAATCAGAGTAGGCTTGCAAGCATGGACACAAGAAAAAAAACAGCAATGCAATGCAAGTGCTGATTATGAACTTATATGCAGCAATGTGCCTTTTCTGTCTTCTCTTGGTCTTTTCTGTGGTGTCCGCTTTAGTACGCCTGCCGAGCGGGTGAATAGAGCAGAATCAACCATCAGTAATAACCGCAGAGCAACTTTATCCTGGCCTTGGTTCGTCAACGGTGAACAGAAGTGCTCATCATCAACTGGATCACGCTCCCTTCTAATCCTCTGTTTTGATCCTCGTCATCATCTTATGCTTCGCCATTCGAACACGTTCGCCAATATGCCCGAATGGCGTGCGGTGACTCTAAGGGGCAAGGGAACGAGTACAGGGAAGGCGAGGAAAGAAAAAAAAGTAAATATATAAATAAATAAACAGTAAATGAAATAAATTCTCGACAAGGTAAAATTCGAACTAGCGATTCTAAGACCGAAGGCAACAGTAACTACTGGCTATCTAGTCATGCTAGCAGCGAGTAATGTAGCCCTGTATAGTGCATTGTAGCATACGCGTCAGAAGAACATATGTGATGATCCAGAGAGGGGAAAGCAGAACAGAAAGAGATGGAGCGATAGTGACAGATATATATATATATATATATATATATATATATATATATATATATATATATATATATATATATATATATATATATATATATATATATATATATATATATATTGTAAGATGGCATCCAGTACCCTCAAGACTCTTCTTTTTTGTCTCGAGTATGTGCCCCACAACCTAAACTGGAGTGGTGATGATGAGTATGTACAGATGAAAAGATGGAACGAGTGATGAGGCTCACACTTATTTTCCCCGCGCACTTGAGCGGCCGGCCCGGCCGAGACTTAGGCGGGAAAGGTACGGCGAACAAGGGGTTTAGGGCGTGAAACGTGAACTATCTCGGATGCACGGTAACGACGGTCCGAGGAACCCTCAACGGGAGTGACAAGGTAATTGACAGGTGATGTTCGTCCACTAACAACGTAAGGTCCGAGAAAGCGTGACTGAAACTTTTCACACAATGCAGGTGTACGAACAGGCGTCTAAAGTAGTACTTCATCTCCAGGACGGAAGGTGACGTCTCGACAACAGCTGTCATAGCGTTGCTTGCGGTCTAGTTGACTGGCCTCCGTGTTGAGTTGAGCACGTTGCCGTGCGTCAGCGAGCCTGGAGACAAAATTTTCTGGCGTAGTCGTGGACGTTTTTGTTGTTACATTGAAGAAAGAGGCGTCAATAGTGAATGTCGGCGCACGACCACAGACGAGGAAGAAAGGTGAATACCCGGTGGTTTGTTGAACAGCGGTGTTGTGTGCAAACGTTACGAACGACAAGATTTTGTCCCAGTTATCGTGGTTCGGTGTGATGTACATGGATATCATGTCGATTGGAGTCCGGTGGAATCGCTCTGTCAGGCCATTTGTCTGCGGGTGGTAAGCGGATGTGGTTTTATGAACTGTGCACAAGTTTTTAGAATTTCGTCAAGAATTGTCGACATGAAGGCCTTGCCCCGGTCACTCAACAACGTGCGAGGTGCACCATGATACAACACAATGGCTTCTAAAAAGAAGGCGGCAACGTCTGAGGTGGAGCTAGTGCGTAGAGGAGCGGTCTCCGCGTATCGTGTGAGGTGGTCGACGGCTGTGACAATCCAGCGGTGGCCCGCTGGCGTTACGGGAAGTGGTCCGACGAGGTCTATTCCCACAACAACAAAAGGTGTATCGGGACATGGAATGGGCTGTAATAATCCAGCAGGAGCAGAAGTTGGTCGTTTCCGGCGTTGACACAGTGCACAAGAAGCGACATAATTAGCCACAAAGGTTGAAAGACCAGGCTAGAAGAAACGGCTCCTAACGCGGTTGTAGGTCTTCTGAAACCCCTAGTGTCCAGCTGATGGGTCGTCGTGGAGTGCTTCGAGAACTTGTTTTCGCAGTGAACGGGGAAGTACTGGCACCCACCGATGTCCATCCGCATTGTAAGTATAGCGGTGCAGGACATTGTTGTCTAGCTTGAACTGCCGTAGCTGACGATGTAGTCTGGCATTAGGTGGAGAAGGCGAGTCATTCAAGTACCCGATGATGCGGTTACAGTATGGGTCGTCACGTTGGCACGCGGCAAACTGAGCGCTGCTGTTTAAAGATAGTGACCCAGCAACTGCCAGGGGTGATAACGTGAGTGCACAGGAAGACGCTTGATCACCTGATGGGCATCGAGGATGCGTGGTTGGAGATGAAAGTGGCAGAGGGCAGCGAGAGAGAGCGTCGGCATCCTGATGCTGTTTGTCAGACCTGTACACAACGTCAAAAGTGTACTCTTGCAAACGGAGTATCCAGCGCCCGAGTCGCCCAGACAAATTATTCAGCGAGGACAACCAGCATAGGGCATGGTGGTTGGTAATGACAGTGAAGTGGCGTCCATACAGATAAGGTCGAAACATCTGGATGGCCCAAACGACAGCAAGACATTCCTGCTCTGTTATCGAGTAGTTCTGCTCCGCAGGTGTTAGTGCACGGCTGGCATACGCAACTACTCGCTCACGTGAAGTGTCGTCGCGCTGGAGGAGGACGGCACCGATTCCGTGGCCGCTGGCATCTGTGTGAAGGAAAGTGGGTGCGCTCTCATCGAAGTGACGGAGGACGGGGCCTGATGTCAAAGCACGTTTAAGGGCTTGGAAAGCACACTAGCACTCGTCAGTCCAAGTGAAGGCCGTTCCTGACGTCAGAAGCTTGTGTAACGGCCCCGCAATGGCAGCAAAGTGACTGATAAAGCGGCGGAAGTAAGACGCCAGGCCCACGAAACTTCGCAATTGTTTTTGATTGCCCGGACGTGGAAAATTAATTACGGCCGCAGCCTTGTCGGGGTCGGGTCGAACGCCATCTTTGCTGATAAGGTGACCGAAAACTTTGATGCTCCTGCGGGCGAAGTGGCACTTCTTTGTATTGAGCTGAAGCCCAGCGTTCGAAATGCACGTAAGAACTTCGTCCAAACGCTTAAGGTGCTCAGGAAAAGTAGAAGAATAAATTACGATGTCGTCCAAATAGCATAAGCGGGTTTTTCACTTGAGACCACGTAAGACAGTATCTATCATGCGCTCGAATGTTGCTGGAGCGTTGCATAAGCCAAAAGGCATGACGTTGAACTCGTAAAGCCCGTCAGGCGTTGCAAACGCTGTTTTCTCCTTGTCTGCTTCGCGCATAGGTATTTGCCAATACCCGGATCGAAGGTCAAGGCTGGAGAAATATTCTGCGCCTTGTAGGGAGTCCAGGGCATCATCTCTGCGTGGCAAGGGATATACATCTTTTTTCGTTATCTTATTGAGCGCTCTGTAATCAACACAAAAGCGGACAGAGCTATCCTTTTTCCGGACCAGCACCACAGGAGACGACCAAGAGCTGGATGAAGGTCGAATAATATCCCGTTTGAGCATGTCGGCGACGTTTTCCTCGATCATGTGGCGTTCCGCCGAAGACAGACGGTATGGGCGGTGGCGCACAATGGAGCTGCCTTCGGTTTCGATGCTGTGCTCTGCAATAGAGGTGCGGCCCAAAACTTTGAAATGTACGTCGAAGAAAATGCTGTGCTTTCGGAGAAGGTCTAAAATGTCCCTTTTTTGCTCAGCAGTGAGGTGAGGATTTATGGTAGCATTTAAAGCAGCAGTGGTTGCCTTGGTATCGGTTGTAGCAGACAAAGGCGGTGATTCTGCGTGAAGAGAAACCAGCGAAAAAGGCTCGCTGTCAGCGAAGCAGCTCACAGCAGTGTCCTGGGGCAGCATCACTGGCGAAGAAGTTGGGTTCAAGGCGGTGACCAGTGCCTTACCGTCGTTGAACCGCGCAAGGCCGGGTGCAATGGTAAGCACCGCAGGTTTGGAGCGAACTGATGGAGCAATGAACACGTCACCGTTAACAATAGTATCCGAAGCGATCGTGAGAATTCGTTCATCTCCTGGCGAAATGAAACAATCCGCGGCAGCAACGAAACGGAAGCTGTATGGATCGACATCAGATGAACTCTCAGTAGCTGACATATGAATTACTCGCTGACGACACGATATAAAAGCTGATGCCAAAGAAAGGAAGTCCCATCCTAAAATGACTGTGTGAGTGCACAAAGGAAGTACAAGAAACTGAATGTGGTGAAGGATGCCATCTATGAAAACGCGGACTGTACAAACACTTGAAGGCTGAATAGGGACTCTATCTGCGCAACGAAGGGGAGGGCCATCGTATGGCGCCCTAACTTTTTTCAAGCGGGCACAAAAGTCTGCACGAATTACGGTAAGTGATGCGCCTGTGTCTACTAGTGCCTCTGTCTGTATACCTTCAACATACGCAAATAAAACATTTGATGGGCGGTCTGGAGGAATTTGACGCAGTTCGAAAGATGCAGCTTTCTCTCCCGAAGCTGCACTGTTTAGTTTTCCAGTTGGCGGTCGGGAATCGAAGTAGAAGGTCGAAGGGGAGAGGAGGAACGCCGCATCGGTGAAGGTGAGCGGCGACGTGAGAAACGGGAACTGCTAAATGAGGCAAAGTTCTGCGGAGACGGCGACCAGCGTGTGCTGTTCTGATACAGTCGGTGATATGGTGGTCCAGTTGGGTAGAAGCCGTCCCGTTCATAGTCACCGTAGCTTCGTCTTTCGTCTTGTTGACGGCGTCGGCCAAACCTTGAAATATGTCCACGGATGCCGCAATAAAAGCAAGTCGGTCATGTAGTGCGCCAGGTGTTGTAAGGCTGGGAAGATGGTCGCTGTGCGAGAGAGTTGAGCGAACCATGCACATCGGGCGCTGGTAGCTGCATTGGGCTGTGCTGGGGTGCAGGTGTCCTAGCAGCAACCTGAGCATAGGTTGGCATGGCCACGGGATATGAACTCGGAACAGGTGTGACAGTCATCTAGGCCAGGCTTTGGTGGGGCGCAGGCGTCGTTGCAGCAACGCGAGCATAACTTGGCATGGGCACGGGATGTGAGCTCGAAACTGGTGTGCCTGTGATCAAGGCCAGTTCCTCCCTCACGACGTCGCGTAAACTAGTAGCAGGTGGCGTCGTTCGAACATCAACGTGGCGAAGTGAAGCCTGCGCATGAATTTCCTCGCGGATGATAGAGCGGATCAATGCACGCAGTTCTGTTGTGTCATGACTCGAGCTGAGATCAGGCATATCAGGTTGCACCCGAGTGGTTTGAAGCTCCCCGAGGCGCTGACAGGTATCTACAACATCAGCTACGGTCTGGGGATTCTGCCCCACAAGCGCGTTGAAAGCGACAGTCGCAATGCCTCTTAGCAGGTGGCGCACATGGTTGTTTTCCGCCATATGGTTGTCGATGCGGCGGCAAAGGGCGAGAACATCTTCAATGTAAGAAGCATAAGACTCGCCGGGGCGTTGAACGCGTGCACCAAGCCGTTTGTTGGCGATATCCGAGCGCACCGACGAGTTGGCGAAAATCTGGCGGAGCTGGCGCGTAAAGGCGGGCCATGTCAAAAACTCTGTAGCGTGGTTCAAAAACCACGTTTTTGCGACGCCACTCAAGTAGACTGCAACGTGGGTGATTTTCGCAGGCTCATCCGAGTTGTTGATGGCACTCACGCGGTAATACTCTTCGAGCCAGTCTTCCACGTCCTCACCCGGAAGCCCTGCGAACAGCGGAGGATTCTTTTGAGGGCTGGTGACCAGGTGAGAAGGGTTTCATGGCAGTGGGAGCGGTGGCGCAGCTGCTGCGCGGGGCTGGTCGGCTTGCGACATTACCGAACCCAGGTCGTTTAAGCGGCGGCCTGAACGGAGCTCCAGGGATGTGTTCTAGAAAACTCTGGGGTTGTCCGAGAGCGCGAGAGGACGCACCACCACTTGTAAGACGGCGTCCAGTACCCTCAAGACTCTTCTGTTGAGTGCCATCAACAACTGGAATGAGCCTGCGAAACTTACCCACGCTGCATTCTACTTGAGTGGCGTCGCAAAAACGTGGTTTTTAATATATATATATATATATATATATATATATATATATATATATATATATATATATATATATATATATATATATATATATATATATATATATATATATATATATATATATATATATATATTATGATCAGCCTGACTACGCCCGATGCAGAGAAAAGGCATCTCTCATGATCAGCCAATAAACCCGGTCTTGTGCCTTCTGTTGTCACGTTATACCTGCGAAGTTTTTACTTCATCGGCGCACCTAAATTTCTGGCTCCCCCTTTTGCGTTTGACTTCTCTGGTAAATCAGTCAGGTACGCTTAATTACCAGCGGTCATCCTGCCTACGTGCTACGTGCCCCACTCACGTCCCTTTCGTCTTCTTGATTTCAACTATAATATCCTTACACGCGGTTTGTTACCTGACCCACAATGCTCCCTTGCTGTCTCTTAAGGTTACCTATCAGCTCCTTTTCCATCGTTCGAGGCACCGTCCTCAATTTGAGCTGAATTATTGTTGTACGCCTCCAGGTTTCTGCTCCGTAAGTAAGTACCGGCAAGATGCAGCTGTTATATACCTTCCTCTTAAGAGTTAGTGGCCGATTAACATTCAAGATTTGAAAACGCTTGCCATATATGATCTACCCCATCCTTATTCTTCTAGTTATTTCACTTTCATGGTTCGGTTCCGTGGTTACTACCTCTCCTTAGTAGACATATTCTTTTACAGCTTTCAGCGTCTCTCCACATCCGCAAAGTGCAGTCTTCTGCCGATACTGTTTTGTGCATAACAATTTTCAGACCCACTCTTCTGTTTTCCGTGTCGAGTACCAATATTTTGAGCTGTAATTTGTACCCTGAGTTATTCATCAAGGCAATGTCATCAGCGAACCGTAGCAACACCACCTAGACTTTTTTTCAGGCCTCCGCAAGCCTACGTGACGTCATCAGTGTGACATCTGCCTGGAAGCTGGCTTCACTCAAATGACCGGCACACGTTCGCGTTTTGTCGTTCCGCGGCCCAGTTGCACTCGTAGCATTTTCCCACGATATCCGGATGGAGGGGGCTGTTTTACTGAGAATAAATAGTGAAAATAGGGGTTTGTCAAGGACTTCAACAGGTGCCCCACCACCCTAAAAATTAATTTTTGGCTACGGGCCTCCCTAGAAGGAATTTTTGTTAGCAACAGGTGTAAATGTTATAGACCCCGAAATGTTTTTGATATTTACACCTATATTTACAATTGTAGCAGAACCTTGTGATGAGCTCATCGTGCAATGGACAAGTTCACACCTAGCAGCAGAGCAGTGATAACGGGAAACGTAGCTATAATATCACACGTGAGAAAGTGTGCCTCAGTAAGTTATGATTATACTGAAGTAAGGCGTGTTATCGGACTCGTTGGTTTATGTAAAGTTTTTGAAGGCATTGGAGGGTCTATTTTGCATTTCAGTAAATGAACCAGAAGATTTGTGTCAAAACAAGACTGCATGTTTTATTATATAAAATGCTTTAAAAACAAACCAACAATGAAATAAAACCATTGAACGAGAATTCATGCGAGGAACTTCAAGTACTCGTCCGGTTTTCTCATCTTGATAGGTCCACGTGGTCACAAAATCACTTGTATGAAAGTGCTTCTCACTCACCTGAAAAAAAAAAGAAAAATGAAACAGAGCTTATAGCACAAAAATTAAGCAAGAAAAAGTTAGTGGACATTCGTCAACTACATATCAGAAAATGTGGCTGTAATATTAGGCATTATCATTGTAGCAATGCCTTGTTAGGCAGCCCAACAGGCGAGCGCTGTTTATTAAATCTAACTCTCATAGGATTATATGAGGCGCTGCAGTCCGTTTAGAGCGACTCAGGCCATCAGCTAGGCGTGAGATTGCGAGGAAAGTACCTGTTTGTCAAGACTGATCGCGCGAAAACAAAAATTAGGCAAACAGCACGATTACTAATACTGCGTGTCTCATGTCCTTCGTAATATATGCTGGAAGTGTCCCGAAGGCATAGCTCACAAATAATGAAAATTGAAAGGTTTTTAGTTGCATAGCTGAGTGAGTTTACACATGCGTAGGCCCCTGCGACAAGTGAAAGAACGCACTTACCACAGTGTACTTTGGGGCGCAAAATTCTTGCGAGGGATCGCTCGCGTCCATGCGGTTCTTTGGTCGGCGTCCATCGGAAACCGATAGACGCGCGCTTTAGGTCCATGAGCATAGTTAGAGTTGCACCCCGGTGCACAGCAGCATCCAGGCATATTGCGTAGTTTACCTAACCATGCTCACACAGCACAAGAGAAAGAAAAAACAGCGTGAGCGGTAACAAAATGCAACTAGCCTACAACCACAACAGCCAGCAAAGCAAGCGAGCACGTAAGATCAATGTGGCCAGACGCACTGTCATGCGCTGCCAACTTCGCTCGGCTGTGCATAAAATGTTTAAAACGTGAATAAATTAAGTAAATAAGTACATCATTTGAAAGATAGAATATTGCTAAGCTTTTTTTGTTAGACAGTAGGTAATAATTTTCTACAGTTTGCCTAATGAAAAGTTGTTTCGAAGCAAAAAAGATTGTCTGTCTATTTGGCGAACAGAATCCGCAAGCCATTCCGACCTCAGCCAGTCGAGCGTTGCTTTCTCACAGATCTCACAACAGTGACGTCACGCTGACGAGACGGAGGCTTGCTGAGGCCTTGAAAAAAATCTAGGTGGTGTTGACCGTAGGTTACTAAGATACTCCCTATTGACTCCTATCCCTAAGTCTTCCCAATCTAGAGCCCTATAAACCTTCTGTAAACATGCGGGGAATTGCATTGAAGCGATCGTCTCTCCCTGTCTAACACCTTTCTTCATTGGTATTATGTCACTTTCTTTAAGGAGAACTATGGTGGCTTTGGATCCGCTTTAGATTTCTTCCAGTATATTTATGTAGGGTTCGTCGATGCCCTGATTCCGTAGTGCCTGCATCACTGCTGATGCTTCGACTGAACCAAACGCCTCCCCATAATCCATGAAGACTATGCATAGAGGTTGGTCGTATTTCGGGCATTTCTCTATCACCTGATTTATAGTACGGATATGCTATATATATTATATTGTAAGTAAACAACATCGTCGCTGCTTCCCTGGCGCGCACTCGGCTAGGGGAAAGAAGAAGACAAAGAAGTCAGAGAATAGAACAGCCGGCCTGGCGATCAGGCGTTGTATCAATGTCGCTGTGTAGTTAGTTTACAATGGCGCAGTCGATGAGAAAGTTCCAGAAGAAGGGCTCAGAATCTTTAAGTACTACACTGGCTTCTGTGGAGATGGCAGCCAAGGCAATGACTATACCTCCTCAACATCGATGGTGTAGGTTGAGGCACGGTGCCGGATATGACTATCGTCTTCCCGTGTGGCGGTGACGACGGCGAGACGGAGACGCCAGTGAGGTGTAAGGAGCCGCGTTCACGCAAACGACGGTTGGGTACTTGGCGTATTTGTTACGAAGTATGGCCATGCGGGCTTGGCGGTAGGCGTCATGGTGGCCTGCGAGCGTATTAAATGCGAAGCATTTCTTAGCAAATTTCGGCGACATTGAGCGTATCTATCTATCTATCTATCTATCTATCTATCTATCTATCTATCTATCTATCTATCTATCTATCTATCTATCTATCTATCTATCTATCTATCTATCTATCTATCTATCTATCTATCTATCTAATCTATCTATCTATCTATCTATCTATCTATCTATCTATCTATCTATCTATCTATCTATCTATCTATCTATCTATCTATCTATCTATCTATCTATCTATCTATCTATCTATCTATCTATCAAGCCGCTGTTATGCCTGCGAGTCCGCACCGAACGTCCATGCCTCTGAAAAAGGCAATCTGTGTCAAGGCCAGCAAGCCAACCCGCCTGACGCGAACAACTCAACGGCGTCAGCACGCGGCGCGCCTTTCTGTCGCGCACGCACAGCGAGCCACCTCAGCCCACGAGCCCGTCGAAGCAATCGGCGCCTTCCTGTCTGGCGAGTCTTACGCAATGTGTGGCGACGTCACTCGTCCTTGGCTGCAACCACGCGCAGCGGCTCCGGATTCGACGAGAATGACGCGGCCCAGTGGCGACCCCATTAGAGGATTCTGACCTCACGGCCAGCGGTGCTTCTGGTTGGACATTTGGTTACTCAAGGAATCCACCCGGTGCCCTGCGGCGCGTCGCGAGCAGTAGACCTATGTGTCCGAGAAGAGAGCTCGGTTCTTCGAGTCTCTAAGCTGTCGGCACCAGTGCCGAATTTGTAACGCCTCTGTATCTATGCTGTACATAAACCTTGTTTAACTCACCGTCGTCTCGTCCGCTCGTCTATCAGATCTGCGTAGAAGCAGTCGCGAGCTGAGAAACCTACGCTACCAAACGGCTGGTGACCGTGTCGGCGGAGATCGGAGCAGTGGCGCCTCCGAGACCGTGTTGGCGTCGCCGTCTTTCGTAACAGTGTTTGGCATCTGCGGGATCGGACGGCGTCAGCGACATCGATGCGGTGAGTGCCTGATGTTTACCCCTGAGTCCACCAGTATACTCTAGCTCAGGTTATAGTAGTTTAGAAAAGGGCTGCGTGAAGCATTAGAGTGAGCTTTTATCGTTGCAAGTAGTCAGAGCGCCTTGAAACCAAAGTTCATGCGGAGGGTGTAAACACGGCAGTGTTAAAATTGCTTCTGCGTCTTGCTAGTAGACTTATAGAAGGCACGGCAAGTGGATTCTTAACAGGGGCAAACAGCAAGAGGCTAGTGTGAACGATGGAGAATTTTAAAGTGAAGGAACTCATCGAAATTTGTGAGGAACTCGGCATTACTTTGGGCTGTGCGAAACGAAAGCAAGCGATCCTTCAGATCATGAAGGATGAAGGAGTGTCGGCTGAGGAAGTCGATGAGGCCTGGGCGGATATCAAACACGCCGCAAGGAGGCCGAAAGGCGAGAAGTAGAAGCTCGCGAACGTGAAGAAGCTGAAAGGCGAGAACGCCGTGAGGAGGCCGAGAGACAGGAGCGCCTTGAGTTAAAATGTATCGAATTGGCAATCCTACAGTGTTCGCAGGCGCCTGGCGCAGCTTCTGCGACAGTTCAGGTCAGCGGTCAGAGAACTCGCAACCAACTGCCACCGTTCGTAGTAGGCGAGGACATGGCGAAGTATCTCGTCAAGTTTGAACACGTCTGTGAGCGAAATGCTTTGGAGCGTTCTTTTTGGGCGCAGAACCTGTTAGCTCTTCTTCCCGGCGAAGTGTCCGAAGCGATATCTTGCTTGTCGAGGGAAGCGTTTGAGAGCTATGACGAGGTTAATGATGTGCTCTTAAGACGTTATAAGTTGTTACCCGAGGCTTTCAGGCAAAGGTTCCGGTATGCTAAAAAGGGGAATGAGTCACACGTTGACTTCGCGTTTCGTCTTAAATCCGATTTAATTGAATGGCTCAAGGGCGAAGGTGTTTATGACGATAGCGATAAAGTGGTAAAATGCATTGCATTGGAGCAATTCTACCGCTGCATCGAGGAGGGTGTCAAGCTTTGGCTGCAGGACAAACTTGGTCAAGTACAGCTAAACAAGGCAGAAGAGTTAGCTGAGCAGTTTTATACTCGCCAAAAGTTGCATAGCAGGGCAGTGCGCGTTGAAAAGGATGAAAGGAAAGAGGCTTTCCAAAGAAACCTGATCAACGGAAACCCACTCCGCACCGTAATTTCAAGAAGGACCCGTCTCTTACGAAGGACACTTTAGGGAAGGGCAAACGGAAGCGGATAAATCGAGTGAGGTTCCTAAACAACGCACTGATACCACACGGGCGTTTGAATCACGGAAGCCGCTAATCTGCTACAACTGCAAAAAGGAAGGCACATCGCAATAAACTGTAAGCAAAAGTTTGCTTTTGCAACAATCCGAGAATCGGAAAGGAACATGCGGTTGTTAGAGCCGTATCTCCAAGAATTTAGTGTGAATGGGAAAACGTGTCGAGCACTTCGAGACACAGCGGCAACCATGGACATTGTCCATCCTTCATTGGTGTCTTCGGATGACTTTACAAGAGAATGCGCGTGGATCAGGCAAGTCGCCGAAGAGCAGAGTGCTTGCTTACCAATCGTTACCGTTGTCATTGAAGGCCCGTTCGGTAAGCTTCGCACCGAAGCGGCTGTGTCTGCCGCGGTTAGCGATCATTTTCCTTATCTTTTCTCTAACAACTCAGAGCAGCTTCTCAAAGAGCAGGGTAAATCGTTCTTCCACAACTTAGCGTGCATGGCCCTCACGCGATCGCAAGCGCGGAAGCTTTCGCAGGAGCTTGATCGTGTTCAATGTGGTGAACCATCATGTGACCTTGGCGGCGAGTTGACAGAACCTCAGAGGAAATTCTCAGTGTGAGTCATGTGAGCAGTCACTCGAGCGGCTCGTCGCTGAAGCGACTGGCGCGGTTTCCGTAGCAGGGGGAGACGACATGGCGCCATTGAGTCAGAGCGAGAGGGGTTCAACGCTGTCGCCTGTAGCGGGAAGTTGGAGTAAGTTGTCAAGGGTTGATCGAGAAACGTTCATTCGAGAGCAGTGTGAGGACCTCTCAATTAAAGCACTAATGAAAAGCGTAAACTTGAGAAAAAAGAAAAAGAATGTTTCTTTTTTTTTTTTGAGAAAGCAGGGCTCCTGTATCGAAGCTACACAAATGCGCAAAGTCGCAAGTATGAGCAGCTCTTGGTGCCACAAAAGTATCGTCGCTAACTATTAGAACTGGCGCATGAAAACGCATGGGCAGGGCATCTTGGCATAAAAAAGACCAATGCTAGAGTTTCCCTTGAGTTTTATTGGTCGAAATGCTGGAAGGATATCGAAGACTTTGTACGCTCATGCGACACTTGTCAGAGAGGGGGGAAATCCACTGACAAGTGGAAGGCACCCATGAAGCTTGTGCTAATTATCACAGAACCTTTTCGGCGCCTAGTAATTGATATCGTCGGGCCACTGCCGGAGTCAAGACAAGGTTGTCGGTACATCCTGACGGCTCTGTGTGTAGCCACAAAATTTCCGAAAGTGATACCACTTAAAGAGCTCAATTCCCCTCATGTCGTGGATGTACTGCTGTCTATATTTGCACGCGTCGGATTTCCTTCTGAAATCCAATGCGGCAATGGTAGTGTCTTCCCCAGCTGCCTTACCTCTACCTTTATGGATAAATGTGGAATAAAAGTAGTGCACAGCTCGATCCATCACCCGCAATCTAATCTGGTAGAGCGTATACATTCCGTTCTGAAACGGATACTGAGAGCTCTTTGCTACAAGCACAAGTGCGACTGGGAAGCGTGTATTCCTCCTGCTATGTTCGCTTTGAGATCAGCTCCTCATGAGAGCACTGGTTTTAGCCATGCAGAGCTTGTGTATTGCAGAAATTTGAGAAAACCATCGGGAATGCTGCGCGAGTCCTGGGAGATATTCGATGAGCATCCTAATGTAGTTGCGTATGTTCTAGACCTCCTTCAGAGGCTTGGAAAAACGAAAGATCTAGTGGAAAGCCACATGAAGGCTCCACAAGTGTTGTCGAAGGAGTACTACGACAAATCGGCGAAGAAGCGCGCTTTTGAAGTAGGAAGTCAGGTAGTGCTGCTGCGGCCGTACAAAAAGAACAAGCTGGAGGTTCATTGGGAAGGGCCCGCCAAAGTAGTATCGAAGCTTTCTGATACCAAGTATGAAGTGAATTTAGGAAGGCGGCCGAACAAAATTTACCACAGTAACTTGATGAAACCATAAGTTCAACGTCAAGTGGTCGTAAATCTGCTGTTGAATGCTTCAGAGGAAGAGGGAGCAGAAAGTTTGAGTTCTAGTGATGTAATCGGAAGGGGATCGGAGATAATCTTGGAGCAGTTAAACCTAGATCCTAGGTGAAGTGAAGTTCAGAAGGAGGACCTGAGAAGGATTGTTTCCGAGTTTGAAGACGTGTTTTGGGACCGTCCCGGAAACACAACGGTAATCGAACACGATATCGAGCTAACTTGTGAGGAGCCAATCCGTAGCAAGCCGTATTGTTGTTCCCCTGTGCAAAAGCAGATCATGAAAGAGGCGATCGATAAAATGCTGGAGTTGGGAGTCGTAGTACCGGGCGAGAGTGACTATACATCCCCTATAATATTGGTTCAAGTGCCAGGAATAGATCCGACGCCATGCATCGATTACCGGCATCTTAACGCCATTACTTGAGACCAAACTTACCCGATACCAAAAGAGGGTAGAAACTGTGTCATAGTCTATAGCTATATTTCCACGTTAGACCTCGTACGAGGGTATTGGCAAGTCCCCCTTACGGAGCGTGCTATCCGCTACGCCGCATTTGTTTCTCCATTTGGAACGTATCGTCCACTTAAGCTGAGCTTTGGATCGACAAATGCGCCCTTTTGTTTTTCAGGCTTAATGGACCGCGTTCTTAAAGGCCTCTCTGAGTTCGCTCTGCCGTATCTTGACGATGTCGCCATCTTCTCAAACAACTGGGAAGAACAAGTCGAGCATTTACGCGTCGCGCTGAACAGGTTGAAAGAAGCTGGTCTTACCGTGAAACGTACTAAATGTCATCTAAAGGGTGTGGCGAGGTGTCTTACCTGGGACACGTTGTGGGGCGTGGCAGGCGTAGACCTTGAGAAATTAAGGTAGCCGCCGTCGTGAGCTATCCATGACCAACCACAAAATCTGAGATAAGGGCATTCTTGGGCCTGGCTGGATACTATCAGCATTATGTGCAAAACTACTCTAGCATTGCCAGCCCCCTAACTGACGCACTTCGAAAATCGGAGCCGGCTAAAGTAGTATGGGACTCAGAAAAGGAGAATGCGCTTTGCCAGCTGAAACAGGCCCTAAGCGAAAAGCCTGTTCTCATGGCACCCGATTTCTCTAAGAGATTTGCGATTCAATGCGACGCGAGTGATCGCGGTATGGGAGCTATATTGTGCCAGGAAGACAGTGCTGGTAACAAAAGGCCAGTTTTGTATTTAAGTCGAAAACTCAGTGTCACGGAAGAGGCATACAGTATCTCTGAAAAGGAATGCACTTGCCTTGTGTAGGCCGTTCAAAAGCTAGCTTGTTATGTCTCCGGTTCGAGGTTTGCGGTCGAAACGGACCACTGTCCTCTAACTTGGTTAAATAACATGTCGCCTAAAGTGGCCGGTTACTGAGGTGGAGCATGATACTCCAACAGCACAAGTTTGACGTTCGCTACAAAAAATGAAAGCTAAACGCTAATGCAGACGCATTGAGCCGTGCGTTTGATCAGTACCTTCTCTGCCTTTCGGTTTCTCGCTGGTGATTCGGGGCAAAATTTTGTCCTCATCATGGCCTTAGCTGAGCGCTCCCGTCCAGATGAGCTCAAGGAGCCAACTTTATGTTCTATTCTATTTCGTTACGTTGTTGTACGTGTAAAAATTTGAGTTCTCGTTTTAAGAGTTTTGTGTTCCACATGTGCCTCATGATGTAGAGGGAACGAAATTCCAATAGACAAGTGGTTAGGTAAACGTTGTAATATACGTTGTCTGGTGTTCTGTCGGGTGACTGAGGGCACTTGGTTGTGTCGTGTGTTGTCTGTTGACGAACCGTTCTTGACAAGTTGCACAACCATCGACAAGTGCCGAGACTAAAGATCGTCAGAAGAGATGAGCGAAGCTAACCGACAAGTTGTGGCGACAAGCCAGCGGAGCTGGGATCTGTCCTCAAGAATGGGATATGTTCCCGGAACTTGGAGCTGCATTCTCCCAATGGCCCTGGAGGCGAATATGGAGGGACCTGGTGAACGAGCGCGCCTGACATCCGAGCTACGTGGAAGCAGCTCCTCTTTCCGGCGCATTGTCTGGCGCCGGGGGTGCTGTTATGCCTGCGAGTCCGCACCGAACGTCCATGCCTCTGAAAAAGGCAATCTGTGTCAAGGCCAGCAAGCCAACCCGCCTGACCCAAACAACTCAACGGCGTCAGCACGCGGCGGCGCCTTTCTGTCGTGCACGCACAGCGAGCCACCTCAGCCCACGAGCCCGTCGAAGCGATCCGCGCCTTCCTGTCTGGCGAGTCTTGCGCAATGTGTGGCGACGTCACTCGTCCTTGGCTGCAACCACGCGCGGCGGCTCCGGATTCGATGAGAATGACGCGGCCCAGTGGCGACCCCATTGGAGGATTCTGACCTCACGGCCAGCGGCGCTTCTGGTTGGACATTTGGTTACTCAAAGAATCCACCCGGTGCATATAAAAAAAGCCCTGCGGCGCGTCGCGAGCAGTAGACCTATGTGTCCGAGAAGAGAGCTCGGCTCTTCGACTCTCTAAGCTGTCGGCCCCAGTGCCGAATTCGTAACGCCTCTGTATCTATGCTGTACATAAACTTTGTTTAACTCACCGTCGTCTCGTCCGCTCGTCTATCAGCTCTGCGCAGAAGCAGTCGCGAGCTTAGAAACCTACGCTACCAAACGGCTGGTGACCGTGTCGGCGGAGACCGGAGCAGTGGCGCCTTCGGGACCGTGTTGGCGTCGCCGTCTTTTGTAACACCGCCTACGACTTTAAGCTCTCCTGGCCATTTCGATAATGGTATCGATACCAAACTTGGTATGGCATAACATGACTGTATGAAGAACATATTTGACTAGTAATGACGTGAAAAGCGTGAGATGTATGTCATGAACGTCATGATTTACATTTCATGGTCCTGCTGCTCCTGCGGTGGTTTCGTTCACATGACATGTTGCAAACTGGTATGGTATGACATGTTTGCATGGCGAAAACAAGCGAC
Organism: Rhipicephalus microplus; assembly: GCF_043290135.1. NCBI lineage: Eukaryota > Metazoa > Arthropoda > Arachnida > Ixodida > Ixodidae > Rhipicephalus > Rhipicephalus microplus. Next base: position 299,546,660 of record NC_134700.1, on the reverse strand, counting down.
CGACCCTGACATGAAAATCATGACATGCGTGTCATGTAACAACGTGACTACATGCCATGCTCATGATGCGCTCGCGGCCGTTTCGCTAGCGTCACATATACCAAATTTCGTATTACGGTACGTGAAGGGATGACGAAGATATGTGACTGGTTCAAACATGATTATCATTAGATGCGTGTCATACAACAACATGACTACATGTGACGCTCATGATGTCCTGTCGGCCGTTTCGCTAGCTTCACTCATAACAAATTTGGTATTACGAGACGTCAATAAATGGCAATGATATGCGACTGGTTCAAACATGATTACCTATAAACGCGTGTCGTGCAACAACATGACTACATGCCACGCTCATGATGCGCTCTCAGCCGTTTCGCTGGCGTCACATAAACCAAATTTCGTATTACGGTACGTGAATGGATGACGAAGATATTTGACTGGTTCAAACATGTTTATTGTTAGATGCGTGTCATGTAACACCATGACTACATGTCACGCTCATGATGCCCTGGTGGCCGTTTCGCTAGCTTCATTTCAACCAAATTTGTTATGACGGGACGTGAATGGATAACGAAGGTATGATACTGGTGCAAACATAATAAACATGACATGCGTGTCATGTAACGACATGACTACATGCTACGCTCATGATGCGCTTGCGGCCGTTTCGCTAGCTTCTTATGTACAGACTCGGTATTACGCGACGCGAATGAATGACATATGTAGATGACACATTCAAACATGATAATAACGAAATGCGTGTCATGTAACAACATGACTACATGCCACACTCATGATGGGCTCACGGCCGTATCGCTAGCTTCACATATGCCAAATTTGGCAGTACGTGACGTCAATGGAAGACGAAAGTATGTGACTGGTGCAAACATGATAATAATGAGATGCGTCATGTGAGAACATGACTACATGCCACAGTCAAGGCGCCAATACATTTCGATATTACGCGCTGCGCGTGCTTGCCGGCGTTCATTTCGTCGCGTCACGCCGGTGTTGCGATGGCAGGCGCCGGTTTCGCCATATACTCGCCAGGCGTGCGCCGCGCTGCGTTGCTTTGATGGATGCGCGTTTCAGCGCGTTCGGCGTCCCTCCGTCACGAAAAGAGGGAGACGCAGTGTGCCTGGGCAACACATCGGCGCAAATTTCGCGCTGGTCCGTCGGGCCGCGCCGACGGACGCTAGTCGCGCCTGTGGTGGTGGTGAAAACATTTAATAACCATTAAATGGTTACAGAGAGGTGATTGGGTTGGGGCCTTATTGGCCTCCTACCCTCACAGCACTAGGTGGAACCCCTATTCCGGGGCTCCATTGGCAAGCAACGCCGCCCGCGCCCGTTGAACCAGAGCCTCTTGTGCCTTCAGGTCTTGACAGCCGAGCAGGGCCGCCTCCCAGTCCTCTCTCGTGGGATTGGGGTTGGGGGGGATAGATGGATTAGACTGGCAAGCCCAGACGATGTGAAAGGTGTCCGCCACCTCACCACAGAACTGGCACGTGCCATCAAGGGATGAATTGAAATGTTTTAGCACCGCCGGGCACAGTACAGTATTGGTAAACAGTTTAAAAGGAGGCGCTCGTCAGCACGATGCAGTCCCTTACAAGGGTCTGGATAGCGCCGGTGCTCCTCCTTGTAGTAATTGGTAATATCTTTGAATGAAAGGGCCGAATTGTCTGATTGCGAGTAGGCTTCCAAAGACAGGGAGATAGCCCGGGAAGAGAGTGCGCGGGCGGCCTGATCGGCCTGTTCGTTACCCCCGAGTCCTTGGTGACCGGGTGCCCAAACCAGATTTCGCGGAGTTGGATTAACGTATCGGCAGCTAGGTTCCAGTATGCGCTGAGCAAGCGGTGAAGCCCACCCTAGCTGATAGTTCCGACAGGCCCCTCGTGAGTCGGTGATGATATGTTTAGAAGAGGGATAGGTGAGAGCCAGAGCGATGGCAATCTCCTCCGCGTGTGTTGCGCTGTAGGCTTTGAAAGTGAGCCCGTTTACGGTGTTTGCGTTGTCTATGACTGCGGCAGTATACCACCCCCCATGGTGCGGGCCGGCAACGTCCACGTAGCAGACGTGTTCCTCTTGACCAAAGTGTCGCTGCAACGCTTCCGCGCGCGCCTGGCGGCGACCACTGTGGTTTTATTTGGACATGTTGCGGGGAAGGGGTCGGACCCGGAGGGCGCGTCTCCAAGGTTCTGGCACTCTCACCCTTTCCTCAATATAGTAATCGTGTTTGATGTGTATTCGGTCCAAGAGGCGGCGACCGGAATGGGTCTGTGCAAGGCGCGTGTATTGGTTAACGAGGTGGGCTTCTCGAAGTTCCCGGTAGGTATTCACCACGCCTAGGGCCAGAAGTCTCTGGTTGGACGTGGTGATAGGGAGGTCGAGAGCCCGCTTGATAACTTTACGGTGGATGACCTCGAGTTGATCATCCTCGTGTTTGCGTAGGTGCAAGTAGGGAGTCGAGTAGAGTGTTCTACTCGTTACGAAAGCATGGGCAAGCCGCATTGCATCCCTGCTTCGTAATCCGCCCCGCTTGTTGGAGACCCGGCGGACCATACGGCCCACCTGGTCTCCCACCGTGCGAAGTTTGGCTATTGTGGTGTCGGCCTTGCGTTGGTGGTGTATGAAGAGGCCAAGGACGCGGATCTCCTTGGCCTCACGGATCGGTCCCGAGGGAAGACTGATATGGAGCTGAGTTGTGTAGTCGCGCCGGTCGCATCTGGAGTTAGACTATAGAGTGCTCCCGTTTTGCTCACGTTAGGTTATAGAATGCTCGCATTTTGCTAACATAGCGCCACTGTGCCCAGCGCGCGCGCGTGTCAACGCTACATTGGAGTATATTAGACAATTCATGATGAGCTCGCGGCCGTTTTGTTAGCTCCACATACCAAATTTGGTGTTAGGTGTTCTTAATGGAAGACGAAATATTGGACTGGTGCTAAAATGATAATCCTGACACGCATGTCATGTAAGAACATGGCAACATTCCCCGCTAATAGCGTGCTCGCGGCCATTTCGCTAGCTGCACATATACTAAATTTGGTATCACGTGACGTGAATAGATGACGAAGGTAAACGACAAAACCAAACATGACAATCATGACACAGAAGTCATGTATGGCATAGTTTACGTCCACCTCGTAACTCTGGCTGATTTTGAAGTGACATGTCAACCTTTCTTATTCGTTCTTCGCATATCATCGATTCCCACTGTACGTGGGATCTACCATTTTTTTTTTTATTTTGTGTCATTTTAATCTTGCGTTTCTTGAAATCTCGCCACGGCCGTGCGGAGGTTGGCGCTTCGCGTACTTCTGTCTTCAGCTATTACCAATGCGATATAATTTGCAACTTTAATTACTGCAACTTCTTGGCGCTTTACTCGGGCTGCGGCAGGCGTCAATCGCCAAGGCGTTCGCCTCCTCGAGACGCCAGCCACACTTTAGGGCGCCACCCTCCTCGAAGTCGAAACAAGCGGCGAGAGACTCGCCGCACCAAGTAAGCCGCGTCTTTCCGAACACGTCGCGTCGCCCGGGGAGT